>NC_052023.1:3432482-3732482 GCF_015832195.1 Motacilla alba alba | reverse complement strand
CTAGTACATTTATAGATAATAAATGTAAAAGGAAAATAAACAACTAAAGCTGATTTACTGTCATATCTAAAAGAACATTTGTGCAAGCTTACACAGTCCTGGGAAGCAAACCAAGCCCAGGCAGAGTGGCTGCCTTTGGAAAACATACCTATGGGTAATTCCAGCTGCTAAGCAGGGACACAGGGACTTTAACCTCTTCCAGGCACCAGCACAGGAATGATGCATAGCTAAAGAGCTTACCCAGCTCCAGGTTTGGGTGTGTGTGAGAAACCAGTGGAAAAAAAAAAACCTGATTATCCTAAATTTGTTCTCCTCAAAACACACACACAGCAAATTCCTCCTGTCCCTTTGGGCCTTGCAAGAAAGTAGGAGAAAAATCCAATATTTTCTGTGGAGCACTGGAACTCCTGCAAGCCCTCATTAAAGGCCACAGAGAAACCATACATTTTAATGCCTGCAATGTGCTGATGCATTCCTCTTTATTACCTGGGAATAAGAAAGCTATTGTGTACATTACCTGCATGCTGGCCATCCCTGGCACACTCCAGGCACACCTCTTGGTAGGTGGGGATGAAATATCCAGGGGAAAACAAGACTTTTAAATCCACATAGAAATGCTGGCTGGAGATTGCCAGCAATTTATATAATTCATCCTCCTGCCTCATAGATGATGCATATCATTAATGAGCAACACCCAAACCTCCTCCTGATAGCTACAAAAGGCATGGGAACAAGCCCTAAATTTGCTAGAACAAATATAAATCTGTCTTTGGTTGAGCTCAACCATACATCAGCCAGTGCACAGCCTAAAGCTTGGCTCTCAGACAACATTTTCAGGCTGATCAAGAAGACAGGAGAATCCAGGCACTAACTGTTTCTCACTGCAGAGAGCACCATAAGGCTTCAAAATTCACCTAAATCTGTGCAGGTGAGTGGTGAGGGAGATACTGAGCCTGTCCATCCCTACTGGAAACAACATTCTGCTTGGATGAGCCATAATTTCATCCAATTTTTTAAAAATCTGCCTGATTCTGGTTTTTTTTTTTTTGGTGTGTACAAATGATAAAGTGGATGGAAACTCATGGAGAAGGATGTTAGGAGTGGTGGAATTCTCTGCATGCACCAATTCCATGTGCTCTAATTTCCCTGTGAATACAACACAGTTTTATGGGCAAATTTGCACCTCTGAACAAAGCCCTGTGACCAGGATAAACACACCCTGCCTGGAATATCATCACATCTGAAAAAGAACTTTGTACACCTCTTTACAAAAAAGATGAACGAAACATTGCATGATTTATTTTTGTTTGAAAATAAAATGCCTTTCTAGAACTGCTATGCCATACTCATGTTTTTGCACAGCTGTTTTTAAATCTTGCCTCACTGAAACTTAAACTCCAACAAGCAAACTATTAATTGCTTATCTTAAGCACCTCAAAGGGCTTCATGGTGCTGTCCTGTGCAAGGCACAGGGCTGTGTGAGTGCCCATCCCAAACACACATCAGAGATCTCCATGTTTCCAGCTGCAATGCAAAAAAGTGCACAGTCCACAGTAATTTTTAAGAGAATGCATTTTGAATTCTATAAATAATGCATAGCAAACATACTTGCTACCTTCTGGGAGAGCTGTGTTTGATACGCACACGCATTAAGGCTGCAGGGTCTAAGCCTGTCCCCAAGGCAGCAGCCTGGGATGGATAATCAGCTCCATGGACAGAGATGAAATTCCCAACTACTTTTCTCCAACCATTAATGAGAGTTTTACAGCAAAGGTCTCACTCTAAACCAGCCTCTCAAAGATGGTTGGTTCTCATCAAATTGGATAGACACGTGCCAGTGCACTGCAAAGACAGCCAGGAGGAGGAAAGAGAAGAAAAACTTTAAAGAAGGAATCTTGTAGAAAAGTGGCTAATCATTCCCAGGCCTGAGTGAAACACAAGAATCCCTTACTCGGAATTATTTCACCTCCCAATGGAGCTGATGAAGGAAAGCAGAATTTGAATGCTTTGGAAGGGTTTCTACTGCCAAATGGAATGTAAAATCAGTGACTTTGGGGTAATTTTGTCAGGTTTGAGATGCCATGGCCAGGAGCTCTCCAACTGTTCGACAAAACAGAGATTAGTTCTCAGAGCTTTTTACTTCATTTTTTTCCCTTCTTTGCAATATTACACTGCATGTTGGGACATCTGGTCCCACTGTGGGAAGGTGATGGAGTCTCCTCGCATGAGGTGAGGTGGATCAGGAAAGCTGCCAGCAACAAGGTCTGCTCTCCACCGTGGCTGTGTCGGGGAGGTGCAGTTCCACAAGTCCCCCCTTCCAGAACGTGTTAGGTATGAAAAATGCCTGTGTGCCACCTGCTGCTCTGTGCAATTAATCACTGGCTGAAAAAAACAGGGCCCTGGTTACTCTCCAAAGGACACAAACGTGTGGCTGTTTAACTCCTTTGGACAAACAGGTGCCTTGGTTGAGAGTGGCCTTCCTGTTTGGAACCAGGTTCAAATAAACAAAGTACACGGGTGATCTGTCACCCAGAAAGTCACAGGGAGTTTAAATGACAACCACTCATCTTAAGGAGACAACATCTCTGCTCAGGGACTTCTGGGACAGTTCTGATGCCCTGGTTGATTCTCATTTAAACAAACAAAGGAGATCAGAGTCAGATCCAAAATTTCAGACCAATCCCCCCTGATTCTTGAGTATGACATCTTGAACTGTCTAACATGAACTGTTAAAATGGCACTTCAGGGGTAATCATGATTGTTTTGAGTCCAGAATACAGAAACTTTTACCATGACAGGAAAAATTTCCCACTCCAAGACACATGCTCACCTAACCATCCCCAAAGTTCATTATTTGGTCCCATAGCTCTGGATTGCATCCAACCCTTAAATTATCACCAGTCTGAATACAAAAACAAATGCTGTCTATTTGGCTACTAATTAGTCAACAACGATGGAAGGAAAAGAAAATAAAGGAAAACTTCTCTTCCCTGACAAGCTGTCATGAGGATATGAAGAGCACAAATAACAAGTAGCTCCTCCAGAGCACGAGACAACACGACAGCTCTCTCTTAGCGTGATTCATCCCGTCTCGCAAAGGAGCAACCTATGAGGAGACAAGTACTACTCTGCCAACAAAAAAAGAGGCATGGGAGAGTCCAAAAATATTCATAGCCACAGCAGATCAGTTCATGAAGAGATGGTGAGAGAAGATGGAAAAAAAATATCAAGTTTGCAGCAACAGTTGCTGTCCAACACTGCAGCTGTCACCGGCAGGACAAGGGGATTAACAGACGGCGTTCAGAGCTGGGAGAGAATGCTGGGATTTAAGCAGTCATTTTGTGATCTGGAACCGAAACAGGAAAAGGAATTATGTTCCCCACTAAGTCCACTGTGGGTGAGCCAAGTCCATAAATTCCCCAAACCTCTTTAGTGCACGCTCCTGTGGCATCTCTACTCCACGCACAATGGGCACGCTGCACATCATGTGCATTAAAACCAGTTCCCTGAAGCAGAGGGTGGAAGAAGCCATCCTTCTGCCTGCACAGCTCTGCAGGTGAGCAGGAAGAGAAGGATCCCTGCTGGCATCCCTTCTCCCCATTCTGAGGTACCATGTCCCATCACAGCTCACAGTGAGCAGGACACATCACAGCACTTCTTGAGGCACAGAGGAGGATGGAGCTGAGAAAAAGTACAGAAATCAACGTGCACATGGCAGCAACCGTGAGAGCAGGTAGAGGAAGCCCAAACAGTCCATAATGTCTCAGGAAGCACAGCTTGCAGTGTTTTGCTGGTGTCAGTGAGCACTCCTGAGCTCCTTGGGAAGGACCCAAAATGCAGCAGCAGCCCAGGGACAATGGCTGCATCCCTCCAAGCTCTCATCCATGAAACAACCAGTCCCCTGCACCAGGACCTGGCAGAACACAAAAGGATACACCAAAAAACCACAATTCCAGAGCAGTGAATTCCAGGCACATTGCAAGGAGGTGTTTGGGGACTTGGCAGCAGAACAAGCCTGATTCAAGGTCCTGTGACAAAAGTGAAACGAGCTCACATCTCATCACTGTACATGCAGTTTATGAGCTGACATATTATTTTACATGGTACACTCACTCCATCCCGGATGAACACAAAGCAAATAAACCCTTGAAGGATTCCTGTGAATTGTACAAATACTGGAATCAGACATCAGCAAGATAGCAGCCTTCAGAAATGCAGATTGGGACTCACACAGATCTGCATTGACTAAAGCCCACAGCATTTAAACGAAGCCACCACATACATACCTGCCATGTGCTGATGTACTACAAAATTAAAAGTATTTCCACAAAATTATTTCACTGGTTTGGGATCCAGCAGTTTGGAGATCAAACTCAGATTTTCCAGCTCCCTTGGCAAACTGCCAGGCTGCTTAACAGAAGGTGACCGAGGGCTGGAGGGAAGCCCCTGAAGCTTTCAGCAAAAATTGACTGTATTTTATATGATGGGAAGCAGTTTCATCTATTACCATACTGTAAAATACATTTAGTTTAAAAAGCTCAAATCCTTTTTTATCTTCTGCAAATGGAAGACAAAGGTCTTTGTTAATCCAGGTGTTAAAACACTCTGTAGATGCCAATTAGGCAGCAGCAGGAAGAATAGAGATGAAACAATCTATATCCCAGGTAATGATCTTCCACTGCGGTCAGGATGGAAAACAAACACCTTCTGGGAAGTCATCTGTTGACAGACATTCAGAAGTTATTGCTGACATTCAATTTGAGAAATATTCAAGGAATTTCCAATAGGAATCATCGAGCCCTGTTCCTTATCTGGCCCCCTTATGTCAATATTGTTTTAATTTATATGACATACTTTGTAGCAAACTCTATTCTGAAAGCAAACCTGAGGTAACCCAGAACTGCTGCCTTTGGGAGAACAGTGGGAATGATCTCTTACCAAAACATCATTTTTATATGACATTTCATAAGCAGCCAAATGCACAGCTAGAAAACCAGGACCTCTGAATTTCCATCATTTTGGAGAACTACAGTAGAGACTAGTTTGAAGTTAATATAATATTGACTTTCCAGCACTGATGATTGAACTGTTGGGATATAGTAAATGATCCACTGGTAATATTTCACCTCTCTTCTGTACACTTTGTTTTTAAAGATACCCACAGTGAAAGGATGTGTGGTTGCAGAAGCAGGGACTGGGACTCATAAGGCTTTTGTTACATTTCTGATTGCAGCCTTTAATCTTTGGGCCAAGCATTGCAATAGGAACTTTTTCCTGTTCATACAAAACTAAAGCATGTATGTCATTGCACCTTACAGCAGTTTCATTTCTTAACAGAGGTGTTCCCCATTTGACTCACAAAGAAGGGATACCTTGAGCTAGACATATTTTATCTTCAAAAATCAAAACCTGGTTCACACCTGCCACTGATCTCAGGTGTGAGGACCCAGCTGCATTAACTTATCTGTGCAGATCCTTATGTGTTTGATGAATAATGAGTATTTTACATTCCTGTACTACCCTGAGGAGGCTTTTTCTTCTGAGAAGCCGTTTCTGGCAAATTAATAATTCAGGGATGTTTTTGTGGTGGTTCTTTCACCTTTATTTATTGCCCTGACTGGAAGAGACAAAATTTCCCTTTGGAAAATGAAGACTAGGAACATTTCCTTTAGAACAGTTGCCTCAAAAAAAAAAAAAAAAAAAAAAGGATTTTTAAGTTCCACTGTAAATTTTCCATCTTAAATTACCTTTAGCTCTGCTGGTAATCTGTCTGCACTATTCAGAGTTTATATTTTAAAAAGTAATAATAGTATAAAATGTCAGGATCACAGGTAAATAAGGTTTTACAAAATATCACACAAGTGCAGTAAAGACCTACTACTTCTTATTTCATATTTACTTTTATTTATGTGCTTTCACAGCTTCAAAGGGGCAAGGAGTTGCTTCACAGCAGTCTGGGAAAGTTCAGGATACTGACAGCAAAAGTATCTCCTTATACCTCCCAAGCTCTGCTCACGATCAGCACAGTCAGTAAATTAAATTATTGGTTTAATAAAGTGAACTTTCACCCCAAAAGAAGTGGCAGGGCTCTGTGAAGTCTTTCAGGGAGATCACTGGAATATAAGGTTATATCCTGAAGTTACCTTAAAAAACTCATGGCAAGAGCCAGTATAAAACTTTCAGGAGCATAAAAAAAGAAACACCATCATAGTACTAAAGAAACTCCACACGACATGAAGGTGGAAACACTGGGATGGGTGATTTGTAGCATTTTATACCAGTGTTTGTCACTGCACCCTCCTTAAAACATCCCATTCTGGCAATGCTGCTGCTGCCACAGCTCTGTTGGATTCTCAGTGTCAACAGCAATTCCAGATATATTTTTTAATGTATATAAAATATGTGAGTGTGATATGTGAAGGTGCAAGAGGTTGGACAGCAAACAAGACCCTGAGCAACAGAGCAGGTTTGTAAGGTTTGGTGCAGGGCCCTGCTAAGCTGCCATGACCTGAAATGACCCACGGCAATGGGCTAGAAAGTGTGTCACTCCACTGGGCCACTTCTGTTTTTAGGCCTCTTCTGAGACTGCTGATGAGCACAGCCATGAATGGCCTGTTTTTGGGAAGCTTTGAGGAGAGGAACAGCCTTGCACAGGGAGCAGGAGGGAGCCCAGCACACCCCATCCCCAGCTCTGTGCAGCCACAGGCTGCTGTCTGACCTGGATGCACAGAACATAAACGTTCCTCTCGCACATGAACACCTTCACCTAAAGCTTGCTCCCATCTTTTTTGCTTTCCAAAGATCTTTTCCAGTGGGTCACGTGGATACACAATCCAGGGAAGAAGTGTGGCTATTCCCACTGCACTCTCCCTATCAAACTTGACAGCTTGAAGAGGCAAATAGAAACCTCCCAGTAACCTCATAAATAAAGTGCCCACCGAAGCTTTCAGTGGGATTTATAGGTAACTCATTTAACATTTTTTAAAAACTCTGTCCCATAAATATGCGTTACTCTTTAAAATCCAGCCCCAAGTAACTATATTATCTAAAATATGCTGGACTTCACTGCCCAGCACCAGAGTTTCTGCCCTGTAACATTTTGGCTTTTGGAATCAACAAAAACACCCCTGGAAAAACACAGCACTGTGGTTTTCAGTGAGCTATCCGTGGTTTTTCTGAGTCTGCAGCAAGGTCACCAAACAAATCAGCATATCCCAGTATGAAATATTCAAACCAGGCAGCACTACCTTATCCTACAGACTTCTGAGTCCCTGGGGGTCATTCTCTTCCATAAGCTTTATTGCACATAAAGGTGCAGTTCAGAGAGGAGTCTCTTCATGAGTAAAACAAATAAATTATTCTCCTCTGCCAGAGAGATGCAGGACTGTAAACACCAGGCTGTCACAACTGATTTCCATCGTCAAAGTTTTCAGGGCAGGTAGCTTATAATGGATGTGCTTTTGCGACACCTGATTAAGGCTGGTGTCATCGTGGTTTTATGGGCTACTTAAATGTGGCAATTTCCATTAAGTGTTTTTAAAAAAGCAATTAACAGTTTTAACAAGAGTTCACTAGTTCAAATCATTTCAGCAGTGACTGGTAGATTGTCCTCATGGGTCCCACGCTTGACATTTGCAATCTCTCAGCCTCTCACAAGTGGCATTTTGGCAAAGTAGGGGGGCAATTATGAACATCACTCAGCACAGCAAATACACCTCTTTTTAGGGGAAACAACAGAATAACAGCAAACCAAGGCACCATCAAAGAGCAATTAATAAAACTTTCAAGTGATGCTACCAGGGGCAGTTTCTGCTGAAGGGTTTGATCTCCTACCTAGCATGAAAGCAAATCTGTCTGCAACAACCCACTGAGAGAAGACAGGGAGGCAACTCTGTGTGAAGCAGAGCTTGAGAAAGACAGATCACACCTAAATTGTTCAGTATGACTGACATTTGCAAGAAAACCCAAAAATCAGTAAAAAATAGAGCCTGCAGTATTGATGGAATTGAAAGTAGAAGAATCAGGGCTGTAAACGGAGTGGAAAGCAAAGGGTCAGCCATGAAGGTGTCAGTTTGATCATTCAGGAGACAAACCAGAAATCACTATGAAAACAAAGACTCCTTTGTCATTATTTCTTTTTTAACAATCCTTTTGCTAACCCCACCTGTTGTGTCTCAGTGCAGGGGTCAAGGGTTTGCAGTACAGACCAAGTCAGAATTTAACTCCTGGATTTGAGTCTCCCCCACTTTCATGTGATGAACCACCATGCTCCACTGTCACACTGATATCAGGCCATTGCTAAGTACAGAAAATCTGATAATGTGAAAACAATCCAAGCGATACATCAGAACACATTTGTCCAAACTACAAATGTGCCTTCTGTTGGGAAATCAGAACGCTGCAGCTACAAGACACAGAAGGGAAGGAGGAACAGGACAATACCTTTGTGGCAGGACTACATTTACACAGGGAGCTTCAGTTTGTTCCTCACTAGCTGGATCCATAACTCTGAATTCTTCCCCAGCTGACTGCTCAGCACAGCTGTGCATGACCTCCTCCGAAAGACAATCCATGCCCAAGGCCAGGCCAGAACACAGGGCATTTCCCAAAGAGGTAACTTCTTCAATAAACTTCTTCACCCAAGCCAGCCACCTTCCTTCAACACTTCACTCTTCTTTTTAAAAAGATCCCTTTTTGAGGTTCTACTGTGTTTCAGTGCAATTTACTCACTGATTTCTCAGTATTTCAGGAGAGACACCCACAAAGGAAACAGTACAAAACCAATCTGCTTTCCTGTCCCCTCCTCCTCAGGTATCACAGCCAGGAAGTCCCTGCACGGGGAGCTCTTATCTTTATGCTTCTCCCAAGGGCACAGCAATTTCACACAAATGCAAAGAAACAGTTGCTTTTTTACAATACTCACTTTGGCAGTTTTCTCCCAAACCAACATTTCTTCCTTTAATTAGCATCCTACAAGGAAACTACAAAGCGAGAGGGATGTTTCACTGTGGCAGAAAGAACAGGAATTGCTGGCAGTGTGGAGCAGGGCTGTTCTCCCACACCTGGATGTTTCCTGCACTGGGGCAGCAGGGACAGCTCACTGAGAGGTGACAAACCTGCTCTGGCCACACCAGCTGCTGCTCATCCACCTCCTTGTGCACTAACACAGACCCCTCCTGCAGCAGATTACACTACTGCTGCATTTTGAGCAAACTGCACTGCTGCTCATTGCGCAGGCAGCTTTAATTAGTGCTGCCTGTTCCTAAAAATGCCTGGGTCTGAACAGTTCACAGGGCTCAGCCACCTGTAATTGATCTCCCAAAAAAATTCACCCACAAATCATGCCTAAGTCAGTGGCTCAAGTCTGCTCCATCACGTTAAGACAGAACTAAAAGCATACAAGCACGTGGCTGTCACTCTGGTCTCTCAGGGAAAGCTGTTAAACTGTTAAGACAAATATATTTGACTGGGAGATAGCAGAAGTTCAGAAATAATAACAGTTTTCACCATATAATATAAAAGCAACATATTATCTATTTAGCTTCTTAATTGAGACTTCTTTATATAAATTAAAACAGAGCCTTTCCTAAGCTATCATGTATGCTCACAGAAGTACTAGGAGCACTTTTAATTAAGCCATGAAAAGGAATTTGTTTTCAAGGATGAGGTGGTTTCATCATACTCATTATGGCCTATTCTTAACAGGGGATCTTACAAGAAGCTCTCATTAAACAGCTGTTTGAAATGAGAGTAGGTTGATTCATGTCAGCTCCTCCTGCAATTGCAACTTCATACTTACAGCTTAAAACTATTACAGCCCTAAAGTGACCATAGAATGTCTTCGTGTTCCTCTTCAAGATAAAATTTACCCACAAAATCTGTGACTGCTACTGAAAGGGACAATGCAGTTAGCTGAGAGCCCAAAGACAACTTACTTGGGTGTTTTTTTCCATCCCAAATCTTCAGAATCCCAATTCTTGACTGGGAGGGTGGTGAGCTCTGCCCATGGAATAAAAGCACCTCTTGTCCTACAGCTGACAGAAACACCACACAGCACTCCTTGAGATTATCATGCAGTAACTTTCCCAGTTTTTTGATAGGATTCCTTTCCTTAGAATATTTGCCACTGTGACACATTTCCAGAACGAGCCCAGAGGCTGCAGAGATTGTGCAAGAAAGAAAGGGAGCAGCTGAGTGGCTACAGGGAGAGAACCCAGCTCTAGGGCAGCTCACATACAGCTCTGGACACTTTAAAGACAGTTAAAGTCAATAATAAGGTTTGCACTGTTATAAATTTGGTGAAAGTAAGACACGGAAAAAAGAATGTTCAAAGTCACTCGGGAACTCAAGGACTGTGCTGAAAAATGAAGCCTAAACCTGCAAGAAAACAAAGAAAAAAAAACCTAAATTGTCTTCTGAATTCCCTCAAAAACTGTTTGACCTCATTAAAAAAATTCAGTCAGTGAAACCTCTTAAAATCCTGGATTCCATCCTAAAAGGCAGTTAAAAGGAAAAGCCACCATGGGCACAAGAAGTTTAATTGCAGAGATGAATGAGGGAAGTTCTTGTCTCCCAGCAGTAAACCTTTTAGTATTTATGACATTGAAATTACACTGCATAAACAAAGGAAAAGTTAGAAAAGGGCTGGCTTCATAAATAACAGCCCATTTTTGTGCCAGCCTGATTAGCTCATGTCTGCTCTGGCAGAGCAGCCTGCGGTGCCCTCCAGCTCCCAGGCCAGGGGAAAGGGAGAAGTCTTCTTTGCCAAAAAGAAAAGGACCAGATGAAAACACCCCCTTGACTAGGAAACAGTTTTTAAGTGGATTCACTGAAATTCTGAGGAGAAGCTGGGACAGGCTGGAGAGCATCCATGTGGTTGTGTGGGCTCGAGGTGTCTGTGCATCCTCTTGGCTCTGAGCATACACCTGGCAAAGGTGAAGGAAATGATTCTGACACAGGAGTTGATTCCTAGGGCCAGATCTGGCACTTTTGCTTCCTGACCCACTGGTGCTGAGTCCTAACCTCGTTGCCAAGAGGCAACTGCTGTGCAGCAACACCTGTGAGATCCCTTCTCTTGCACCCCACCTACTGAAATCCCAAAGGTTTTTGTTTTCCCAGCTGTCCATGGAGAAGAGCAGAGAAGCAGCACTTCCACAGGAATATTCAGTACCCAGTCTGCTTCTGCACACATCACTCTCCAGATAAAGAGTTTTAGTTACAAGTGTGCATATGTTATGGAATTAATTGCATCATTTTTAAGGGTGATAAATAAGCAGACAGTAAGCAAGGCTGGGAAGGGAGAACGGGCAGCAGGATATGCAGCAAAAGAAACTTAAAATACACAAAAATCACAGGCTCTCAGGAATCCCTGTGCTCGTGTCTGCCCTAAATTGGAGCTCCTCAGGAGCACACAGCTTCCAAATGGATCAGGACACCTCCTGTCTGCACAGAGCCTGCAGCAATTGCTCCCGAAGGGCCTTTGGGCATTGCTGAGGTAAAATCCTCACAGAGATAATGTTTATTCCAGCATGGGCCTGGCAGAGGGAGCACAGCATCCTGCAAGTGTGCAAGAGCTAAATCAGGGAATAGATGGGCTCCCAGAACCCACTTCCAGCCATTCAACAGAAAGGGAGGAAGTGTTATTCCAAATAAATTAGTGGAACTAATTAGGCAGCAGGCAGGAATCCCACTAAACTACCACGTTACACAGTAAATAAACTCTGCCTTAAGTGCCCCCAGAGAAACTCAGTGGAGGTGTTGTGTTTCCTCTTGCAAGAGCAGAGGAGGGCACCAGCAGCCTCCAGTCACCCAGCTGCTTTTTAGGCTCTTTCCTTGGGATTTTAACATTTAAAGGGGGAGAGCTTGAAGGCTGATCCATGGTGTGACCTGGGGCTCAGTTTTACAGCTCTGCTCATCTTTGGGGAAAGAAATTACAACTCCAACAGCCTGGCCAAACATCCTCCTCTCAGACAGAAACATCTGGGACTGTTTTCTCCAGCATTAAGCAGAAGAGTGCAGTAGATTTCCCTGCAAGGGATTAACCAAACTGTTACAGCCCCTCAGCACTCAAAGGCTGTGACAGACAGCTCATCCAGAGGCAGGAGGGAAGTGGGATCTTGCAGAGCTGCTGCAGATGAGCCAACCTGATACGGTCCAAAAAATGGGCACACTCCTACACACAGCAGAGGCATTTTAACTGACCAACTTAAAATGCTCCCAGGTTTATAGCTGACCTGTCACTGCATCTCAAGGATTTGCAAAATCTTTCCACATGCAGCTCTCCTCGAAGACATCACAGCCAAGGCACCACCATACCTTATTGTCACCTTGTTAATCTGAATTTTAAAGCCAGCTATAGGTCACCCAATCCACAGTTTTATCTGACTTTGGATCTTCCACCTCTGCTGAGTTTAGCTGCACAGCCACTGGTGCTAAACCACGTCAGACCCTGTTACTGTGCCCTTGCTGGAAGGTGAGGAAATTCAGAACTACATTTAATTGCATGGCCCTTCCGATTTTGACTTGCCAACAGCCAAGCCAAATGTCCTATAATGAGCTGCACGAACCAGCAGGACAGAAGGGGTGAATTTCTTTAAGCACAGTGCAGAAATCATGTAAGAAATTACTTCGCTGGTTGTTTGATGACCCATAGCTGTAGAGCTAATAGCCATATTGATGCCCACAGGGGAAAAAAATCCCTCAAAAAAACTATCCTCAGCTGAATTCTAACTTTCAACTTGCACCATTTTCCTTAGGATTATGAAGTGTTTATTATCAAAATGCTGATCTACAAGTGGAAAACATTCAGTCTAATGAGTACGTGTGTATTTGCTGGAGTCCCCAGGAGGTTTCTCCAAATGAGGTGCTCACTTTAATGAGCCCAACATGGTAATTAATAAACTCACTAAACAGACTCAGCTGCTGAAGATGAACAGGATTGAAGGAAGCCCTGCCACGATGGAAGAATTTTTTTTCAAAATACTGTGAAGAGTACACAGAAGGAAAGACATTTTGAAAAGGGAACTGAAGGCAGCTCAAGTGAAAGGTGAAAAGTAAAACAATGATCAACAGACCAGAGCTTTTTTTGGGTGGGCACAGAGATCCCAGGCTTTGAACCAAGGCATCCAAGCCTTCATACCATCTCATGCTGTACTCCGGACAGGCTGGGAGGTTTTGACTTAATCCTTATTTCACAAGGTTACATTAGTGCTTATTATATTTTGCCTGCTGTGAAGTTACAATGCCTCCCCATGAATTGCATTAAACTGATATTTGTGTCTGTTTAATATGGTGATTTCTTCCTGGTTTTGTCAATAAATTGGATTCCTAAATTAGACATAGCATTATTAAGCATCCCAGTCAATTATTAAAAAAATACATCAGCAATAACTATCAACATTTTATTTGGTACTAAAAAGACATTAACCCATCATTGCTGGAGGAGTAATTTTTATTCGCTGTTTTTCCATTACGAGGCACTGACCACAATACTGCTCACAGTATGACTTAATTCATTTTCACTTAAGAAGGGGAAACAATTTTACAAAATTACTGCAGATCTTAACATCAGAGGTTTTGCTTTTGTAGACAGGCCTGCAAAAATGGGAATAACTGTCTGTTTGATGGCTTTTCCCTGCAAAGTCTCAAGTCTACCTGATCCAAGCCCTGCCTCCCCATGATAGACATTAATGCATCAATTACTGCTGCTGGGTGACAGTTCTTGTTCCCCACCCTGAAAGGCTGCTCTGATTTCCCCACTCCCAAACCCTGTCATTGATCCTGATTCCAAACCCAGGAACTTTCACAAAAACTCTGTAAAACTCATGGCTGAAGAAGTATTTCTCAGCCAGCTACGAAGATCAGTTGATGATGGTGCATTTTCACCTTTTGCTCTTTCAGAGAGCCATGTGTGAAAGCAAACAGAATGTGCAAGGGGACAGCAGCTCCTCGGTGCGTGCGACACACGTGGCGCGTCACAGCGCGAGAAAGCCTGACACCATGTCACACTCTGACTTCTCCAAACAGCCACTGAGGGTTTGGACAAGGCTTTCATCCATCAAGCCATGCAGGATGGCTCCAGACTGTTGAAAGGCTCCTAAACGCTGGGCAATGCTGCAGCATGGGATGCATGTGGCACACAGAACCTGACAGCAGCAGAGGGGAGAGCAGACACGATGACAGGTGTGGCTCTGGTTAAGTTGTCCATGGGGCTGGTGGTGAAGACACAATGCTGCCCCAACAGGAGTGCTGGGAAGGGATGCCAAAGCTGTCAAT
Organism: Motacilla alba alba; assembly: GCF_015832195.1. Lineage (NCBI taxonomy): Eukaryota > Metazoa > Chordata > Aves > Passeriformes > Motacillidae > Motacilla > Motacilla alba. Next base: position 3,718,208 of record NC_052023.1, on the reverse strand, counting down.
TCCAAAACTTTGCCCTCACAAAAAATGAAATGGAAAAAAAAACTCAGCAACCAAATGTTGCTGCTGTTAGCAAATGCTAATTTTCAAGATAGGATAGCCCCAAATTGGGGAAAATTAAATTTAAAACAAAGCCTGGCTCAGGAATCTACATGATGACCTTCTTAAGAAACAGAGGAAACTTCTCTCCCCCGAGGACTTGCACAGAGAGCCCAGAGCACAGGACAGCCCCGTGCCCATTCTGTGTTTGAGCTGCCTGGTCAGCAGCCAAGTCTCCATCCTGAATCCTCCCTGTCAGCATGGGCTGGGAATGACTGATGGAGCAGACAGCACACAGCTTGGTTTCTTGGAGAGCAGGCTGCTGCTGCAAAGCTGGCAGTGGAGACAAATCTTCTTGTGAATCTTTAAATGGAGCACGTTTGATGAAGAGGTCACTGAAGGAGCAGGAACGAACGTGAGGCAACAAGATGAGCTAGAGAAGAGTTTCACATTTCACAAGTGCCTTTGCACAGCCCTGGCATGGATGAGCTCAGGAATACTCTCACAGCACCTCCCCAGCTGTGCAGGGGTCAGGGAACCCACAATGTGTAACCAGTGCAGTCTCAAACCTGAGGAAGGAGCTCTCCCTACCCGGACTCTCTGTGTATGAAATCCAGACTAAATACTCCCTGCCAAGCACATTCAATCCCTTTGCAGGGCATCTCTGCTACCCTCCTCCCTAAAGCCTACATTCAAACAAGCCACAGGTCATTCCTGTTCCACATAAGCTGGGACGGAGGATAAGTGAAGGCCAGGAATGACACATTTTTAATCCTAAACCAGGTGAAAGGCAGCAGCACTTCAGAAGTTGCCAAACAGAGAGCAGGAGGCTGAGGAGAGGTGGCCAAGAGCAGCTTCAGAAGCACGATCTTGTCAGAAGCTGGTTTTAATCCTCAAACCAGTGCAGGGTTTATGGGTCAGTGTGGATGGCAGGAGCTCTGCCATTTCTGACTCATCCTCTCAAGGCCGTGCTGTACAGCACACTTTGGCACTCATTAGTGAACGCAGAGATGAGAAGAACAAAGAAAAGGCAGAATGGACTTTAAATTACAACACAAAAAGGGCAAAACTGAATCCCCAAGTCAGCAGAGAACACCGTGTACCTGGCTGCAGCTGCCACAGCACGACTGAAGCATGGCCAGTGTCCATACCCAGGTGGAAACACAGCCCTGGAATGCCCGATGCAAATGCAGCTGCTGAACTCAACGTTGGGAAAGGGTTCACTTGAAGCTATGGAATAAACATTACTCTTTTCACTGGTGGAGTCTACAGCTTAGCAGGATGCTGGGGAACATCTTTGCTTTCCTGACACTCTTCTCAATTGGAAAAAAAAACTTCTCTTTGCTGCAATACACTGAAAATCCTACCGTGCTTGAACCGCAATCTCCATGATCAGATTTCATCCCTAAAATTCCCAGCCAGCTCCCCAAGGAGGGAAGGAGAAGCTGCATGGACAGAAACCTATGGTTTTCTTCAGGGTTTTTTTTCTGCATCCATGCAAGGAAGGCAGCTTAGGATCCATCCCTATTATACACTGAAGAAAAACACCCAGGGCCAGAGAATCAACTTTGTGCAATTCCTGAGGGAGCTGACAAACACGAATTTGGAGAAATGCTGTAGCATCTCGGAGAGCCTGACAATCTGATTCCTTCTGTGTTACTGGTGCTCATGCCCTGACTACATCCCAGTCCTCTTCATCCCAAATTCCTCTGACTATCCTGACCCCTAACCTCTCTCCTCTATACACCTTTTCATCTGTTCCCTTAACCACACACACACAATCCCCATGACACATATAATAAAAATTCACCTCATAAAAACAGGGGAATAAAATTGAATGCTGAACTCTTGACATTTGCTATCTATTACTGTGTTTGTACTCACTGTCTTTTCCTGCTGCTCATTACCATTTGTCTCCATATCAGCCCTCGTGGTTTTTTAATCCAATTCTCACAGTATTTGATACTTTATATAATCACATACTTTGAAAAGCTGGACAATCTCAGCTTTTAATGTGAGAATCTCAGCTTTAGTCAAAGTGATTTTCTACCTGCTGGGTTTTAAAAGAGGAATGCATGGAAGGAAGAGAAAATCCTGAATATGTTGGGGCTGAAATGACACAATGCGAAAAGCAGACCATAAACTAAAGGAAAAGAGAAAACATTTCATTTTAATGAAAAGCTTTCTAAGCCAACCTCACAAGAAAACAGGCACTAAGAGTGTGACCCACACGGCCCCTGGAACTATAAAGAGACTGGTCCAGATGAACACTAATGTCAGGATTAGCCAATATCCTGCTTCAGGAGAGGGTGCAACACGGCATTAAAACCTTCAGAAGATCCTGGCTCCCCACCTAGACAGATGTGGACAGAAATGTCTTTAAGCAAAATATTTTTCAAAGTTTTCCACAAGGCACTGAGGTGAATCTTTGTTAAACTGTAATTGGGTTTCCACTGGCAAGAGGTTCTGCAGATAAAGGATGAGTGGGGACACAGGGGAGAAAGTCCCCAGTCAGGTCCTGGTTCCTGGGCAGTTGATTTCTTGTGAGTGAACTGGGGGACTGGTGTCTGCTGAAACCTCATCTCCAGGGCTCAACAAGCTGAATTATTCTCAAGCTGACATTTTTCTTGGGATTGGAAAGTTTTAAAATTCTCCATCACCTCTGTTAGCAGCACAAGACGTGGTTTGTGCTAAAATAATCTCATTGCAGGGTTCACAGTGAGCCCCAGAGTTTACAGATGTCTCCAGTTATCCTCAAACATCCTTTTTGAAGTCTGCATGTTAATAAGGTGTGGTGTATGAAATTTTCTTAATAACTTCTGCTTTGAGATAGTTTCATATTTCCTTTCTGCTCAGGAAGCCATTGAGGGACTCATTTTAGCTACAAAGCTCTGTCTTATAATCCTGATGTGCTCAGGGAAATATTGGAATGGTTTTGATATGATAAATATTTATTTTTTTACTTTTGCACAAAAAAAGAAAAAGCTATTCCATCCATTTGAAGCAGGAGTTATGAATCTGATTAGAAATTTGGAAGCAAACAGGCAGCTTCTAATTACCCACTTTTTGCATGTTATTTAGTTTATCACTTCAGCCCTAAGTAGCAGCCTATGAGGATAATTGCAATATCTTCTGAGACACACAACTCAGATACAGCTAATCTTAAATTAAATATTTTTACATATCTGACAGTCTAACTGAAAAAAGAGATTAATAAAAGGTTAATAAACAACTTGACAACCTGCCACATCTGCTAAACTCAGTGAAATACTTTGGAACCTTCCATGCCATGCCTGGTTTATAATAATTTATTTTTCCTTCCATATTAAACTCTAAAAAGTCATTATGGACAGTTTCCCTGACCCTTTCAGCTGTGTTTGCCTAATCACAGCTTAAAAAAATCATCAGTGTGATTTCTGCATCCAAAATTAAAGCAATGTATGTGTTACCAGTGCCAAAATATATTCACAGAGAAGTACATCTGCATCTACAGCCCCTCTCATCAAAATCAAATATCAGATATATGTATTGCATAAAATCAACTCAAGGATGCTGTTAGGCTAGGAATGTAAAATATGTTCAATGCATCATGTTTTGATGCTTTCCCCAGACTATATCATAGCTGATAGGTCATTTCAGATTGGACTTGAATTTTGAATACATGCATTAAAATGTAACCAGTCCTAGGGAAGGAAAAATATCCTCGTGCTTCAAACGTGACAGCGAATGAAACAAACTCAATTTTTCATTAATAAGAATCATTACTCAGTGCAATGTACAAAGTCTGGAGGAAACTTGGGGCATCCCTTCTGCAGGGCTAATCTGTTCCAAGGACTTGCAATTTGACAGGTGGTGTATAAAAACCACCCTTAAAGAACATAGAAGAGCAATAAATCTACTGATTCAGCAATGCCAAGAGGGTAACAGGTATTTTGTTATCCTGAGATGGCAACTGCTTCACTGACATGTTTCTGGAAGCTGTGGCTGTCCCACCCCAGGAAGTGACCAAAGCAAGGAGGGTCAGGGCTTGGAGCAGCCTGGGATAGTGGAAAGTGTCCTTGCCCGTGGGAGGGGGTGGAATTTGAATGTTTTAAAGGCTTTAAAGTCCCTGCCAGCCCAAACCATTCCAGGATTCTGTGGTACTTTTTCCTCTTAGTGATACCCATAGAGCAACTCCACATTGTGGTGCTGGTGGCAGACTCACAGGAAAGATTAAGAGTAAAGCCAACAAATTAAGGGATGGATTTTCCTCCAGTTTGGCATCATCATCAGACAGGCAGGACTGAAATTGATACTCTTGATCAGCAAATGTTTTGTAGCATCACCTTGCCCCTCAGCACCTCCCAGCCCCAGCAGGGAGACTGACACCAGGCAGGATTTCCCAGTACAATAAGTACAATCTGCATAAGCATTAAGCAGACAAAAGGAAATCAAATAGCAAGAGAAAGAGTGGAGATTGTGATTTTCTTTAGGCATTCATTAATGTCTATTCAAATATAAATACTGAACAAAAATCTACATTTCATATTGCAGGAGAGCACACTTGTGCCAAATCCTTTGGAGATTTGGTTCAAGAACAGTTCATCCCTATCTGAAGATTTGCCTGAAATACTGCCAAAAACCACTAAGGCTTTGTGTTAGCTGAAATAAAAGCTACTGTTGCAGGAGAGAGAAATGCAAAGGAGCTTCACAGGACCATGTTCCCCTCCTGTCTGTATATTCATGTACCTGATCAAATCCTCTTTGGTCTTTGCCTTCCTGCTACAACTTTGACTGTGCCCATTTTGAAAAGCAGTGCAATACACCAGTGACACATTTCTTCCAAGTCACCTACATGACAGTCATCAGAGGAGACACCTCTGAGTCTTCCATTTCTTTCCAGGTTGTACTGGTGATTTTCATGTTATCCACAGAATTAAACTGCAAACAGTTCAGGAAATTTTTTCTGTGATCCCTGTTCTCTGCTGCTTCTCTCCCACTCACCAACTCGGGGACTCAGACAAGCACACACGATGAACATCAAAAGCTGAAGTGTTAGCAGTCATTTTGCCATTGTTTGTTTTGGTTTCTTGTAAACAAAACTCATTGGAGCAAACAGGACACAGATGGATTCGTTTCCCAGAATATCAAAATTTATCAAAGCAATACTGAGTAAAATTAACCAAGGGAGATGCACAGACCTGCAGGATTGAACTTCTGTCTCCTTCACTGGTCAACTTAGGGAGCTACGCTCTCCAACATCCTCTTGGAATGCAGGAAATGCATCCCTTGGAAAGCAGGGGGAGGAGGTTTGCTCATATCAATTTATCCAGGGTAATGAGGACAAAGGCTGACTGCGAGGAACTGCAGAAGGACCTTATGAAATGATATGACATATGAGATGGCAGATGAAATTCAAGAGAGATAAATGTCAAATATGCATGTGGGAAAAACAATCCTAACCTCACATATGAAATGATGGACTCTGAGCCAGCCACAACTGCAGGGGAGTGAAATCCTGGATTTACAATGGACAGTACCATGGAAATGTCAGCCCAGTGCTACCAACAGGCAAAGGAAAAAAGTCAGCAGATCAAATGCTAAGAATCATTAGGGGGAAAGGAAACAGAGAGCATGGGCAGCATGGATGGGGACGGCTTCTTGGTGGAATTTTCCACTACTGACACAAAGACCCCTTAAACCAAACTGGAGCCATGTCTAACACAAACAAACAAAGGTGATTTTTGTACCTAACAAGAGAAGCTGTGCATGTCACAAGCCTGCACTGGCTTGAGGCTAGAGAAGATTAAGTTTGCAGAAGGAAAATCTATTCATGCTTACTATCTACACAGAAATGACTCCTGGCACAAAGTCCCTGAGCAGAAAACAGCTGGAACCTGGGAAGCATCAGAGGAGAAGCATCACATGTGCCTGCCCTGCTCATACTCCCCCAGCCCATGGCCACAGCTGGAGAGGGCATGCTGGGCTGGGCTGGACCTTGTGTCAATTCCTGTTTACAATTATCTGAAACTCAACTCTGCATCCCTTAGCAGGAATTTGATGTTTGTTCTATTTTTAACCCAGCATATGTTGACTTGGTAATTTTACATTTCTGGTTGCAGTGCTGTAGAAATTTGCAAAATGAATAAAAAAGAAAGGAGGTTGGGGGGCGAGCATCAGAGTAAAAATATCACTCATTTTAGGAAACACACTGGCCTGAGACAAACCTTACCAGCCTTTTGCAAAATCACCAGCTAAAGGTATTTTCAGAAATGAAGCACATGCTGCTCACACAGCCAGTCCAAGGCATCACAACCCAGGACACAGCCACATCCACAACAGCCCAGCATGAGGGGATATGTGTGTGGTCCAGAGGGTCCATCCCAAGGGGATCTTCTGGAGAAAGAGCCATGTGAAAAGGAGTAGGGTTTGGGACAGCAGTGATCCAAAGCTATGGAATAGCTCAGAGAAGGGATGGTGATGAGGCAGTGGAATCTCATGGTGAGTTTGTGCTTCTGTTATCAGTGCTCTTTGCAAGAAATTCTGTTCCTCAGCACACTCCCTCTGATATTAATTTTGAATGCAAGACAGCTTTGTAGTACCTAATCCTATTAGCATGCTCCTGAAATCTGTAAGAGCAGAAATGTAGGACTGGCCTAGAGATGCAGCTCTCCAGCTTTGCTCCCCATGAAACAAATTCAGGCTCAATTCCACAGCCCCTGGGCCCTTAGGGATGATTAGGTAGAATTTACCAATGCTGAACGGGAGATATGCACCACAGTAAAGCAAATAAAAATATTTAAATGAAACTACTTTGGACAAAACATCCTTTCTTAATTTGGAAACGTCCATGGATGTTTTCTTACGTACATTTTCGCCCAAACTGGAAAAAGAAATCCCAGCTGATTAGGTTTTTTTCCCATTTTCAGTTGTCACTGAGGTCTTTCCTTCTGTCTCTCTACCATCTTTCCCTTTTGTGCGAGGCTTTTTCAAAGGGAGGAGTTGAAAAAATATAAAGAAAAGAAAAAACAGAGAAAATAGGCAGAATAAAGAGAAAAATTAGATGACAGTGGTTTTGGTAAAGGAGATGAGGTGGAACACATTTGTTTTGGAAAGAAGAGTCATCCCAGATCCTGTGCTCCCTGTGCAGCCAGGATGGGTGTCTGCATCCTACATTAGATGATCCCTAATGGCTCTGGCAACCACTGCTCCCAGAGAACCCCACAAATCTCCCTGGCAGCTGATGGGAACACGTTCAGTTACACGGATTTCAGTCCAAATTCCTGCTGCACAGCAGCCAAAATGTTCCAACAGTTTGGTGGATGTGTTTCTGCACAGGAGAATGAAGCAGATGTTTTCTAGCACAAGCTGCAGGCTGGTGGCTGGGGCTAAGGTCTGGGAGATGGCTGAGCATCAGTCAACGTGAGGCAAGATGAAGAATTCCACTGGAAATCCAGCAGTGCCTCCGCCAGTCGCGCCCTCTCCACACGGCTCAGCAGCAGACAATTCAGTGGTAACAATTCAATTTTAGCTAAAATGATTTGGGTTTTATTGAATTCAGGAATGAAAACATGTTTTATATCTTTGAGAAATGCCATGAAATAGAATAAGCAGCTTGTACTCCACATCCCCTCAGACATCCAGGATCTTCAAGCAGAGACAAGAGGTTGGCAGCTGGGAATCTGAAAAGACTCCAGAAACATGCAATACCTCTTCATGCGTATTTGTGCTTTAAGGACAGCTAATTTAAAATAAAAATTAAAAAAAAAAAACACCATTCATTAACAATAATTATAGAATAGTTTAATAAATTTCAGGGTTTTTTTCTCTAGCCTTTTGAAGCACTGGCATTTCATTTCCCTAATATGAAACATATCCCAAATGATAAGTCTATCAGCTGTGTATCAGAAGGACTGGGTGAAGCACAACTTCTCAAGAATTTAATTACACAGCAAATCTTAATGTAATACAATACTGGAATCTTAATGAAATACAATCCTGGGTGTGATAGAGTAACTACTGCGAAGGAAAAAACACAGCCCAGTCCCAGGACAGGCTGATATCGAGTCAGTGCTTCTGGAAAGCACCAAGTGAAGCTGCCCCAGCTTCCCCCAATTCCCTAATTCCAATATTACCTGGGATTTCACAGCTCTGACAGCACTCCTGCACTGTGGGGTCCCACCAAGGTCTTTGGTCCACACCCAGCTTTCCACAGCACTTTCATAATTGTTGAGGATTCTACTTCACTTTTGTGTTTTCTTGCTCCTTCAGTGCAACTACTGGGATTTCTGTTCAATTTTGTCTCTCTCTCTCCTCCCCCTCACAAAACCCCATGAAATATTGCTCATCTGAAAACATAAATCCAAGATGGGAATTATTTGAATCACCTGTTCCTCACCTCTGCTATAACTGGGAGCTGTTATCTTTCATTTATTCATTTCTTATTCCAGGGCATAAGCAATGAGAATCACCACAACCCATAACACAAGCAGTATTTGAGTCTAACTTGCCTGACACTTGTATTTCACAAGTCACATAGAATTCAAAAGTGATTTATCTGAGCTTTGAAAAGCTAAAAGGGGTTAAAACTGACTATTCCTGCCATGAAATTTTATGCTGACATAACATGTTTGAAAGGATGATTTAAAGATACAGGGATACCTCATAAATCAGTCAATATTTTCTTTGTATGGAGATTTTAAGGCTGCCTTTACCTCTACAAAGTTGTCTCTGAGGTCAAGACTCCATCTCACTCAGGTTTGGAAAGCTTTGGAGTGCATTCAGAACATTAAAAAAAAAACTTAAATATTAAAAAAAAGAGAAAAACATCCTCAGTTAAAACCCAGTCACAGGACATGGCATTGTCTGAGTGAGTCAGACTAAGAAATCAGCCAAAAATACTCTAGAGTAAGTTGTTTCAGGCAGTTCACCTGTGCCTCAGATTTTAGATTTCTCAGTTGTGTGTCATTTTATAATCATATTTGCCTAATTTCCAAATTTGTTTTTCCAACTACCTAAAAGACAGCAAAACAGAATGTACTGAAACAGCTGTGAAATGAACATAATAAATCAAAAAGCAAAGGTTTATTTACTTTCTCTTCCTTTCTAGTTTTTTTTTAACCTACAGCAGTCCTAGGCTTTGACTGCAAAAAATAGATAAAACAATGCACACAACAATAAAAAACCACCCCAAAAATCCCAATCCCAACCCAAAACTTGAGGCAGTTTGGAATGGATGACACTCCCAGCACAAATCCTGCTGTTTGTCACAGGGGTTCTAGAGCAGCAAATCTCCAGAAGAGATTAACCAATCCAAGAGACGCATCACAATATTCAATTCTTACTCAAAGCATGTTTGTGGCTTTTTTTTTTAAGGAATTTTGTAGAGTTTCGTTTAATTACATATGTTTTTGAAGCATTCAAATTCTTGCAGCACTACAAGATAATGGCTTCTATCCAGAAATAAAAAAAGCAATACCTCCTTTGGCTAACATTACTTTTCCATTTTGTGATATAATTCACTTTACCTAGCTAGCTCCATTTGAAGCCAGAAAGGAAACACTGTGAAGAATAGCAAAATAATGAAAATTAAATGGAAACAAAGGGAAAAATCACTTGTATGAAAATATGAAGACAACATGTTTGAAAAGAACTGAAGCATCACACACCAAATTAAAGGTATTTGTAAGGAATTGAAGAAACTGTTCTGTCAGAGATAAGCAGTTTGACATTCCCTGTCACCACATGAAACTGAGTTAAGGATATAAACCCAGGTAGCTTCTGATAAAATGATGTCAACCTTATTTTGCTTTCCCTGCAGTAAAGAGAGGTGGCTGCCTCCCCCCTGGGCTGCCAGCACCTCTGAAATTCCTGGTGCCACTTGGTCTTAGGAACAAACTGAGTTCACTCACAAGCCCAATGACAAAGGCACTGCTCATCATCTTCAGATCAACCTACAGCTCAGGGAATTTTGAGTAATTGTTGCATTTTCTGATAGCAAAAGCTTGTGTCCTCTCTCTTCCAAAAATGGATCATGTTGCTGTTACAAACTGAATTTCTGGTTGGTGGCATTTATCTGACTGTGAATTTCAGAGGCTATTTTCTTTCACACTCTGAGTCCATGCCTGCCCAAGCCAATACATTTCCATGTCACAGAACTGACTGGAGCAGCTTTGCACCAACACGTGCAGCAGCTTAGCCCAGTGAATTTAGGGAGATGTGAAGAAGCAAGAAATAGGGAAAAGTTTGATGTGTGCTGGAGAAGCTGGCAGGGTTGGTCTAAATCACCATTTACCACACATCTGTGCTTCTTTGGCAGGTTTTTGCTGATAAGTATCAGCTTAATCCCAAAACTGGATGCTTCAATTAGTTTTTTTAACCTACAGCAGACCTAGGCTTTGCCTGCATAAAATAGATAAAACAATACAATAAAAAAACACCCAAAAAAATCCCAATTCCAACCCAAAACCCTTCAATTTAACTGACTGTGAATTTCAGAGGCTATTTTCTTTCACACTCTGAGTCCATGCCTGCCCAAGCCAATACATTTCCATGTCACAGAACTGACTGGAGCAGCTTTGCACCGACACGTGCAGCAGCTTAGCCCAGTGAGTTTAGGGAGATGTGAAGAAGCAAGAAATAGGGAAAAGTTTAATGTGTGCTGGAGAAGCTGGCAGGGTTGGTCTAAATCACCATTTACCACACATCTGTGCTTCTTTGGCAGGTCTTTGCTGATAAATATCAGCTTAATCCCAAAACCGGATGCTTCAATTAGGGGATTAATGTCAATCGACACACAGAACAGCAGAAAGCAGATCTGCTCTCCTTAGAGAGGGACTAAATCAACCTCTTGTGGCTGGTTCCACACAGCCAGGCTGGCTACCCTGCAGGACACCCCAGGTTTCCTGAGCTGGAGGTAAACAGTGGCTATTTCAGCAATAAAAGCATGGGATTCACTACAAAATCTTGGGTGGCTTGGTATGAAAATTAAGGGGGTGAAGAGTCTACTGCTCCTTCAAAGAGGCAGATATGAAAAAAGACAACCTGAAGCAGGGATTACCAGCACTAGAGCTCAGTATGCTGCAGCAGCCAGGGCTTCAAATCCTCTCTGTCGATTCTTAAAGCAAAGATCCTCCTCACAGCTGAGTACTCTAAAGACACCACTTAGGGAAACGCTAAATTAGTTTAAAAATGCAGAGAAACTGCAGCAAGACCATGGAGAAACTCTCTCCAGAAAGTGATTCCCTTCTCTCCAGGACCATGGACTCATCCACTAACAAATAACTGAAAGTAAACTAGAAAAGCAGAAAAAACACCTTCAATAAAGGGGTCCTTTTAATTAAAGAAGTGAGCAGTGCTTTCCATATCAGCCATTTTTCACATTTTTTCCTTCTTTTTTTTTTAATCCGTTATAAAGGGAACCTATTTCCAAGCAATGCATTGGACATATTTGTTGGCTGAATGCTGTGATCCTTACCCAAAACAACACACCAGTGCTGCAGACTGTCCAAGTGTTTTGCTTAGGAATGTAGTAAATGCCACAGACACAGAACAGATCAGATTAATAAGGGGCAAAGTACAGTTTAGATTCTATCCTGAGGAAACTTAATAACCCAGAATTAGAAAAGTCTAGCTCATTTGACAGCAGTTCTTTAAAAAGATATATTATGAGCTCAGGAAGTAGGCACAGGCTGCAAGGTTTTTAAGACTCTTACAAAGATGAATCCACACGCTGAGAATTTCCATGTCAGCTGTGAAAGGTGAGCACACAAGTGCCACCAAAATTCTGGGAAATGGCAGGTGGGATCTCCTGGCTACCTTCTCAAGCCCAACACAACCCAGACAGCTATGGTTCAGTTCCATACTCCAAAAAGCAGTTTTTCAGATAGAAAACCATGAACAAGATGCCCAGTGCTCCCTGTGAGGTGCCAAGCTATAGAGAGGAGTGGGAATGGACACACGATCCCAGTCAGGAGCCTCCCCTACCCTGAATATGTGTGGGATGTCTCCTGAAGAGCACAACAATAATGAACTTGTACAATCTATGGTAAATTAATTCAATGGAGAAATAAATTTACTGTCCTACAGAGATCCTGGAGCTGTGAAAATAGTTAAGCAATGGTGCTTATGATATTTTTACCCAAAATAAAAAAATCAGAGGGGAAAGGAACATGTTGGAGAAGACAGATTTTCACAAATATTTGTATTTGAATTGCTGATGAACTCTTCCTGCTGTTATTTTTATTAATGTTTTAATTATATATGCAATACACTTCATGAATAGCTGAAAATATATAGGAGCAACAACATTTTACAAGCAAGAGAGAGAGAGTTCTGTAGCCAACTTCAAGCATACTTCCTTTCTGCCAGGGAAACAAGATGCACTGGGGCCATAACCTTTCATGCCATATTTAAAAACAATTGTGTGATGGAGCAGTTCTCATGAGCTCATGCTAAAACTGATGTTGCCATCCCTAGAGTGGCATTTCACTCCATGCCTCCAGGTTTTTTAAAGACATACTGGTCAACACACTGAATAAGGAATGAGGCAGCACATTTCTATTGGGGCATTTCAAATTTTGGCATATGCTTAAGATTGCATGTCCTAGGACAAGTTCATTATTTCCCAAAACACCTCTAAAATGGGTGAAATGTTATATTTCAGGTCCTCACCAGGAATGGGGTGAGGTAAGTCTTGCTGCAGTGAGCAAAACCAGAAGCCCCAGTGATAATGCTAAAAATTCACTACAAATACCAAAGCAGTATTTTGGGAACCAGTTCAACATGGAGGTGACTTATGGACATCCCACACTTAGCAAAGCATTCAAGTACCTTCTCTTGTATCCTTAGTGAGCCCAAAGCATTTTGTTGGCTTTGGAATTAGCAGGGTGTGACACATTCCCATCAGCTGGATGGTGCAGTAACCCCAGAGCACTGCATACCAAGAATTAAACCCCCATGAGTTCTCCCAACCTCATTTTAACGCCCAGGATATTGCTGTGTCCAGGTACTTGACCCCATCTCTGTCCCAGGCCCGAGGTCTGCTGGAGACTGACTGTGTTGACCCTTCTGAACAGCACGTAATGAAATCTTTATTATAATTTGATTTCAACCCACACTGCTTAAAAAAAAAAAATGTGTCAGCTGCTTTAAAATGGTCTCTGTTTTGCTGGCCCTGCTTCTGGCAATCTAAGTAGCTGTCATCACTGTAGGAGCAGCCTGCTTGATAAGATTATAATTTTGTTTACATTGTGCTATAGGATGCCATGCTGGGTACAGCGCAAGGAAAATGGCAATCGACAGGATGCAATGTGCATTTTCAGTAAAATGGGGGTTATCTGCCTTTATTCCTCAGAACTGCAGGATTTTGGCTGATGTTCTTAAAGGTAAAGAAAAAAATGGGTTTAATGTATTTCTTTGCTGGAATGTATTGCAGTAAAACCCATAATGGCCTTTTTTGGCACCACACCAATATACAGCATTCAGAAAACAGCTATTTATTGAAGCAAGAAGTGCAATACCAAGACTACAAATCACTTCTTACATACAGAAAACTGGAAGTAAATCTGGCTAATGCCTACCTCTCTACCAAAGGTAGAGTTTCCAGCCTCAAACTAGGAGCAGCCAATTCTCATCTGCTGTGTGGTTGCAAGTTAAAGACCTTACTGCATCTCATTTTCATCCTCTGTAAAATAGAGATATGGCCATGTATTTTAAGAGAGGGTCTCACACTCTCTCCCAGTACACGAGACTGTAAATCTACCAGGGAAGTGTACCAATATTTTTACAGCAGTCAGTTGGGTTAGTTTTAATTTGTGTTTGATTAGCAAAGAGCTCTGGGCCAGACTCACAATATTCACAGAATTCCCGGTGCAGCAAGGCAAAATGTAACAATTATAATGGTAGCAATATGTATTCAGTCCTAGCCATTAGCTGTTGGGAAAATGGGTCAACAATAACATAAGTTTAAAGTGAGAGGGTTTCTCCACCTCACATTTATATGCTGCAGTGAAGGACAGTGAGGAATGTGAACAAGATTCCTATTACTTTTAGCATGACCACTGCTATTTTTCCCTTCTCAGCAAGCCAAATATTTTTTATTCATTTTCCCAACTCTCTCCAGAAATTAATGTTTTAGCTGTGTTTTCTCTCCTTCCTGTGAAAGGTCGGCCAGGGCTGGAATACACGGTCCCAGGAGCAAAGTTGAATCTAGGACTTTGCACTGGGAGGAAAGGCACTGAGCAGCTCCATCAGGTCAACCAAAAGGCAACACCATGAATCCTTGAGCAGTGCAAGTGCACAGAGCAGGGACTGCACGTTAATAATGGATGACTTTCCAAGCAGTGCTTTTCCATCCCAAGGCAGCCCTGCTGAGCCCTGCTGGTGGGCAGGAAGAGAGACAAGGAGGTGTGAGCTCCTGAGGTGCATTTTCAGGCTGCTGTGTGGGAGGGGAGCCCTCAAACCCCAGCAGGACACGAGGGGTCTCCGTGCTCGGCCGCCCACGTGCGCTCGGATCGAGCTCCGCCGCTCCTTCGCGGAACGGCGAACTCCATCTCACATCCTGACAAGACAAATTGTGAAATTTATCTTTCTCAGGCTGGATTGTCCTCCACGTAATGGGAACAAAAGGCAATGCCAACAAAAGAAAAGCAGCTTTAAAGGCCTTCCTGAGGATGGAAAAGGAAGCAGTCGTACATCAATATCTAAGTCAGTGCCCAAGACATCACTTTGGGCTGCGGGCTCAGCCCAAGCCTTATTGACCCACACCACAGTCACTGCACAAGACCTTGAAGCACAGCTGAGGGCTCAGACAGCAGGACCTGCAGCCATCAAAGAAAGAGAAATAAAAGCACAAACAAGAAATGCTTGTCCTTTCCCAACACAAAGCACCCAATGTTATACAGTTCAGGCAAAATTGTTAAAGAGCACATTATTGCAGATGGCAATGGTATTTTGGTGCTCGAGGGCAATTGGAATCAGAATCAGAATTTATGAAGGTATGAAAGTCAAAACATTATTTCTTCATTAATGGTATCAAAGCCAGGGCTTGATTTAATGGTCACAGTTTTAAGGATTCAATGCCATTCACTTGGAGTCTGCCAAAGTACACACATAATTTAGTCTGGTTGTTTAGGAGTATATTTCATCTAACTCCTGTTGTTTGAGAATAGAGTCAGGCAATTTTTGGCTCAGTCTGCCTTTCCTAGCAACTGGAAACAATAGGAACATTAATTATACCTTGCTTGACCCATTCAAACGCAAAATGACTTGAACGTGTTGATGAGCAAGAAATTGCTGAGGTACAAGCAGCAAATTTCACATTTGAGAAGTCTGAACCTCCCATTTGGAAGTACCACTACATTTATATGCAGCAGTAAATAGAAAGTGATAAAATATTTCCAGGAACATACACACAGAAGGATCCAAAGCACTGCACATGCAAAGCACACCAGTGAAACCCAGATTTACTAACTGGAAACCATAGGCAATGCTCCCAGCCTCAAAGGATATTGGAAAAACAATGGTGAGTAGGGGTAATGAAAAGGCAACTGGACAGTGTCCCTGACCCATACACTGGGACAGAGCATGTCACTGACACCCTGAGCCAGCCACACCTATTTTTCAGATTCTGTGCTGCTTTAATGTGTAGTTCTGAGCTCCATATTAGGGGATGGTGATGTCTCTTCACAAAGTAGGGAGACAAAACAATTCCTTCTCCAGCTGGGCACCAAGGACAAATGATCCAAATCTCAGGCCCAGGAGCGCAAACAACGTGGACTGAAGACAGAAAAAATAAGAAGGATGGGACCTCATAACCTGAAGATGTAAATGGACAATTAACTCCAATATGCAAATGGAGCAGAACTGATCAAAGTGAGAGACCCCGTGACCAGTTGTGCATTTTGTGACCATATTAGTTCATCTTGGGTGCAGCCCTGGCTGAGCTCTTGTGCTGCCCAAGGTGCATCCATTGAGGAGATCCTTTTAATAAATCCTTGCTTTATTCTGTAACTCTGTCCAGCCTCTGTTCTAGGTCAGCCTGCACAAGGCATCAGGTCAGGTGCACTGACCATCCCACTCCTGGCTGTGCCACGGACAGCACACAAAGCAGATGGCTCACCACGGATGAGCAGATCACTCTTCTGACCAAAACCAACATGCCAAATTACCCTCCAAACCAATGGCAACTGGAGGACACACCAAATGACACCTCCAAAGCCAGCTGGCACATGCCATCCCAGGCCTGGATGGGAGCAGTGGCACAGTGGGCACACGGCTTTGCCCCCATCTGGTGTGGCTGGCAGCGGCAGAGGTGGACACACACAGGCTGAGGGATGAAGCAGTTGAGTGATGACAAGGGAGAATTGAATGCAGAGGGGGGGAAAATGACCTGCAACAAATCAAGTGTGGCTGGGTAGATGTGTGTCCCTTCAGCAGACTCAATCACCAGAGGGAGGGTGACAGAGATGCTGAAATGGTTAAACAAATAGCTTCATGTCTGGCTGCCCGGGCTCACCGTGAGATGGATAGATGGAACTGAGAGCCACTGACCTTAACAACACAGAAAGGAGGGTGTGTTCTGGAAAATACACAGATAAGCCAAACACACAACAGAAAGATAAATATCAGCATGGGCTACGATTTGCAAGCTAATCCATAAAGCCCAAGGTAAATGAACAGACAAATGAGGAGTCCAAATGAGAGAAATGTCAGTACTGCAAATTGTCTTGTGTGTTGGTGAGTGGTGAACAGACAAACCCCCAAAACCTCACCAAAGTTCTCAATCTCTGACTTGTCAATGTGACTTATCTTCAGTCTAAACAACTCTTCACTAGATCTTTTTTCTACCTTACCTCTCATCTCTCAATCACTACACTGAGAACTGATCCTCTCTCTGGTCAATAAATACTCCTTGCAGGTCACAGTTTCAAACAGCCACCTTCAGATTTTATCTGCACCTGATCTGGGCCCTTTGCAGGAGCTTCCACCAACTTCTACAAAATCTCCTTATCTTTTTTTAGTTCTGCACTGCAATGCCTTACAAAAGACTTTGTGGAAGGGCAAACTGAGATTACCCCTTCTCAGAGTGCTTCATTTTGACCTTTTCTTTTTTACATGTGCCTATAGAAATGCATCAAATATCTCTCACATTCCCAGGCCCTCAGTGGGAGGAGATCTTTTCTTTCAATATTTAATTACAGGTACAACAGAGTCCTGTTCCACAGTGAAGGTTCCTATGCATGACAGCCAGACAAACAAGCTGCAAGGTACAAACCCCAGTGTGCCGACAATTCCTCCCACCCCACAGTGATTCCCTTTTCTCAGGCAGGGAGCTCAGCACAAAGCCTGGAATGGCAAGATGCCAAAATTGAGCTACTCAGCACGAAGGCATGTTTGCTGCACACCATGAGCAGCAGCCATAGCTGTGAAAAATCAGAAGTCAAAAGGCCCAGTCCAGCTGTAAAATTCTTAATGAAGAAAAAGGAGGAGGGCAGGACTCACCAGTTAAGGTTATCACCCAACATTAACAAAAATAGGAGCACATCTCTCTCCTGCGCTGCCGTACCCTCACCACTCTCTTCAGCTGGTTTCTCTCCAGCACTGGTTTCTCAGCCGATCTCAACAATCTGAGTTGACACAACAAACCTGCCTTGACAGAACAATGTTTTTAAAAATTGCTCATCACTGTAATGCCTGTTAACACATCTGTACTATCCTCAGTCCCAATGCCATCTTGGTGTCTAAACTTCTGACCCCGAGTTCCACAAAGCACACAGCTCATCTGAGAGTGTTCAGGTGACAAGGGGAACACTAAAAAGCCATGTGTTCTCCCAGGGCAGCTCTTCTGCCCACTGACATTTTAAAACAAGCAAAAGTTTTCTTTTGTTGTCAGGCATAAGCTGCTTACTGAAGGCAAATGTGCTTGTTTGCTGCCAACCATTCAAGTCTCCCTTTCTGTTTGGGGGAAAGGAAGGAGAGAGGATTATCCAGCCCAGGATGGATAATCACAAATCTTAGAGAGGGTGAGTTTTTGTGAGAAGGGAGGAAAATGCAAATTGGTCTGATAGAAACACATTTCTCTTTTTAAATTATTTCCTCATGGAGCTTCAGATAGGACAGGATTAAAGTGTCAACACATGAAACCTATGCTCAAGAGTCTTTCTCAAGGTCTCAGATATAAACAAGTCTTGAGATCCCAATTCACTGCCTCCTGAGTGTATTTAGGTCTTAAAACCAGCCAAGAAGACACAATAGATTCTAGGAAGAAACATGCAGAGAGCTTAGAAGTGAGATTCCTAAAGGTCTTGCAGATGCATCAGTGTAAAAAAGCCATTAAGAGATGTAGCTAAAACCCTGCACACAATTTCACTACGATTTATCTTTTATTTTCTTAAAAGATATATTTTGGCTTAGGAGTAATGTTTAGATTTCAAGTAAGAAGTAGGTGTATTTTCATTTCTATACCAAATTCTACTTTATTTCTTTATTAGATTTTTATCAAAATGTTCCCATGAGCATAGAGAAAAGAACAAACAAAATGTGCCATGCACAAATAAATTATTTCATTCCTTTTTAAAACTAGTTTCCCTCCTGATTTTTCCACTCATCAAGGGTTTAGTGCTCTGAGACACTCCCTGCTCAACTGAAGAAGAAAAAGGAGCCAGTTGTAAAATACTAACTTATTCCATTTTTCACCTTTGGGAATCAAACACACATTAATTATCAAAACTCTCTGCCTCTGCCTCCATCATGTCATTAGCACAATCCACAGGGAAGAACACCCTGCACAGCCCAATTCCAGCTACAATCACCTATGTATTTATCAACAGCCAATTCTAATTTCATCTGCTACTCCATGGCAAGTGAGTAAAAAGCCAATAATGTCCTCCCAGGGTGGTTACCTGTGGTGTTATCTCTATTTACACCTCGGACACAGCCTCCCCTCCAGGGAAAAGGAGCCCCTCAGACTGTGGCTCCTGGATGTCACTCGACAGAAAATACTGACCTGAACACAGCACAGCAAGGCAGGATTTAATTCCCAAAATGTCATCTCTCTCCTCCTGAACTGGGTTTGTTTGCTGTATTTATCGTAGCAATGTCTTTTCCTTGTACAGTAACTGTCCTTGCCAGCACAGTGCTTTCCCTGAGGCTACTTTAAATCTCTCTAAAAACCAAACAAGGATCCTTATCTTCATATAAAGTATCTGTGAACAGTTGAGAGCAATACAGAAGAGCTTTAAATTGAGAGAGAGAGGGGGTCAATGATGCAATGAGAGCACTTTGTCCCTTTCTATAAAGCAGACCAGAATTCAGTTTTGTTCGCATGCACAAGCTCTTGGTGCCTGGTCATGGAAGGCTCTCCTGGCCCTCACCCAAGGAGGAGCTCTCCCATGTGCCATGGGCTGCCAAAAGCACAAGGCAGGGTGGAGCCCTGCAGGTCTGGCCCTCTTGGTGGGTATTGCAGAAAGGTGGAGAAGCCTGTTGTGTACCACAGGGAAACCTTTTCTTAAGTGAGAACTGCGTGTAAGGCTTCATCGTGTAGAGTTTGTTGATTTGGGTATGATGCAGACAGGAATAGAATAAGGGGTGGATAATGTCCTGGGTTGTAAGATGTGGCTGGGGGTGTGTATTCTATTCCCATCAGTTAGAGGTGGGGCAGTTATCTTCTGTTCATTGGGCAGTTTTCTTTATCTCTGCCACAACCAACCCTCCCCCCAGGAGAGCTCTGCTGTTAATTGAGTGTCGCTGCATGGCTGATAAAATTCCATCATCCCCCTGGGAGATGCTCCGCCCAGGGGAGGAGCCAAGCATTCCTACCTGGATACAATCTGAGCCTGGGAACAGCACAGCAGCCTTTGCCCGCTGCATTCCCAGAGGAGCAGCTTTCTTCTCCACGGTCACATCCCTACCAGGATTTGGCGCAGCAGCCCATGGATATTCCCTCGCACAGGGCAGGGCTCTGCAGGCTCTTCTGCCCATCCTGGTGCCCAGGGTCAGCCTGGCTGACCAGGCATCCCTGCCTCCATCTCCACCTCTAGCTGCTGAATGGTCAGCAAGGGGCAAAAGCAGAACCCGAAACCCCTCTTGCTGCAGAGCTGTTCATCTTTCCTGACCTTTATCCCAGTGCTCAGAACAAAACCCCTGCACCCTGGCCTCAATCCTGCCTGTCATCACTGGATTGATTTGTAGAATAGAGCTTGTTTCACTGTCTTGCTCGTCCTATTTTCTTGGTCACAGTTGGTCACACACCACTCCTGGCTGCTGGCCACTGCCAGAAAGTCTTTTTTTTTTTTTTTTTTTTTTTAATAACCTCCAATAAAAACCTGATCGTGATCTTTTTTCTCCTTATTGAAAAATACTGTATTAAATAAATAAAAATGAAGCAGTAGCTGCTTGGGGAAGGAGTGAAGTGCACCCACAACCACTCCCTCATTATTGTTGTTATCATGGCCAGTGTCATATCCTGAGAGGAGAGAAACTGCAACCTCTAGCAAGTGTCTGAGCACACTGAAAGCAGCAAATCGACCCAGGCTGGGAGAACAAAAGAGAATACACTCAGTGGCACTAGTTCACTGACCACACCATTTTTATTCCCAGTCTTTTACACTATGCAACTGTTGATGAGGATGGATTCTAGCAACAAATGGAAGCAAACCTTGTGGGGATTTAGCGCCGACTTGGAGACACTACTGCAGGTTAAGCCTTTCCCAGAAGAAGTGATTTATTTTTTTTTTTTGTTCAAATTCCATTTCATGGCACTTCTTTAAGACTGGAAGAAAGAAAAAATTATACTGACATTTAACTCACAGCCTGGAGCCAGCTAATCAGACAGAGCAGGCGAGCACAGCAGCCTTAGGAAAAACATGGGGGAAGGAGGGAGAGCAGTGGGAAGCAGTGCAGCTGGAAACCTGGCTGGGGATGGGATGACACGGGGTGCAGGAGACAGGACAAGGGTGTCCTGCACAGGAGGGAGTGAACAATGAAGGGATATCGACAGAGAATAACCCAGCACAAGGAAAAGAGGAAACTGAAGCACAAAGGGGAATAAATTCTGCTCCTGGGGAGGAAATATTCTCTCAAACATAGAACTAACCAAGAGCAGTTGCATTGTATGGCACCAGTAAATATTTTTAAAGTGATTTGTGAATAATTATCACAGAGGGCAGTGAGGAAAACCTCATTGTAAGCACTCGAGTGAGGGCGCATCATAAATGCATTGCCTCAAAATTTTCCTCATCAGTTCCCTCTCCAATAAAATGAGGCCTTTTAGATACTCTTATTTCAGAATATGGGATGAGTGTTATTTGTTTCACAAGTAATTTTAAATAACAGCAAAGCCTTCAAACATTTCTTAAAGTCCTCTCCTTATTTTCTTATTTCAGGTGTAAAATGAACTCTGAAATACCAACAGCTTAAACAAATGCATTGGCATCACCTTGTGATTGAAATAATTGAGTAACAATCCATCAGGCTCAAGAGTCTCACAGTGCTCTATAACTACAGTGTAACTACACATTGCAAACACATTCATCTTTATGGGATTTGATCTGTTCTCAAGTTCTTCCTGAAAATCACCTGAGCTGCCTGACAGTTCTGGTAGCTTTTGCCAAGGAGGAGGAATGGATCTTTTAACAATTGTTTTTCTTTCTCTTCAGTGGAGGATTGCGGAGTATTACTAGATCCAAACACTGATCATATGATGCCAGCATCAATACATAGGCAAGATACAGTTCTACTACAATACTATAAAAATAATATGTAAAAATCTTCTTTTTCCCTTTCCAAATTTTGCACAGGCAGTGATGACCAGCCCTAAATCTAGAAATTGATTCTAATCTTTAGTACACAAGGCCTGGAATCCAGTGGCTCATGTAAAGCTCTGCCAAGAGCAGGATCAGAGTTCCCTGTCTCAAGGCCTGAAGTCACCAACTCCTTCCTGATAAATGATCTCTGGAATAGTCACCATCAGCAGCAATACCAGATGCCATTGCTCTTACAGGACTAAACAGCAACAACCATGGAACAGCTGTAGGTGACAGAGCTGAGGAATGTGAGCAGAATCAGCAGAGAAGGAATAAATCAACAAGTTGGAGACTGGGATACAATATCTGAGAGCTGAAACCTGATGGAGTGCAGCACTTCCTACTTGATTTTCTATTTTATTCTTCATTTTAAAATTCATTTGGTGAAAGTGTGAGGTGATAAAAGGCCAAGTATCTGCACTTCAGCCACTTGCAATGAATACAAGTGAAAAATACAGTATTATTGGAAAACCAGAAATATCAAAGAAGTGTGACAGAAGCATGAGATGCTAAGACCAAGGAGCTTATTCTTCTTTTCCTACTGCATTATAGAGACATTTGCTGTCTCAATAGATATCCCATTTTTAGTGCCACTCCTTAAAATATGAGAAAGGTCAATTGGAGGGGAAAAAACAACAGACCACCAAAAAAAAAAAAAAACAAAACACCACAAACAACTTCATGATTTCAGAAGCACTGTCAGCAAAAAAAAGAACCAACACTTCTTTTTTTTTCTTCTTCTTCCTGTAAAGCTAAGTTGAGATTAATTTAAGGAGGTGCTAAGCATCACCCACAAGTGTCCAACAAGGCAGTAACAGAAGAGGGCATCCATCAGTTCTTCTCATGCAACTGACAGAAGGACAAGTGGGAGAAGAATTAGGTATTAGAAAAATGAAAGTCTTGTTAACAGTAAGAGCGGTGAAGACCCAGAACAGGCTGTCTAGGGAAGATGAGAAATCAATATCCAAGGTTTAAAAAGAGGTTAGACAGACTGTCAGCTTCTGGAGGTGAGACAGGTATACTTGATCTCACCTAAGAGCCTGGCAACACACTAAGTTATATCCCAAGGTCTTTCCCACATCAGCATTTTTGGGATTATTTCTTTAATTATTCAAGCAATTTGTCTCGCTTATGGGATAATTTCATGTATGAAAGAACATATTCAATACTAGTGCTGGCATATATCAACTGATTCTTACCCTCCTCCATCTCTTTTCTAAATGGAAGACACTGACACTAAATTCAGTAAGAAATTAAATGAAGTTTATTCATTTTTACCCCTCTTACTTCATTTTGCTTTCCTGTCTAAGGCCTCCATGCTCTGGGTGCTTATATCCTTCAGCTTCTTTTCCCTCAAAGACTTTTAGGAATAACAAAATATTCAGTGATTGTGCTCTAAGGTCACTAGACAACTCACCCATTTTGTAAATCATAAGGTGATGTTTTGATCTTGTTCTTCCTTTATTTAAGTGCACAAGGTGCCCTCAGGTCTGTGCTAATTGATAGCAGGCATCTGATTGCTGCAGAGGAGAAGAATCCACCTGCACCACGAGTCCCTGGTGCTCTGAACTAACAGGAATCTTTTCTGACTTTCAGAAATTGGGCTGGATGATTTTAAAAAGGTCTTTCCCAACCTTAATGATTCTAAATTAATCTGGTAAATCTGTCGCCAATCTGCTCTCAGAAATTTCTCCTACTGCAGGACAATCCTCCTGACTACTAAATAACAGGACACTTGACAACACTGTTCTCCCTCAAGATGAAGTTCTGTCCTTTACTTGTAGTCTGGGGAGTGATTTTTGGATTACTGAAGGACTTTGCATTGAAGAACAAATTAGAATATTACCATTTGCCAAAAAAAAAAAAAAATACTGACTCTAGGACTCGCAATCAGAAGAAACACAAAACATCTTTTGTGTCGCAAATATCAGTAGATTTTGGCTCAAACACCTGAGCAGAAAACTTCTGATAAAAAGAGGGTTTGGACAAATGACCCCAGTTTGGTGACCTTCCAACACCTCCCAGGGAGCCCAGGCTTGCAGGTGCTGGGCGCTGGGAAGCTCTGCAGTGCAGGCTGGCTCAGGGAATCATCCCACAACTGCAAGTAGGGCCAGATGCCCTCAAACCAGAAATTTCAACTTCAAATCCAGTGCTGGTTGAAAAAAACTGGAGTTTACTCCAGTTTTTGCATTCTGTTTCTCCAGGAGAAATAGAATGCAAATTCCTATTTCTCCCAAAACCAGCCAAACACACACTTTTCAGGCAGGGAACATAACCAGGACCATTTCTGCTGTGATGGAGGTGTACTGAGAAAAAAACTGGTCTACTTTTCTCAGAACTGCCCATTCCTCACAGATTAAAATCACTGGGTGACATTTTTAATCAGTATTTCTAGATGGTATTGCTAAAATGAGAACATTAGCAAGCTCATTTAAATTTGCAAACTAAACCCATTTGAACATTACTTGAGCACGAGAAAGTGGCAAAGGCACATGAAGTTAAAAGACTGTGAAGAACAAAAAGCTCCTGGGCACTGCAGTACCCTCCCTAAGCTCCCCTTTCTCCCATCTCATTAGAGAACTCCAAGGAATAACTCTTTCTATCCAAATCCAATCAAAATTCAGATTAAAATCTCTCCTGTGCAGAGCAAGTACTCTTGGTGCAAAATCAAAGAGAAGTTTGCTTTTGGGATTGGAAAGTCCCACATTTTGGAGGGTCTAGAGGGGTAAATGGGGCACTGTCCACACACAAAAAAAATTAAAATCACACCTGATTTCCAGATAAGCTGGTTAATTTACAAAGAAAAAACACACAGCATTCCCTGTTGTTTTTAAAGCTTTGTGAAATTAAAAGTACATTTTATTACAGTCAAAGTACACAAGGATGCAAGACAGGAATGAGGCTGGGGTGTGACAGTTTAAACTCATCTCACTGCAGATCATCTTGAACTTTGAACAGAACACCAGTACCCTCCAGAAATGTTGCATCCTTCACCTTCCAAGAAAGGAAAAAAAGAAACACAATAGGACAGATGTGGGAAATCTGCTACATGAGTTTTAATTGCAGCCATTTTTAACCTGCATTTCCCCCAGATACCTATCTTATTTTTAAGCAGATATTCCTAATTAAGCAGATGACTTGGTTATCACCAGGTGAGTGACTTGCTGAGTCAGGTTATCAACACCAGCAAATAGCAAAAGCAACCTGGGTATTGATCCAGAATTAGAAGGCCATCACAAGCTGCAGGATCCCAGGAGCAATTAGGGGACAGGGAGGAAGGATGGAAGACACCAGGATCACAGCTCCTGAATCTGAATGAGGACTCAGCGTGACCCTCATCGACTGGGGAGGTGGCAGGGTCTGGGACGGGTTATTCACAGCCTCCCAAGCTCAGGATGTGAGACCAAGGTGTATTCTCATGGCCCTTCCACCCAGGGAATTCTGCTGCCTCCCTAACCTAAACAATTCCCCTGGAGTGATGTGGAAGGGGAATTAAACACAAGTCCTGGGCATTGCAGGTCAGCTTGCTGTGCTACCAGGTCTCTGTTCCATTCTGGAAATGGCATTCCAGGCTAATGAGGTACTGCATGACTTGCCCAAGTTTTAAGGAAGCCCAAAAATATGCAAGAATCTTATTTTTGCCTTCATTGTGTCTGTCAATCACAAAACCAAAGCTTTAAGATAAGGGGATCCTGAACTTCTGGGTTTGCATAAACATCTGCCAGCTTATGGGGCACAGTGCAGCAAGGGGATAAAAATATGGGTACCTCTGGTCATTTGGGCAAAAACCAGGCTAAAGCAGCACTGCCACATGCCCGTGGCACTGTTAGGGATAAGGCCCTCAGTGCTGTAACACTGTTATGTGTTTTGGAAGAGGATCAGGGATCCTGCACCAGGCCCTTTTTCACAGCACAGACACACCCAAAACTAAACACTTTCAGTCCACCCATCAAAATAATATCTCAATTTTCTTTCCACAGTCTCAGGGTGACACACAGATATTGGTGAGAGCTTGGAAAGAAATCGAAGAGGCAGGTAAATATTAGGAGATTATTTGCAAACATTAAGACTGAGGAGTCCCAGGTCAAAAAACCAAGCCCTTCTGTCCTTCAGCCTTTTAATTTTATACATCAAAGAGTTACAATGCAAACAGACAGTGCCAGAAAGCAGGCTCTGAAGCTCAGCTAAATGCTCCTTGAAACTTAAAATGAAAAGCTCACCAGTCTGACGTTGTTTCTGTTAAGCAATGCATGCTGTGGTGCTGGCTCACGGGTGAAACAAATTGCTGTTCTAAGTCTATTAAAAAGGAGGAAAAAAAGGCCACCATATGGTGCTGACTGCAGTAGCTCTTAGCAGGTGAAACTCATCCAGAGCTGTAGCTACCATGCTTAATTATTGTGACAAATTCAGTCATTCAAGGTGGGGATTTCTCTGTATGGGTTTCTTTTTTGTTGTCGTTGTTATTTTTAAATAGGTTAATGTGCTATTCCCACTCTGAAACTAGTACTGGGAAGAAGAGGCTAGAGGAGGAGAGGAGAAACCCCACATCCCACGCAGATATTTGTATCACCCAGAAGCAGGAAGGGGTTCAAACACAGTTTGGGATAATGAAGGCATCACACTGATGGAGAAGGATGGAGAGTACAAGGGAGTTTCTCACAGAGCATCCTTGAACTCCCTCATGAGAATCTAATGAGGAAACAGCAGCACTGACACCCCACCCAACACACCTGCACTGATGGAGATGGTGAAGCCACACAGACCTGTCCACACCCCTGACACTCTGCTTACACCCCATAAGAACAACACAAAAAATAAGGATTTACAGACGTATTTACAAGAAGATGGTGCTGGGCTTAATACACCCCAGACTATGCAAGAAGCACAGGCACAGTATCTGTCCTTTGATGTGAAAGTGTGCCAAAAAATTCCTGGAATGGCTTCAGCATGGCTGCTGTCTGACCTGAAGGTCCCTGATGTCTGGTCTGCACAAAGGAACAGTGCAGAGAGAGGGATTCCAAAGAGTACCTTAAATACAAACAAGCCTCCAGACCAAGTGGCTCAGAAATCAATTAGCCCCATGCATAGACGAGGCACATTTCCAAGTTATTTGGTATTTAGTGTAAAGTTCCATGGGATGCTGCTGGGATCCTCCACAGCAGCACCTGCTCCTCTATTCCCCTCGCTGCAGTTCAGCATCACACACTCCATGTGTGGCTCACATTTACAAGAATTAGATTAAGTTATTCCAACCATCTGACTTCTTCCTTTAATAACCTGTGTCATAAAGAGTCAAAGACATCATTTTGTTCAGCAGAAATGCACATGTAGTTTCCCCAGTTCTCCATGCCCTGGATCAGGTCTATGTATACCCACAAAACATTAACCTAATTCAAGCACCAAGAAATGCCCCTCTCCAATTCAAATAATTAAAAAGCCCCTGTGAAAGACCCAGAGGTTTGATTTACTTCTTTTTTTTTCCTCCAGGATAAAAACTTCAGGTGAATCCAGCTGATTATGTTCATCATGAGCTGAGCCCCTGGGGTTCCTACAACCCTACAGAGTAGCTGCCTTGATCATTTCACTCCTACAAGTTGTACATTCATTTATTAACATCATCCTAAATCCAAACTCTTTAACATCTTGCAAAGGGGATACACACACGCCCCCATATATAAACACACATTTGGAGCAGTGATTAAGTAATTTCCCTTCCCTTCTAAAAGCACTAATTTAAAATAAAACTTTCACTAGGAGGAACAGCTAAGAACTTACCCACATCCAAACCTAGAGTTTGCATAATTTTGTAACATTATTTTAAAAATTCTATCATTAGAATTTGGAGTTGGGTTTTTTCTTTCCCTTCATAAGGTCCTACTTAAAATCTTAAGGGAAAAAAAAAACCTTTCTGTAGTCCTTCCACACTCATTAATTTTCTCAAAAAGCATACCATAATTTCCCTGAATAGCTTCCAAAATGAATCCCATAAAACAGCTTCTCTCACTGGAACTGTCTTATCTGTGGGTGAGTCAAAGGATCAACTCATTACAGAAGCTTATTTGGGAAAAAAATTCCAAAAATAAAAACACACACAAAAAAAAAAAAAAAAAAAAGTTTGCCATTTCAAATTCATAAATACACATTTTAAAGCGTGCATATCCTGAGCTGCAGGCGCCTTTCTGTGGGTGAGAAATTCCCAAAACCAACACTGCATGCAGCCACAGAAGCTCCTCCTCATCCCAGAAAAGCAAACCTGAGCAGAGGAAAATTCAAAAAGCACTGAAATACAGCCTTGCCAAAAATTCCAGCTGATGTGGGGTGGCAGGGAGGCATCTCCAGGGCAGCCCAGGGCTCCTGGAAAGGTCACCACAGCCCAGGTGGAGCTCAGTGTGTGCAGCACTGAGAGCTCAGAGCACACAGAACACAGCTGGGCAGGCTCAGGAGCCAAACTGGAGTGGCCACTGGCCAACAGCAGCCTTTCCTTGCTAGAGCCACATCCCAGCATTGTCACAGGGGACAAAACCCTGGTGACAAACAGAATAAGGTATTTCTAACCAATACCTGAAAACAGGGGACACTGTGAAGTTATGGTAAAGGTTGCTCTGCTACGTTAACTCTATTGCAGAATAACTCAGATTATGAGCTCCTTTTCTTGTACATCTCAACAAATTAAATTCCAACATTTATTTGTCTTAGGTTGAAATACGTAGCTGGGAGAGAGGGGGTTTACATTTTCCATTTCAAAGCAGGCTCCTGCCTTCCTTAGCAGACACCTGTCTTTTCAAACCAGGGCATTGTTGAACTGTTTAGCACAGCTATGTTTGGTACGGCAACCAAACGGTTTGAATCAAATCTGAATTCCCAAACCAGCTTAGCTATTTAATGTATTGTGGGCACAACTTTTAAATCATTAATTCCAGTGAACACAAAACAAGGTTCAAAAAGAACTGCTCACTCTTAGCTGATAAATTATTGTGAACTTGTGAAAGGCAGCTGAAGTTCTGTGATAAATCAGTGTCATCACCTGGTCACAGACACCCAGAGGGGGCTGAGTAGCAGAATCAACGTGTCATCTCCACACCTCTGCAGGGTGATGATGTGTGACATGCTTTGCTCCTCAGAGCTCTCTCACCACAACCTTTCCCATAACCTTCCCTCAGCACGGAGCACTGGGGATAAAACCAGCACTGGTGTTTACTCTGTGCTGCCCAAGCTCTTCGTGGAGAGCAGAGGCCAAGCCTCAAAACAATACAAATAAAACAAGTGTGTTACCCAAGCCAGTAGAACCAGCACCTAAAGCAACTGCAGGATCAGACTGAATCCTACACAACTCTCTTACAGCCAGCTGGCCTCCCCCACACCTCATGGAAACACAACACTGAGAGCTTCATCCTAAATTAAAATTTTTAGACAGCTCAGAAACTTATTAACCACCACTCCTTCTTTACTATAAAGGACATAACCTTAGACTCTTTGACCACAAACAACTCAGCCTCTTAAAAATGTCCTACAGGGAAATGCATTTTTGAATCAGATCCGAGCATGGCTCAGAATCTCAGCTCTCTTTGTTCCAGGATGCTGCGAGGAGCAATCTGGGCAGGGGGTGGAGGGAGAGTGTTATGAGCAAGCTGGCTCTGCTGATTTCTTGTAAATACCATAAAAATGAACACTTGACCATAATCTATGAATTGGATATAAAGAGAGAAAATAACTCTTAGAGAAATTAGTGCTTTTAAGTGCTTCTTGAGCATCAAATGGGAGAAAAACGTTTATGAATTTTTCCATCATGGTTGAAGCATCGTGTCAGGCAGGATCAACCCCATAAAATTATTTTGAGACAATGCATGTAAATGGTTTTAGCATTCTCAGTCCCTCCAAAGCAAGAGCAAAGACTACCCAAGCCATCTGAGAGTTCAGAATTGAAATAGGGCCTTTGAAGAGATTATTTGCAGACTAATCATATATTTTCTCATGGAAGCATTCAACAATTTGAAGTACCATATTCACATAGCACATTTTGCCTTCCACAATTACTTCTGAAAGAGCCACTGAAAAATTATACACTGCATAGACAAGAATATACCTAAATGATATGCACGTCTAACAGAAATAGATTATTTTCAAGGGGTCCTAAACCCAGCTTTTCCATTTGTTCATGCAACTGCATGCAATAATAATTTATGTATGAGAATCAGTGCATTTCAGTCAGATACACACAACTGATAGGTCTGTTTGCTCATTTTTGCATCTTTTAAAAATCTATTTAATTGAATTTTTTTTATATTTAAGGTATTATTTTTGGCTTTTTTTGAAATTACGCCCACACAACCACCTTGTTCCAGGCTCAGAGAATCAGTCCTGCAAATCCCACTGAAAGGGATAAAAAGAAACTAAGAGACCAAGAAACTAAGGTACAATAACACTGGTTTGATACTTAGATCCACCCAAAGGAAAAACCTAGTTGTCACCACAGGAAATTTTCCTGATTGCATATTATTAAAAAAAAAAAAAAAATCCTGCTTCAACCAAAACAAAAGGGTTTCAATTCACTGCAGCCCTACTTGGCACAAAGAGCCTGAGAGAGACCTGCACCAACCCAAACCCCAGCAACCACAGAGCTGCACCAACCCAAACCCCAGCAACCACAGAGCTGCACAACCCAAACCCCAGCAACCACAGAGCTGCACCAACCCAAACCCCAGCAACCACAGAGCTGCACCAACCCAAACCCCAGCAACCACAGAGCTGCACCAACCCAAACCCCAGCAACCACAGAGCTGCACAACCCAAACCCCAGCAACCACAGAGCTGCACCAACCCAAACCCCAGCAACCACAGACCTGCACAACCCAAACCCCAGCAACCACAAGTTCAAGCTACAGCAGCACTGTGGGATGGGCAGGACAAGGCTACCCTATAATTCCTCAAACAAATTTCCTTTCCACACTTCTGGTTTCATCCTGACCTCTTACTATTCATAGTGGCCACTTGTGCAGAACTAAGCAGAAAAGTCATGATTTTCTTCACATTTCAGTGCCACAATGTCCCAGAAGGGAGCAGTGTCACCTCCTGTCTCCACGGAGATCCTGTCTGTTCCCAGTTCCTACAAACACCAGTGACCCAGTCCTGCTGCTGGGCACAGAGGAGAATACAGACCACCTGAATCACAGAATACAGCTTTTCCTAGCACAAAGAAATTAGATTAATGTCATAATCAAAGTCCATGTTCAAAAAGCCAAGGCTTTTCTCCAATAATGAGCTGGTATCTATAAAACCACGTGGCACAATAATGCAAGGTTTAATTTTCTTCTGTGCTTCATCATGGAGAGGGGAGAAAAATCTCCCTTCAACTCCTCATTCATGAAACATCCTTGAACCTTGGGCTCCTACTGAAGCACCTGACTCTTGGATGCACCAACAGGCAGACTCTCCAAATTGGCTTTCAGTTACTCCTTAAAAAAAGAAAAAAAAGGGAAAAAAAAAAAAAAAAGAAAGAAACAGAAATCCCCCAAACTCACATCACAGCATCTTTTAAATTTTCTTTGTCTCTGTGAGGAGTGCATTAGATCAGATAAGGGATATTAAATGGCCTTTAAGCCTGACAGCAAAGAGCAGCTCTAATGGGAGTCCCAAATTGTGCTGCCAGCAATCCAGTGTACTTACAAAACAGCAACATCAAGATGCCAGAACACTGCCATGACCTATATTTCCTGCAAACCAATTTTCTTCTTTGTAGGGTGGATGGAAAGAATCCAAGTGCTATTTAAGTTCCTTTTCTTTCTGCTGGAACTATGCCTTATCATACACATTTTTCCCACACCCAACTTTTCTGTGCCCTACAGCTTTTAAAGCAGGAATTATCTACAGTCTATTTATTTATTATAAACAGTAAATACTGCAAAATTGTGTTTAGGCCACAATTATCAGGTGAGACCAGAATTCTTTGTATCTCATTTCCACACTTTTAAAGGAAACGAAACCCCTTAAAGGGGAATCTTAACAGAAGAAGAGTGTTACAGAGGGATACAGGTCCCACATTCCAAGAAATTTCTGTGGATTCATTACTGATGATGCCAAAATTTCCAACATTTATATTTATTAGTGAGGGGTTTATTCTTTTGCTTATTACCATGCTATGGGGGGGGAAATTGTATCCTTTAAGAAGAACATTAAAATTAAGACAACGTTTCTAGAAGAAAGGAAGTATCTGTCCAATTTCTTTGACCCCCACTGCCTTGTGATACCCCTACAAATTCCATTTTTGCCTCCAACAGAGGAACTTTGCTCATTTGTTATACAGACTCTGCTCAGAGTAGTCAACAAAACACCTGAAAGGATTCATGATAATCTTGTTTTCACCACCCCGCCCCCCTCACAGCTATCCTTGCCAAATGCAAACTCTCCCCCTCAGGCAGGGAAATTTGGAAACAGAACACCTGATGCAGCTTTTATTCCAAAATTGTCTCACGTGTGTTGAGTGTCAAAAAGAGCCATGTTGTGCCACAGCACCCACTTGTCTCGGGAAAATTGAAATTGCTCGGTGTCTAACACTTTGAATGATTTCCCAACTTCTCACTTGCCCCATCTGCTCCTCTCAGCTCAGTTTGATTTGTTTTAGCCTTTGTGTCTGCAGTGGCACCAACAAAACTGCAGCATCACTGCAAGCTCCTCTGCTATGGAGCGGTGCCAAGGCTCTCCGATTCAGCCTCTCCAAGAGAAAAGCACCAGAAAAATAAGATTTCTGCCTCATTCTGTTATCTCTCCCATCCTCCAACAGAATCACAAGCAGCTCTCCGGGTCTGATGCTGAGCTCTAAAATAACATCCCATCTACAAAATAACCAACATGGCAATTACAAATCAGATGTCCACAGAATACAGCAAATCACATGAATGCCACATCTCAGCCCCCATTTTACTTTATTTGTTGCCCCAATTAGCTAAGGAATTATGGAGAACCTGCTTGAGTTTATTTATATAGGATTTTGTTCTGTGCTGTTAGTATGGTACTTAGAGACCTTCAAAGCAAAAATACTTTCCAGCATTTAAGAAACTGAAATCAGATACAGAACTTTAAAATGGGTGGGAAAATTGATAAAAACAACAGGAGATATACAACATGAAAGGAGGTTTTTGGTTAAGACGGTGCACAAGGTGGGCAGTCACAGGGCTGTCCCTGAACTGCAATGGAATCTGGATACACCCACCCAAGGTTTTAAAAAGAACCTTAAATATGATGAAAGAAAGATCTTAGAAATAACCACATGGGAATAAAAGCCACAATCAGTCCATACAAGCGTCCATCAAAAAAGACTCAACTCAGACTGAGCAGAATCTTAACAAAAGAAACTAAAATCCCCAGACTCACACTCGTTCATCTTCCCACAGAACAGTCAGCAAGCAGAGCAGTGAGGGCCCACAAAGGTGCAGAGGTAGAGTGAGAAGGGAATCACTCCAAGACTCTCCCTTGGGAGCCACCAAGAACTGAATATATCATTTTGTACAGAGAAAAAACAATTGATGGGGAGCAGCACTCACAGCTCACATCCCAACATGTGTTTCTGTCACTGTGAGCACCAAGCTGACAAGAGCTCACAACTCCAAGACAGGGATGTGAAGTTGCCTTAGGTTTACTCAAAAGAAGGTCTTTTCTCAGTGAAAAAATATTTAAACCTCTCCAAAGCCTTGGCATTCACTTCTTCAAGTGCAAAGTACCAACAATACAAAAAAAAAAAAAAGGGGCTTGACCTGGTGTTTGTTAGAGATGTTCAGGATGGATTAGGTAACCAGGAATTTCTGCTTTTCCTAGGAAAGCACACAGTGAGGTACCAACACACAAAAACCCTGGCAGCAGCTCCACCCTGCTGAACCCCTCAGCTGGAATTCCTCACAGTGCCCTCAGTGGGATATTTTTTCCCCGATGTTCATTCCCTTCTTCTGCTGAAGGTAACAAAACCCAGCTCCACAATTCCAAAGATGTGGCTGTGACATTTCCCAAGAGAAGTCACTGAACACGCTGCCACTGCAGCAAACAGAGCAGCCAGTCACAAAGGTGGGCAGGTCCTGAATTTAGGAATGGTGTGCAGCAGTCATTGGGAAGTAAATGAGGCAGAAAGTGAGTTTGCCAGGCAACTGCAGGGCTGGGAGCCCAATCAGGTGTGGAGCTGTAAGGGGAAGCAAAGGTGAGCGCAACCAGAGAGCCAGCATTGACATCTGCAAGGTAAAATATTATACTTGCAGCTAGAAGAGAAATCTTCCTGGCAGAAGAGGCTGCTGTGGCATAAACTGCTCCTGTGAAAGTCTTTGGCACAGCAGTGAGTGTGTGTGTCCATACTGCTTCTTCAGTAAACAGGGAAAATAAATCACGATACACATCAAATTAACCAGCTTCAATGGACATGCCATTTTCCTTCATAGATCACAATTTCTCCCACCTTTGTTTCTATTTGTTGACAGCTTAAAAATGCTATTCCATTCCCTAGTTTGTATTTTTGAAATCAGGGCTCTGTGATCTCCTTGCTACTTTTAGCAGCCATGATCCCAATGAGGGTTACTTAGTGGGTTACTGCTTTGTTCCACAGCACCCTGAAAGAAAAGCTGCCAGCCAAATGTCTCCAGCCAAATGCAAAATACATTATTAATGAAATTAGAGCGAGGAACCTTTTTGTATGCCTCTTTTATTAAATAATTCCAAGTGACTCCATTGCACAATTACAGCATCTGAACTTTGCTTTTTGAATGTTGCCATGTGTAATCTCCACTGTGTATTTGCACTTGAAATGGTAATCTGAAGGCAACAGAGTCTGCAATAAGTGGAATTATTAATAAACTCTATTCCAGGTCCTACCACTAAGAAACATACCCTAAAGCCCTGCATAAGGTGACATTCTTACTTCAATATGAAGATTAATATTATATTTTTTCAAGATTTGCTTACAAAAAGTTACCCTAACAGACAAGCATTTCCACAGAAAAACAACCTATTTCAAAGACAACCATTTAGAATTAAAACAGCTTCTTCAATCTCCAGAATTAGAAAGAATTGAGCAAACAGGAAAAACAAAGATGTTCAGCCCAGATCACTTCTCCACAGGGGAGGAATTCCTGGTGGTCTGTGGTTGGGCATGAGATAATCTGAGTGACCTGTGAAGGAAAGAGGCAAAATGCAAAGGAAATAAAGAAAATGCCCAGTCAGCCCAGCTCACCATCACCAGGGAAGGGTTCTGAGGTGCTCGTGGAATTGGTAATGGGGCACGTGGCCTTCCACGTCTCAGCAACCTGTGCAAATCTGGCTCAAGCTGATAATGATCAAACCTAATTACAACCTGACAGCCCTCAGTGGCTTATACAGTGCTTAAGATTTTATCACAAGTCTCATGATATTTAGTGTTCTTCTTTAAGCCCTAATTCCTCATGTCAAGCAATTACCCAAGGTTCTCCATTTCCAATAAAAATGGAGTTTCCATGCTGTGAGATTGGAACAAAGCTTCAAATATGACCTAAGTGGAATCTAATGGCTTCTAAACTTCTTTATTTTTTTAATATATACATTTAAAATTCTGCTGGGTCTCTTTACAAGCTTTAGAGCCGGGTGCAGATGGATACAGACATATCCAACACAAGTGCTGGATAAGAACAAGCAGCTCCAGCAGAGAGATCATTACACTGTCAAACACCAAGGGTAGAGCACCTAACACTGAGTAAGGGAAATAACAGACCTTACACGTAAGTCACTGCTTAAAACTACAGCAAAATAAACCAGACTCAACCAATTCAGTTTTCTACACCTTTGCAACACTGGGTGCCTTGCTAGAAGATAACACCTCTCCTCCAACACTGCTGCCTGTCTCTTAGAAGGAACTCCTGCTGTGTCTCAAACAGCTTTGACTCAAGAGAAGCCTGGGTGACAGCAGGGAGAGATGAACTGCTCCACACTGGCTTTTGGCTGAGTTCCTTACCTCCGTGTAAGAAATCCCTTCTGGCTGGGAACAGAGTGAAGCTGGCCCCGTGTGCAGCAACCTTGGCTCCCTGGCAGGCACCAAGAGCATCCACAGCTTGAGATAATTCACCAGAACACATTTGTGAGCCTGGCACAACTATGGCAGAAGCAGTGTCACCCCCCAGTCTGGGCCCTCAGTTCCACCACAAACTCTTCCAGGAGACTGTTTGGTTTTAGCACCCTCAACATCCCAAGGCACTGAGCTCTCCTACAGAACATCACCTGTGTGAGGTGTCCTACTTGTGTCTGCTGCCTCTCACACTGTGTGACACTCTTCACTTCATTACATGGCAAAGACAATTCCTCATTCAGCTCTCCAGAGAGGTTTAATAAGTCTTTATCAGAAGTCTTTATCAGAAGTCCTCTCTTTCCTGGACTAAGCTTCTCCTGCTCCTCTCTTATGCTGGGCTGACATGAAAGCTTTGTCTAGTGGAGATTTCACCCAGAAAACAGACATTCAGCTAAAAATCTCTCATTTTTGTTTCTATAAAACAGTTCTTGCCTTCCTAACTTACCTGTCCAACCCAAATCCAGCACAGAAGTCCAGAAACTTTAACAGTCCAGAAAATTTACCCACCTACTCTATTTTTCTTCCAGATTATACTTAGAAGACACAACTGTAGAGAATTCAAATGACATAGCTCAGAAGGAAAATTAGATACACATGACTTGTAAATTGAGATGTCCCTGGCCCTGGACCAGGGAAACCTCTAAGTCCATCACATCAAACCAGCAGGCAAGAATGTTGATAATGCAATCAGAAAGCTGGTAAAGCTTCAATCCCTGATCTGCTGCCACAGCCAAAAGGGTGAATATTCACCGCAACTCTTCTGTCTTCATTCTGCCCATTTTAGATTTGATTCCTAAAGGAACCTCAAATCTGCATAATAAAAACGGAAACACTTCAGACACTGTGGACAGCTGACCTTTACAAAAATGATTCTACTTCAATAACATGTAATAAATTCTGCACTGGTATACCACATATTTTAGGTTGTGTAAGGACAGCAGGGATGCTCCAAGGCTTCCCTTTTCTGCCATGGATTTCCATGGCTATGAGAAAAGCAATATATTTGCTCTACCAAAGTGGAATTATGATTTGAGAAAGTGATTTCCTGATCCCATTTTTCCCAACTCTTAGTGAAAATTCACAATTACACATCCAGTAACCACAGGGAACTGTTGGAAGGTCTTTTTTATGGAAAATCATTATGGAACACCTGTGGTTTAACTGACCCCCAAACTGGCCATGGAGAGCCAGCTCTCAGCCCTAACTATGGCTTTACTCCACCTCTACACAGACCTCTAGTGGGCCAAAGCCTTTTCCACATGAAAAATACTGAACTAATATCATTTAAAGCATGAATTTAAGCTCATTTGAAGGGCTGCAAAGCCAAGTGAAGGCATGGTTATTTCAATAGCAAAGCTGCAAATCTCAGTTTAGCCTCAGCTTACTAAAGGTTTCTAAAAGTTAAATCTATGTAAACCAGTCCTAATCTCAAAGATGTTTCTGATAAGGGCCTGTACCAGCTTAGGAGTGTAGGGAAAAATAAATCAATTTATAGTGACACTTGTTCAGTGATCATGCACATCTCAAAACTGTGACTGGAAGGACTTTGGTCTTCTGACAGTAATCACACACTTTAACACAAGCCCAACATCATCTCTTCATTCACCAGACAAATAAAATTTCATGTTGGAAAACAGTAATGACAACAGTTAATATTTTCAGTAATAAGTTATCCTCACAGAGAGCACTTGACCTTCATTGTAATTTCCACACAGCTTGCAGTAAACCACCTGAGTGCATATAAAATGTAATGAATAAAGAAATATTAAAAACGATAGAATGTTATTAAAGTAGGTCACAATTCAAACAGCACAATTACTGAAAAAACGATGTTTGAAACTACATCACTCCCAATCCTTCTCTCACTGGATGAGCTACTCTATAATTTATTTTGCCTAACAACAGCTTCTGTCCATATTGTCTCTCTTTATCCCCAAAGACTCTTTAAATGCAGCCCACTGTGCCACATGACAGCACAATGCCCACATGAGGCATGAAATGTCACAGATCACAGCTTTACACCTGGCCAACATTACATATTCATCCAGTTCTTTCATGCAGTGGAAACATTTGTTGTGATTTTGTGGGTCAAGCTACAAGAGGCAGATGGAATGGGCATTTTATTTACACAGGAGGTCCCTGAGCACATTCACTTTGTTTATGAGGGACAAAACCCAGCCTTGCACAGCTATCTAAGAAGCCTTGCACCAAAGACATTGTTATTTTAAAAGAAGAGAAGAAGTGGTTTCCTCTGAGGCTTTTGGACAATGATCATGATTCCTTTTGACCCTTAACATTGCATTCCACTTGTTCTGGACATTCTTGAAAAGCTCAGAGTTGGGCTTTTGGTTCACATCCTGAGAGGAGATGAACACAACTAAGATCCACCTGTAAGTTAAGGCAAGTCTGACAGTAACAGAGTGGTGAGACTCTCCCCAGCACTTGCCCCAGTGAAATCCCACAAATTCTGTAGGAAATGCACTACAGCAGGTCAGAGTTGTCAGCTCTAATTTTAACCAGAAATTCAGGACAATTGGATGTAGATATTGGCTTTACCCATCATTCCATAGACCATAAAACAACCTAAACTGTCCACAAAGACACAAAAACATGGAAAGAAAAATCCTTGGATACAAAATGTATCACTTGATACATTATGAATATTTTGAGCGATTTTTGAAACAGCATTTTAGATTATTGACATTGATGTTACCATGAGAGTTTTGGGGAAATTCCTATATAAACAGCAAAAATCTTTGCTACAAGGAGAGTATTAACCTTGTTATCTTTTAATTAGTTGTGTTGCACATGAGTATCAGTGGCATGTATGGGTTAGAAGCAAAGCCTACCTATTGGATCTTGCAGGAAAACAAAATCTTAGGAGAGGTTTTCCAGTAGAAAAAGGGGGGGGGGGGGGGGGGGGGGGGGGGGGGGGGGGGGGAAGTATCTACTACTACATTGCTCTTTTTGTTAACAAAGTTATACAGTAAAGTCTGGATGCATATCTAATTTTATCTCCCAGCATCTGCCGCTGCTTCATGACCTCTAAGATAGTCTGCAAGCATGTTGATAAACAGATTAAAAGGTAATTCAATGGATACAGAGCAATTCTCCGAGTTCCCAGAACAATATTTGACTGAATCATACCAAACACACCATCCCTGAACCTCCAAAGGAAGAGGAAGGCCCTTCTCCCCCCAAAGCAAACTGCCATCCTACTGTTTTCCTTGCCTGAATACCAAAAAGCACTAATATAAAAACACATTTGTAACCAGACACTGAATTTTTACAGAGAAGAAGTGCCTGTTTGCTTGTTTGCTTCAGAAAGGATTCAAGTTCAGATAACTAAATGGAAAGAGAGAGAAGAAAATATTTTATGCATCAACTCCTTTCTCCTGGAACGCCAGTCTCAATAAGATTTATCACATTTACTATTGACAGATGATTCCTCCATCCATTAGCCCTCATAAAACAGGGAAGAAACCTGGCAGCCTGGTGCTTAGGGAAGGAGGGAATCATGCCCATGGCAGGAGGTTGGAATGAGTTGATCTTTAAGGTCCCTCCCAACCCAAACCATCCTGTGATTCTATGCCATGGCCAGTTGAACTGCAGGGAATATTCTCCACGTGAAGACCTCTCAAATTGGAATTGGGCTTTGATGTGCAATGCTGAGAATTGAGATTTCCTTCTGACTCAGCAGCTCAGGGTGAAGAAAACCCATGGCCAGGTGGAATTGCCAGGCAGGTGTGCCCAGAGAGCCCTGACCCTGTGGGAGGAAAGCAGATTGACTAAAGCAACTCATCTTGAAGGAAGGCAAAGCATTCCCTTCATCCTCACGAAGAAGTGAAAGCTCAGGCTTTCAAATGAGATGTAAAATAGAGCCCTGACCATTCATCGTCATTAAAGATCCCATGGAAATCCCCACCAGAGTAAAAATGTTAACTAACATGTTCTGGCCAATATCCAACTTGGATAATTGCATTCGGCTTCCTAAATTCCCCTTGCAGTTTCAATTGGATTAGTTTTTCTTCATTTCTCTTCCCTAAACCCCTCCTGCATAATGTTTCCAGCCTGGAATGGCTGCTGGATTCCACTCCAGAGGTGTGTGAATTATCAGTGCTGGGCAATCCCAACATACATTTTGGATATATTAGTCTGGGAAAACATTCTCTGAGCTGGAGTAATCCCCTCAACTCTCACTGAGGAGCATTTAACTTTACAAATGAGAAATCCCTCTGATGTTAGTAAGATTTTTTTTTTCCTTTTTTTTCCCTAAAATATTGCCCTGCAAGGAATGGAACCAAAGCAGCCTCCTGCCAATTAGGAAAGTCCTTTTCTGGGCCATATCCTCAGCTTGAGGAACCAGCTGCACTTGCTTTGACTTCAGTAGGGCTCTGCTACATTAAAACAGGAGTAAATATTCATACAGTGTTTTTTTTCGCTAAGTCACTCATGTTTAAATGTTGGAAGAATCAAAGGAGTTGGCTGTCGAATGCATCAATCTGTGGTTATAAAAGAGGAATATCAGAATGTATTCTCATTCCTTTTAACTGGCTTGCAAATCTTCATGCTATTTTAAAGGGAAGTTGGAGGTTCTTTATGTTGGCATACTGATGAAAAATGAAAGTGCTGTGAAATATGA
Source organism: Motacilla alba alba (assembly GCF_015832195.1). Taxonomy (NCBI): domain Eukaryota; kingdom Metazoa; phylum Chordata; class Aves; order Passeriformes; family Motacillidae; genus Motacilla; species Motacilla alba. The sequence continues at coordinate 3,677,680 of NC_052023.1, read as the reverse complement.
ATCTCCTGTTGCGTGCTATGTGTATTCTACTGTAAATACTCACAATAGTGCAGAGGCAAGAAAAGTCCTGACCCAGTGCATTTTATGAAACAGGAGGAGCAAAGGTGATTTATGTGCATAAAAGCAAAAACTGACAAGCCTTTGATTTTCTTGCAGAACAATCCCAAAATGATTGTCAAGACTGTTTAGGTTTTTTGCCCTCTGCACTTCCTGTAATAGGACCATTTTATCCAACATGCTGTTTTATAGACACTGTGCATAGGGTCATTTCCACCTGCTAGCCAGGTTACTCAAAAGAATACTTCTCATTCCCACTTCCAAGAGCCCTTAGCAGCAGTTGAAATTGGCTTGTTTTTACTTCCAGCCTGCTCCTGCATCTCTGGTTAAGCATAAACCCACAAACACACCATTTATTCCTTCTTTAGAGCTCTGAAAGCAGAAGGACATCCTTAAAAGTCTGGGAGAGCAATTGTAGACAGGCTGCAGTCAGAAAAATGGGGAACACAGGGAATACACTCCTTCTGGGATTTTCTCCTGAACATCCTAACCCTCCTCCTTCTTCCCTTGTAGGAGGTGTCACTATTTGTCAGCTGCACACTGGGCTGGCTGCAACATCATGCTTATCATGCTTAATTCCCTTGACAAAGTGTGGATGGAACAGGGGGATGGGAAACCTCCAAGAGCATCCTGCTTCTGCAACAAACGTGCCTGGTGAAGGGTATGGAAACAAGTGAGGAAATTCAGAGGGTGACTACCAGGCACCGGCATGGCTGAGGCTCACCTGATGAGCACAGATGGATCTGCAAAGGGATTTTTAGGTCAGTGTCAGATGGTTAAAGAAGCACAGAGAGTGTTCCTGATCTGCAGCACACACATGAGTATGATAAGGGCAGAGCTGATCACCAGAAATCACTGACATTTCTTTCACCTGCTGCCATTCTGGGTACCAGCCTTGACTCCAGCTCAGCTCCTTCTGCACACAGCTGGCATCCACATGGGAAATGACACCCATCCTCCACCACAGGCTCCTCTGCTCCCATGGTTTTGAGCCAGTGGAGAAATGGGCTTGAGCTGGAGAACTTGGAGGTTTGCATCCTTACGATAAGTAGCATCAAGATTATATAGCATTTACAGCAAACACAGGATGGAAAGTTTAGTTGTCCCACTGAAACTGAATTTTAAAAGTGTACAACTGTTTATCTATTATCTTGGTTTCATGAACAACCTGAAGAAAAGACTGGAGTGAGATGTCTCTTTCAGCCACTCCTTCCTTACCACTTGGATTTCTTTTTAGAATTACCCTGTGTGGAGTGGAAATGTTTCCACTCCTGTGCTCTGAAACAGCCACTGCCATGACAATCAATAAAAATTAGCATGACTACAGGAACTACAGAAGCTTGGGATTAGTGAGATATAAAAATGGATGGACATCCCTACCCTCCTCTCTGCGTCTTGAGGAACCCTTTTGAAAACCTGTCCATAAACATTTTAATTCTCTGTGAGCTCTCTGAAGAAAATCATTACAGAGGCAAAATTACAGAGCAGTGGTGTCACTCTGCAAAAAGTGTCTGTCAGTCATGCAGACATCACCCCACAGTCACCCCCCAGCATTCCCATCCTCCAATCCAGAAAAAAATGGTGCTGGGCATGGAGAGCTTGCTTGGAGCACTGCTTGAGTGATCAGGCCAATGCTGTAATCAGCCAGTCAGTGGCATAATAGCTTAATTCTTTATTTATTCATCTGTCTCCCCTCTCTGGTTCAAGCAGTTTATACACTTAATTCAATTTTAAGAGCTATATGTTTGTTTACTAGAGCAAACAAAAACCAGTAATGAAGAGCTGTAGTTAAAGAGAAGTAACCAAACTGCTTGTCTTCTGCTCAAAATTAATCTTTTAGCACCAAATATTGACATTAGAAGCTTAGTTCCATGTCTGGTTTTCACATCTGCCTAGCACACAGCAGAGAATTTGGTGTGAAATCACTGAAGGTGCTGACCTGTGCTTTCCCAAAGAAACCACCTGAAACCTAGTGGGGTTCCTCAGGGCAAACCTTGATGAATCAATTTGCCAACACCATCAACATCAGGAATCTTCTTTCCCTTTTATCTCTAGTCTTACTTGCCTTCATCCTTGCAGCATCAGAGATAGAGTAACCCATACACAGAGCAGAATGATGTTATCACCTACCACTGCACTCTGCTTGGGTAAGGAAAGGCATTAAAGCTGGAGACCTCTCTGCCAATTGAAGGGAAAAGGAAGGAAGAAAGGAAAAAAAAAGACCCAAAACAGAAAAACCTGTTGCAAAAAAAAAAAAAAAATCACAAATAAAGCTTTGGGTTTGGAGCTTTGCTTCTTTAGATTTTGGGTTTAGATTTACCACTCACATGAATGTCTACAAGCAGTTGAACACCACAATTAAAAAAAGCACAATCAATTCAGCCCAGATTCCTTAAATCCAACATAATCACTTCCCACAGAACTACTGAAGTCTACTGAAAACATAGCTGCAGCATTAGAGGGTTATTTGCTCCAAGGACCTTTTTAATATGGCTGTATTGTAATACTGCAGTGCAAGAACCTCTCCAGCTATAAAAAGAAATTTAGCTCAGAAACACAACTTGTGGGCAATGAAAAACACATTTGCTTCAATTTGCCATCATTTAATAATAGCATTATTTAACAAGATCAGTTAAAACAACCAGCCTCAGAAGACACAGCAGTGCACTTCTTCTCTCGAGACTCCGAGGGCACTGAAATGAAATTCATTCTGTAAACCAAACATTCAAAGCAACCAGCAGCACTAGAAAGACCATATTTAAAAGGGAGAAAAACATTTAGTGACTGACCAGAAAAAGAGAACCCCTCTCTATATCCCCAGACATGCACATATTACTTGGAAGCTGCTATATATTTCACTGGAGAGGAAAAGAATAGTCTTCCCCTGGAAGTAACATATTTGTCATTACACTTTTATTTCCATTCAAAATCAAGAACACACTGAATTTGCACACATGGGGAAGCAGCTACCAAGATCTGGGTGTATTCTGTATCACATCGCTAGCCAAACCCCATATATCCTCACATAATTATTTTTCTACAAGGTTATGCCTAATTGGCCACTAACCTCCCTGATTAATCATCTACACTACAAGAAGACGTCGAGAAAAAGGTAGAAGGGCAACAAAATATTTATTCGGGCTGTAAATATTAAACCGAGAGGGGACAGCTGGTTTAAGTTGCCCCTTCCCGGCTGGCACGCAGAGGTGGATGGCAAGAAAACCCTGCTCGAGAGTCTCACACACACAGACACACACACAAATAGAAAGGAAGCGGTGTCTCACGTTCATTCCCAGCACGGCTCGGAGATGCTCTCTACGGCTCTAAGTTGCCGCTGCCCGGCTGTGGAAGTGTTAAATCCCCGCGCACGGCCCCGAAGCGCGGCTCCTGCGGGCGAGCCGCCGCTCGCATCCCCGCTCGCACGTCCCAGCCGCGCAGCGCTGGCCGGCAGGCGAGGCGGCACCGCGCTGCCCGAGCATCCCTCCCCGCCTCCTCGCCGGCTCCGCCGCGCCAGCGCCTCCCTCCCGGCGGAAAAACTTTGCGCTCAACTCCGCCGAGCTCCGCGGGGCGCCGGGACCCGCTCCGCGCACGGCGGCGGCGGCGGCGGCAATGGGGCGGCAGCGGGCGGCTCCCCCCGCGCGGCCCCGCGGCTCCCCGCGCCTCCTCCTCCTACCTGCAGCCCGCGCCGCTCCCCGCAGCGCCCCGCTCGTGCTCATCCTCATCATCATCATCCTCCTCCTCCTCCTCCGGCGGCGGGCGGGATGCGCGCCCCGGTGCCTCGCTGGCTGCGGCGCTGCTGGCGCGGAGCCTGCGCGGGCGGAGGCGGCTCCGGGCCCGCGGCGGCAGCGCCGGTCCCCTGCAGCCCCCGCGCTACCGCATCCCCCCAATAGCGGCGAGCGGGAGCCCCCCGCCCCGCGGGCAGGGGGCGGCGCCCGGCAGGGACCCCCCTCCGGAGCTCCGGGCCCCCCTCTGGCAGCTCCAGCCCCGGACCCCTTCTCCTTCCTCCTCCGAGGGGACGCGGTTTCCAGCCCGCTGCCCTCCTGCTGAAAGCCCACCGGCCCTGGCAGCACCTGTCACCGTCGCCCGGCTGCCGGCTCTGCCTTGTGCCCGTCCCTCCCGCGGCGGGAGCTGAGGAGATCCTTCCAGCGCTGGGGTGGCCGCAGCGGGGCTGTGCCGGCCATCGCTTCACGGCCGAGGGGCTGCAGCCAGCAGCTGCCCATGGGAAACGGGACACCCGAGCCCTCGGCCAGGCGGGCAGCGACACCCCTGCCCAGCCTGATTAGACAACAGGCGGCACCTGGGGCATTCAGGAGCGCTGGGGCAGCGCAGGTTGGTCCCTCACACCCAGTGAAGGCACCAAGAGGCGTTCTGGGCCCAGCGGGATGTGGCATAGCCCGTCCTTCCCATGCTGCCTGCACTTCCTTGGGATTCTGCCTGGCTATCCCACAGAGGCTCGCTCCTGGCTGCCGTCTCCCCTGTGCAGGAAGGTGTCTACTCCTGATGCTTGAAAATGGACTTTGAAGGCAGAAATACTTTTGAGTGACAGCTTATAGCCACGGTAGATCCAGCTTGCCTTGCTGTTCTCAGATGGATGTTAAGTGTTTCTCTGGCAAGCTCTGACCTAAGCCAGCTCTGTCAATAGGTGCCTGGCCTGTGGGCAGTGCTCAGGAAGGAGAATTACAGTCTGTGCACAGATATATTTCTTGCTCTTCCTTGTCCACTCTTTCAATGGGATGTCACCAAACAGCAACATTAATCCCTGGCAAGGAAGAAATTCACACGTGAGCTCGCAAAGCGCAGCAGTGAGACAGTGATTAAAGTTTCTGTCTAATTCTAGGAGATCAAGCTTGTAATAGCTAGAGAATGAGACTTAAGCTGCTTTACATATTCCTTCAAATGTAAGGTCATTAAGGCATCTCTGGTTATTGTACGTCATGGCAGAGGGAGGTGTTAATAGTTGCAAAACTCGGTGGCTGTGGGCATGTGCCATGTGACAGGCTGCTAACCTTTTGTCACTGTGACCTGACACATTTAACTAAACCACTTTTTCTGGCCCCAATCTCTTACCTGCTCTCCTGTGTCATATATTTATTGCAGGAGTAACAGCTCTTCCTGCTTTATGGGCTTCTTCCATGCAAACCCTGAGCTGTTTGGTAATGGCTGCCTCGGACATTTTGTTACCCTTAATTTGTGGGTGATAAAAGATGAATAAAGCTGTCAAATATCCTATTGATTATGTGATTGATATGTACCTGACTGCCCTTCTAACACTGAGTTTCTTCCATTCACTTTCTTTCCTGGGGTTTGGGTGAGGATGGCAAAAGGAACCAGACCTCTAAGACAGCACTGAACCTGCAGTCTGTTTCCACCCTTGACATCCCTGTGAGGGACACAACTCTCGGCAAAATACATGTCAAATCTCAGGCCCTGCATCTTTCTGATGTTAAGTTATGGTGTCTCTGATGTCTAGACCCCAATAGTTTCCTTCCTGATGTCTTCTTGCCTGATTTTGGAGAGCAGAGTTTGGTAGAAGATCTGCCAGGTTCACATAACAATGAATAAAGCCGCAGTTGTGGCCTTGTGATCCCGATGCCAAGTGGGATGTGAGAGATGGGGGTTTAGTTCCAACTCCAGTACAGATTCCTCCCTGCTTTTAGCAAAAATACTTGCCAAAGATTAGACAGGATAATCATTTGGGTTGAAGAGCTTGCTGTTGGTACAATTGACTCCCTGGGCTTTGGGAATGCTCTCAGCTCTCCTAGAAAGGGCATTAATGATGCACCAAGAGCATGGATGTACAAACCCTCCTCTGCAATCCCATCCAAACAAAGAGATACAGAACGGGGGGATGCTTGCAAAAGATCACTGAAAGAAATCTCTATGCAAGTGACATTAATTTCCATTCCTTAAGCGCAGATGTGTGAGCAGAAAAGCCACATAAGTGCCCGTGAATGCGAGCACGCTGGAGAGCTCCCACAGAGCTCCAGTGCCTCGGAGTCAGCTGGGAAGCAGAGAGCCACAAACAGCTGGGCCAGCAAAGGAGCGAGCCCCGGGAGAGGGAGCAGGAGGCGAAGATGCTGCAGTGCACAACTGCAGTGAGGGACTGATTATCCTCGTCTCAGAGCAGGCAGAGTTTGAAATGGAAATGAGGAGGAGATTTCCCTGCCACAGTACCCAGCAGCTACAGCAGACGCTGCTCTAAGACAACAGGGAAGCAGGCAGCATGCTGCAGGTGCCTTTGTTTCACCATTATTCAGCTCATCTCAGAGCCCTCCTTTAATTGTTACTCAAAAAGTTTCATACAGGAATGGAACACGAATGAGAAACTGCTTCTACCTTCACATCTTGACGTTGATACTGAGGTCTCTGTGCGTGTGGAGGCTTCAGCTTGTGTACTCAAAGCAGAGCAAATTAGCAGATCTTTACACAAGTCTCATCCTTCTGGGCTTGGAAACAAAACACCGCCTGCCATGCCATGCGAAGAGCTCTGGAGCCAGGAATTCCAAAGGCATCTGAGCTGCAGGAAGCACACAGCTCCACAGAATCACAGAGCCCCAGAACGGTTTGGGTTGGAAGGGACCTTGGAGATGTCCTCATTCCACCCGCTGCCAAGGGTGGGATGCCTCTCCCTAGGTCGGGTTGCTCAAGGTCCCATCAGATGTGTCTGAGAGCAGCTCAGGTCCTAGCATCTACTCAACCCAAAATTCCTGTGAGGAAACCAAACCCACCTTCGCTGTTGTACTTGAGTTCTCCCCCAAACCTACAAAACTTCCAAACGCAGAACTTCCATGTGAGGATCAATGCAAGCATCTCACAGACTTTTGTCTCTGCCCAAAAGAGGGGTTTGTGTTATCATCCTTCATCACCACTTGGGGATTTTTTTCCCCTTCTTTTTTAAGACTTTAGGAAACTCCTGGCTTTCTCAGGTACGATATGCATCTTTTGGTGGCACCTAAAAAAACCAAAAATAGAAACCTCAGGTCTCTGTTTTAGTCACAACATCAGTACTTAATCACATACACGCCCTGGAATACCATGAGTCTCTATGCAGAGATAAATGTCTGATTTTTATACTGCAAAGTTTTTACTTCAGCACTTCCCATCCATGGATCTCATGGAACTTCATTCAGGTGTCATTACCCCAATTTTGTCAGACAGTTGAAGGGAAGCAGTTGCTGTTTGACCAGGGGCACTGTCTGGAGGTTGATCAGATACTTTGACCTGATTTTACATCTTTCAGGCTCACACAGATACACACAGAGATACCCAAAGGGATTTCTGAGATACTTCCCTCTAAAATGCATTGCATCACTGAACATCCACTACATGCACTTAATTCCAATCTTTGAATTAATATTCAGGGATAAACATTAGTCTGGATCTACAACCACAATATACATGCCCACACCCTTCATCCACTGAAAGAATAATTTTGTATTTTTATGCAGCAGTCACCTCCAAAGAAAAAAAATACTGCTTTCCAAGGTAGAAGTCAAGCTAATAATATTAATAGAAATTGCACTATTTCTTCCTTAAAATACATTCCTCCATATGATTTCTCTAGAGGAAAACATAGAAAATGTGTTTTGATTGCTTTGTGTTTGCTTTCTAAAGCATTTGAGAGATCAAACTTGAGTAGTTTAAATATGAATTTAAAAAATGAACTTAAAAATTGAGATTCACATTGCCAAATATTATGTTGGGACATATTTGTACCAGTAGCAATACTGTAGCCATCCATGCAGGAAACAAAAGCAATACACATTTCTGCAGTCACAAATAAACTCATTTCTAAACCCAGCTATTTCCAGAGTAGAGTTTATATTCTATTCATAAAAATAGAAGGATTGATGGTGGTTTGAGGGGAATTCATACTTAAAACTGATTTAACAATATATTAGTGCAAAACATACAGAATGTGTGTAGGAAATAAAGATGCTAAGTTCATCCAAAAAATTGTTTGCTGTGAATTATTCACTTAATCCTGTCAGTTCCTGAACCTTTATGAAGGTTCTGTGGAAAGCAAGAAAAAAAAAAAGAAAGAATCAAGCATATGCAAAGCAAAACAGCATCAAAAGTCAGAGAAGTCTCCAAGGGAGATGAACTTCAATGCCACAGTAGGGTAAACAAATGGAATTATTTACAATATAACATTATCATTTGCAATGCTATTTTATTCATTATTTAATCACACACTGAGTCTCCCTTGCAGCCCGTGCTAGACGACAGAGCCATTTTGTTCTTTCACCTCCCATGTCTGAGTGGAAATGAGAGAATTTATCTAACATTCAGACACATCACACGAGTTACTGCCTCCTGCCTGTTCAAAACACACTCCTTTCCCTCCAGCTGCTCAGGGGGCACATGGATCTCAAAGTTACAAAGATTTCAGGAGTTGAAAATGGGCTCAAGATCATGAATTTCCTGTAAGTGGGCCTTGCTTTCACTGTGTTGCTGGTTTTGTTACACTCTCACCTTGAAGACATCTCCAATATTTCAGCTAGATTGCAGGAATCTCAGGGTTTCCTTCACAATTTGCATAACCACGTGTCAATCAAGGGCTAAGCTAAAACACCTCTTCTCTTAATCCCCTAATTCACAGGGGAGCAGAGGGGGACCGAGGGGGCGGCTCCGTTCAGCAATGGAAATCAGCCAAAGGAGGATACTGCCAGGATTAACCTAATCCAACTGCTACAACTATTCAATTTGGAGACTAAGGATGATAAAACCTATTTTCCCAGTCAATCAATCATTGTGATCGACTTGCAAAAAAAAAAAAAAAATCAGTGAAAGTTAATGAAATCAGCAGAATTATGTCAAATGATGCTGCTGAGAAGGCCTCGTGGTAGAAACATCCCACTATTGCTGGAAAGGAAGTCAACAAATTATAAGAATCCTTATAATTAAGAGCTTATCAAAGCACTTTATCCCATCAAGCACTACCTTACAGATACCAGGTATTACTTTCCTTAACACTTAAGGAAATTAAGAGCATTGAGGGTGCTTGAAACATCACAAGGAGCAAGCCAGGAGCGGAAGGTGACATACCATGGTGCATCCTAAGTGATTGAGGAGGTTACCCAGGGAAACGGGAGAAAAAGAGCCATTGCTGGCTGAAGCTCATCTCAGGCTCTGCTGCCACTGCCAGTTCCATCTGTGAGCAAATCCCAACCACAAGACTTCAGAGCTTCCTTCCTAACTACTTGTGCAGTAAACAGCATCCCACCACCAGCCCCAAGAGAACAATTACATGCTCCGTCTCCTTTCCCTCCTTTTGGATTGTCTCAAATAATAAAGGTGTTTGCAAACATTGTCTGACTAAAAACAAGGACCTTCAGCTGGTGATTGCTGAAAATGAGGGTTTTGCACTGGAAGAGTGAGCAAACCTTGCTAACAAATGCAAAGCTACAGGCTGTGAAGAGCCCTCTGCCGTTGCGGGGCATGTCATACTCAGTTTGACTTCCCTTGCCAAATTCATTTGATCTTGGTTTCTGTGCAGCCTAATGAAAACAGGATTGGCTTCATTTACTGTAGGTGATTTCTTAATAGCTGCTTCACGTCCCTCTAATAACCCACTGCCACCTTCCTCATCCAGGGTGTGCACGGAGCCGACCGAGGCTTCGGCACAGGCTCTGACACTGACAAATGCCTGGTTTTGATCACCTGAGGTTGTAGGAATCTATCACACACACATCAAAATCAAACACAACATAAGGGAAGCATTAATTAAACCATATCAAACACAGACTTGACAAGACTATGATTTAAGTATAAAACTGCCTGAAGAATTGTGATTCAATATTTTAGTTCATAACCCACTTTTTGTATCATTGTAGAGAACTGGAAAAAAAAAAAAACTGGAACGCTTTCCCCCCTCCACCCCCTTCATCTGTTTTATTTTATCTTTTAACTCGAGCTGGCAAGTCTGTCTCAGCATCTCCCATGAAAAAAGGTGACATAAATTGCTCAGAGAGTTGAAAGAGAAGAAAACCTTGTAAACAAGTTACCTGTTCTCATTCTCTGTCCCCTAACTCCAGAGAGAGAAACATGATCACGCCTTGCAGAGGATGCAATTTCTTCTCATTCAGATCCAAGTCTGAAGATTGCTCTGTGCAAAAGTTCCTGAGGTTCCTCTGAAATATTTTTATTATCCTAAAAGACCAGAATATTCCACAGAGCCAGCAGGCATTGTTGGTTGGATCCTAAGGGAACAGTGAGAGCTGCCTTCCCAAAGGTTCATGTGGATGTTAATCAAACACAAATGCTTTGGACTGGTTGTCCTGAGACCCTTGTGAGATTTCTGATACTCCCTGCTCCAAGTTCAACTGGAAGCTGGGAGTCTGTGGGGTCACAAAATCGACCAAGAATAAAAAACTGAACAAATATTCAAATCTGACTACATTTATGTGTTATAAATCACACAACCACTCCCACAGGCCATGGAGGAGGAGGCTGCTGTGGGCAGGAGCTGAAGGATGTGTGGTCCAGTAGGGGGAATCTGGAATAGTGCCCCAAATGATGCACAGGGCCAGCACTCTGTGAGCAAATGGCACCTCCCGTGTTAATTTAAGTCCTTTGCAGCCTATCTGCCATCCTTTAATGTCAGAAAGGCTTATGAGAATATTGAAAAGGCCACTCTGGCCTGACATTTGATGCTAGTGGAGGTCAGGGATGCAACCCCCAAGTCAGAGCTTGTTGGGAGGGCAACTCCAGCTTTCCTCTAATACCTTGCAATTTCCTTTTTTTTTTTTTCTTGGCTCTAGGTAAGCCTCTATGTCCCTCTTAATTTCAGGCTAGGCTCTTTTTGGGGATTTTTTGACACTTCTGTGTACATAACCCTCCTCTCTTTGCTTCTGTGGCTTCATGCATAAGAAAGAGAAATAATGTGTTTTTTATCAGTGGGAACTCATAGCTTCCACTTTCTGATAAGCACAGCTACTCTATCTCACATTTCCACTCACGTATCACTGGCATCCAAAACCACCTATCAGCAGAGTCCTGGCACGGTGCAAAGATGATCCTCAACTAGAATAAGATGCCAAGTTTACCCCTAAAGGGATAAGAACCTTCCCTGGAAAGTTCCAGCGCTTGCTACAAGCATGAAGCAGACCTGTTTGCTCACTTTGTAACCTTCTGCAGTAGCCACAGCCTGAGGCCTTTGTAATTCCTCAGTTTATGATGAATTTACTACCAAGTGATCTTCAACATGCTTGGATGAGACAGGGGAGGGAATTTCATTCACAGCAAGACTAGTAGTAGCAGTAGTATTAGTATTAGGAGGAGGAGGAGGAGGAGGAGGAGGAGGAGGAGGAGGAGGAGGAGGAGGAGGAGGAGGAGGAGGAAGAGGAGGAGGAGGAGGAGTATTGAGCTGGATACATCTGAAGGAGCACCAATTGCTCACACCATTGCTCCCATACATCCCTTCCCCTTCTTTGCCATCTGTTTCTGGAGTCGTCACTTTGCTTCTGCAGGCCCAGTTTAATTTCATATTTGCAGCCTGATGTTACCCAGCATGCAAGCTAATGAAGTTGGTGTGTGTCATTTATCTTACTCCTCCCTGCCTCCAAAATGTGTACTTTTGAAAATCTGATACATTCATTACTCTTTTTGACAGATCCTGGTGCAGCTTGAAAATGCTCCACCAGACTTATCTGCATTGGCCACATTGATTTATCAGATTAATTTAACTTCTTTGAGGAGGCTTTCAGTAATAATCAGCTCCATTGTGTTCACAAAAGTAACTAGAAACGTAGAAACGTTAATTAAGATCTTGAGTTCTGATTTGGCTTATTGTTAAGATAAGGACAGCTCTGAAATTCATTTCTGTTTGGCTTCCTGGAGCCTGAAGAAGTTCAGAGGTCCCAGAAGCAGCAGAACATCTCAAACTCTCCTCTTTTCAAAAAGTGCAGCTTGTTCAGAGCTCTGCCCTCAGTCTTTCCTGCATTATTGTAAGGGCAGAGCAACATGGCAGTGACAGTATTAATGAGATAAAGCTCCTGAATTCTTGGCACAGGCGACAGAATGGAGACCAAGGCTTCCAAAATGCACAGGCAGAAGAGACTAAAACATACAGATAAAAGAGACTAAAACTAAACTAGAAGATACTAGAAATTATGCAGATCGTTCCATGAAAATGACACAAATTGCATTAAAACCCATATAACATTTAATTTTTCCAAGTTTCCCTGTTCTTGTCAGTTAGTGCTGCCATCTCTAGATGCCTGATGTCTCCCTGATTTCCAGGTTAAAATTGGGATTGCCCTCCCAGGGATTGTCCCAGTGCAAGTTGTGTTTGCAAAACTCACTCTAAATGTCTGTAGATCTTGTCCTTTCCAGGAATTTCCAGCCCCCAAAGGGGAGCAAGGGCTTGGAAACTCTACTTGTTGCTATGGCAGCTACTAAAACTGCTGCTCACAAGAATTTTTGAATTGCTCTGTATTCAAACATGCTTTGAAATCCAGTTAAAAATCAACAGTTTCAGCTCTATTAAAGAGCCAATTACTGATTTTTTTAAGTTTTCCAAAATAAAGAAAAATAGAAAAAATTCATTTAATATCCCCTTTGTGTTAAAACTAAATCACATGCAGTCTGTAAAGATTTTACAGTTAGAGATTTGAAGCAGCCCTTATAAAAAATTAAATTATTTATTTAATTAAATTCGAATGCACTCTTTTTCTTTATAGTTTTAGAAATGAGCAGCTGTTATAAATGTGAACCCTAGTTGGAGACAAGCTGCATGTCAAACAATACATTCAAAAAATGGTATGAAAATAGGTTTCTAGGCATTGTATTTGTGGGTTGGAAGAGCAGCCACGCTGCTCCCATGGCATGGAGTGCTGGGCCACCAAGTGCATTTGTCACAGCCACGGCTGACAATGGCTCTGAACAAGACTTTGGGTACACAGAGATATCCCTCCTTCTGCTGAAGCATCTCTGAAGCCATTCCATACCCACATTATCGTATTCATTTCATTATTATGGCTGATAATTAAAAAAGAAACACTGGAATTGGTGTGTTAGCCCAGATGGAGGGGCTGTCTGTCCAGAACCCTGCCCACTTCAGCCAAGACCAACCCTGCAGTTTGGAGATCCAGATGGAAAGGGGATGGTTGATGCTAAAATAAAACCTGGAGAGACTGAGATGAATATGCACTAAAGAGCTTTCCCCTACAGCTGCAGAGGAGATAAAGCAGAGGGCATGGAACAAAGGCTGTGGTGCTCAAGGAGCAGCTTTGCTCTGCGTTATTCTCAGAGGTTTTTGTCTGAATTAATAAACAATGCCCTGAGGGAAGAGGTTGGAGGAGACTTTGGCAGGATGTTAGCCCTTCCTGAGCTGGGGAGACAAGCCAGCAGCCATGCAGCAGTTATGGAATAATCTGCCCACAGGGAAGCTTCTTCTTAGCTCTCATTAGTTAGAGGTGGGGCTTTACCCTCAAGCATAAAGCACAAATCTAGGAACTTTAAAAGCATTAGTAATAAGAAATCCACTATTAGCATTGTTTCAGCTCCTTTTAATTGACCATAATGCAAATATATTTAAAATGTTTAAAGGATACTTGAATGGAATTCTAGAAAACAGTCCTCTGTGCTGCTATCATGTTTTGATCTATTACAATGCCTGAAGAAAATTAGCTCACATCTTAAATAATTCATGCATTTATTGGGTCAGAGGCTCTTTCAGACCTGATGCTCTGCCAATAGAAATGGCAGAGATACAAATGACAAATCAGACAGGAGCATTATCCATAAAGTTTGAAAGCTGGATCTAATCCCAGCCTTCTTGAAGGGAAATGTGTTCTGAGGAGAAGCTGTTTTTCTGGCTCTCTCCTTGTGAAAACAATGAAGGTTTTCCCAACAGGTGCACTGCCTTCAGGTGATATTATTTATAGGCAGAGACAGAGCTTAAGATAGTAATAACAAAGAGATCACTGAAGTTACCTGAGTGCAAGCAAGAGTTTCAGCCAGCCACAGCCACACCCAGTCTTTGTGCAGCACCAGTAACCAGCCAGCCCTGGCTTCTAGAGCCATGGACAGGGTGGGATCAACAGTTTGAAGGAAATGCTGCTCCACCTTTATAAAGTCAGCCCAGCAACCAAGGTGCAGAACCAGAGGACACTCTCAAGCTGTGTCAAGGGAAATATAGGTTGGATATTAGGAAGAATTTTTTTACAGAAAGGCTGATAAAGTTCTGGAATGGCTGCCTGGGGAGGTGGTGGAGTCACCATCCCTGGGTGTGTTTAACAAAGCCTGGATGTGGCACTGGGTGCCAGGGTTTACTGAGGTGTTGGGGCTGGGTTGGACTTGATGATCTTGAAGGTCTCTTCCAACCCAGTGATTCTGTGATTCTGTGCACCCAGAGGTGGATGGAACACTCCAAGTAGGCTCTCACAGAGCAGAGTGGAGGGGCAGAGCCCTGTCCCTGGACCTTTCCACTCTCTTTGGGTGCAGCCCAGGATGCAACTGTCACCAGGATTTACCCCCGGAAGAGCACAACACAAGCCAGTTAAAATCCTGAGCTAAAATCCTGGAAGGGAAGTTTTTACTTGGTTGTTACCAGTGAATTGTCTCTGCTGGAAGCACTCCAGGGACAGCTGAATTAATTCAGCCAGGGTGTTGCTAAAGGCATGGGTAAGCAATCCATTTGGGAGAGGGGGTAACGTGGCACAACGCTGTTCAGAGATAATCAAATGTCAGCCTGGCAACTCTGCTGAGAGGATCATTAAAAGATGGGCTCAATTCCACCAACACTCCCAGGATTTTCATCCTTTGAGGTGGAAACAGCTTTACCCACTTAGAAGAAAAGAATATTTGCATGTACAAAGCTCTTTTATCCCCAAGGACTCCGCACAATATGGACTGGATCTATAAATAGACCATTGGTGGGTGTCTCCTGACTTGTGATCAATTATTGATTCTCTGGCCCTACATGTACAGTGAAACCTGTTTGTAGATGATCTCAGTATGATCCTGAACACACAAAGGACAAAGGGATTGGGGTCCCTTTGCTTGTCATGTGCAGGTGCTGGGTAAGCAAGAGAGGATGTTCTTAAAGAGTTACACAGACTGATGGAAGACAGATCTTCATGGGGTGCTCAATTCTGCAATCACCTGCTTTTCTGCAACTGAAAAAAATAGGAGACATGTTCAAGTAATATTTGAGGTCCAAATATCAGGTGGCACAAATCTGATGCTCCTAATAAGATTTCTGAAATTGTCTTGGTTAGTTGTGCAAGGTGTAGCTTTTTCAGACAAGAAACAAGAGCTCAACTAGATGATTAATTACTCCAAAGAGAAGGATAAAGCTGAGCAGAGAGCTCCAGATCTGGGATCTGGCCTTGCCATCAACATGGAACACTCATTTCTATTCAGTTAATATTTCCCATAAGGAATCAGTACACCTGGCTGCTGTTTATCATTCTTGTGGAGCCCCTGAAGCTGAAGCTGTGTCACTCGTGGCTGTCGAAGAGGGCATCAGCACCACATCAGGAGGTTGCAATAGCACTTAGAGAATGCCTGGAATACCTATGTTTAAAAAAAAAAAAAAGGCCCGAAAGACTAAACCCTGGGATTAAAGTCATTAAAAACAAAAGCAGAAGCTAATTATGTACCTAGTAGGGTTATTTCTCCTTACAAAAAGGTTTCTTTAACCCAACCACTCGAACTAATCCAGCTGCATACTGAATGGATTATTACTCTAAAGGGGTAAGGACAGCTTGTTTCTCACTCCTGAGAGCAAATGTGAGTTATTTTGCAGTGCAGCAGGAAAGGCACAGATCTGTTTGGCATGCAGCGCACCATCTAATTGAGAGCACATTGGACAGCAGCTACATCCCCATTAACCAGCATTTACAAATGAAGCTTCGTCAGAGGAGTAATAAATGCCCCTTGCATTTCTTTTAATATATTCTCCCATCATACAGCTATTCCCAGTAACCTCCCAGGAAAATGAGGAGGTCAAGGGAACAGTCAAAGTTGACAATGCTGAATCTCAAAACCACTATTATGAACCGTGGCAATTTGGGAACTGAGAATTGCTGATACAATGACCACGTGCCAGCTAGACCAAAGGTGGCCACAAGGCCACAGAATACTGAGCAGAACCATCAGCAGGGCAAAAGAGCAAAGAGAGCAAAAACTGGTCTGAGGAAATCCACACCAGTGGTGTGTTTACACAGGGGGAGGGATGAGTAATGTGCCGAGTGAAAATAAGTCTATAAAACAAAAAGTAAAATGAAATGTTGCATCTCACACATCCTCTAGCTCCTAATACAGATGCTGGAATCGCAGAGGGCTGCTGGGCTGAGTCATTTCACAGTCTCTTGGAGAGAAAATTGCTGTGTAAAACATTGAGGCTTCACACAGAAACTTATAATGAGGACTCCTAAGAACAGTGCAAGCACTTTACAAAAGCCACACATGCAACGTGTAAGTGGAAAGAGGTGACTTTTCCAAGAAAGGCCTCTGCTGCAAGAATTTTCCAGAAGCTCATGACCACAGCATGCAAGAGGTTCTCCTGGAAACGTCCCTGCACTGCAGTGTCTGGTGGTGGTACCTGTGGAAGGTGGCATTCTCAGCAGGCACCACTTGGTATTTTCAAGGATGGTTCCTGGTGTTTTGATCCACCCAAGAGCACACACACATTCCTAGAAGTCAGCAGCATTGCTCTGCTGTGGAAAAGCAGGAAGGGGATTAGCAGCACCCTTCTCATTGTGTCAGCTTGTCAATTAAGAAAAGTCACCAATTTCTTCCTTGGCTGTCATCTGTGGCAGCTTACCACAACAATTTTATGTAAGAACAAACAAGTAAAATATGTCTAAGGCTCCTTCAGCACCCTGGAATCCACTGCATAAACCATCCACTTCCCCTTCCCTCTGCAAAAATCCTCAGAGCAACAGGAAAAGCAAATAGAATTTATTGAAGCAGGTCCAGAAGCCCCCAGATGGCAGGAGATTGCAACAGTCATAAGAACAAAATAACACAGCTAAGTAAAAATAAAGCTTACACAGCTACTGCTGAACTTACCAACAAGCCTCCCTCCCAGGCCTGAACCAAAAAAAAGGAAGGACTATTTAGCAGCAATCCAACTGGAATGCAAACCCTAAAGACAAACTCAGAGCAAGGGCCTTCTTCACATGAAACAGCCTTTGTGTCTGTTCTCAGGGAAGCAGGGTAAAGTGGACTTAATGTATTCTGAATTTCAGCGTCTTTTCAGAAATCCAAGTGATCTGTTAGGACAGAGTAGAGGTTCAGATGTTCTGCACATCTCACCTAGAATTTATGATAAATGAGGAAATTCTGAATATCACGAGCAAGGCCAGATTTTTAGGTTAGCACAGAAATTTTGCTTCTACAGAGTCAGTAGTTTCTAATGCCCACACCTGCAGAAGGAAATCTGTCAGGGAGGGGGAAGGTGCTCCCAGGCAGGGTCACCAAGTGATTTTGGATTTTTTAAATTGGGATTTAGGATAGGTCACGTTGGAAGGAACCTTCAAAGGTTCTGTATTCCAAGGTTCTGTAGGAGCAATTCCTGGCCAGGAGCATTTGATGTTTCAGAGGGCAATACAGTGACAGTTTCTCTATTTTAGATTCTTCAGATATGCCCCAGAAAATTCACTCCTCAACTGTCTTTAAAAAAGAAGGGAAAGATTCAGCACTGGTCATGTCTGTACTTCTGTAACAGCAGGCAGGCTATTGGAATAGCACATCCTAAAATACAACCCTGTCAGTTCCAGTCCTTTCCATTGAAAGGCACTGGGGTTTTACAGTATGGCAAGACAGACTGCTTTTAAAAATGCTGATTTCTGTAATCTTCAGAGGAAAAGCAGTTCCCCTTTCTCAGTGTTTCCTAGACCCTTTTGTTCAAGTAAAAAAAAAAAAAAAAGAAGACTTCCCAAATAAAATTGTATGTGTTTCTCCCACCAGCCTGTATCTTCAGGCCTGTATTTAAAGCACTGAAATATTTAATGGAAGATGTGGGAAGGCAGTTCTGGTTCTGAGGCACGGATCAGTATTTACATTAGTAACTGTGTTTAGATAAATTCTGTTATCCCAATATCCTGTCAGTTCTGGGACAGAAATGGGATGAGGCTCCCAGTCTCTGGGAGTTTGGATAAGGTTTTTTTTGTACTTTTCACACACAACAAAGAAATTCTAAACTCTTCAGTGCCAGTGGTGCTTCAGCACTGGAAGACTGAAATTCTGAAGTCTTCAAGGATAGAAAAACTCTATCCTTGTTCTGCTCCCAGTGCTGTTCTGGAGATCTGATATCAGGATATGATAGCAGCTGACATGCATGGCTATTATTCAGATCTCTCAGAGCTTTCCCATATTCATGCACCTGGCACCATTGAATAAGCACTGTAAGTACTTACACAGCATATCTGAGCTTACATCTGTTCCTTATTCAGCCTATTATTGGTTTTAACTAAGTGAAAGGCAGAAATGAGACGTCACTTAACACGGGTTCTCCTGCACTTATTCCCTTGTAGCATTATCAGGGATTCACACGGATTCAAACCCAGAAGATATGTGCTTGCTGCAGTAGATGTGACATCATGATAAGAGATGAAACACTTAACACATCAGCCAGAATGTTACACTGTCCTGAGTCTGAGACAATATCCAGGGGATAATTCCTTCTGCAGATTTAGAAATCTCAGCTCAAAACAAAGATCCTAATACCTCTCATCATTTCTCATTTGAGAATGGTAAAACAAAAACCAAAACACAAACCCCACAGCCAAATCTAAGAGTGTTGGACACAAACTCAACCCACACAGGGTTGGTTTTTCCCTTGAACCCTTCCTGGCCTCCAAGGACCAATCCAAGCAGCTTTGTTTAACACCACTGTACATCACTGCCCTTCTCCACAGAGCATCTCTGGTTATTGCATTTTTCTGCTGAAGGAGGAGGTCACTTTTTCAAACATTCATTTCTTTATCCCAACACACTATCAGAGCCAACCAACATTCAAACTCTGGGTGAACAAACCCTAATGAATGCAAGTGTTTTTTTCATTTTGTTTCATGTGTTTCTAGCTTAGTTAACACACCAGGCTGCTCTTTCCCTGCCTGATGTTCACCACCAAGCCAAGAGCAGTAACTGAACTAACAGCTGTGGGCCCTGAATTTTGGGGCAGCTATTTCAGACTAGCCCAGGCTGGGTTTAAGTGGGCTAAGTGTCCATTAGCAGACAGATTAGGTGAACTCCTGGAGTGTCTCTTCTGACTTCGTTTCATGCTGTAGAAATCCACTTTGTGCACTCCAAGAACCCCAGTGCAGTGAATGAGAGATTACCTTAAAAGCTTACCACTGACCTGAATTAAAGCATCAGGGTAAATACCCACCTGACAAGCAGAATTTCTTTTATGTGTCCAAGTACTGTTTTGACCTGATTTACAGCACTACATAATCCAACCCTAGCAGTTCCAGTTCCCTGGTGTTAGTCACTACTCACTAATGAAAGAAATACTACATTAAAAAGTTGATGGAATGAGGTTGACAGGTAAGCAAGAAGAAAAGGATGAAATCAACTTACAGAATCAAAATCCTAGGGGCCATCAGTAACTTTTATTAAAATGCATATTACTAAGAAAGAAAGAAAACCAACATTTAAAACAAGATTTCAAAGTAATGAACTCCCATTCTTTTTTAAACTTTATGCTGGCTTTTAAGTCAGCTTTTAAGAAATTAGTGTTTCAGTGAGAGCTGTGATCAAAGCTTCTCCCTCTGCAGTCAGGAAACAAGACTGTACAGCTTCCCTGATGACAGATGTGTTTCCAGCACTTCCACACTCTGTTCCAACCTATTGCCTGCAACTGATTTATAGCTTTTCCACAATGGCTTTAATATCTGTCTTTGGGATTTGTTTAGTTATTTAGCATCCAAAATTTCATTTTATTTCTATGCATTAGTAATCCCTGTAGGGGTGCTTCTTTAGCACCTTTCGGATGTGGTTTGCAAGATAATTTACAGGTACAGTCTTATTTCTGCCAGAACATTCTACCCCCTCCATTCGCTTGGATTGCACAGAGCAGTCATTCATTCCAGCTGATGCTGGATGAACCTGGGATCACCAGTGAGCCCTCGACCCCAAAAAGACTTGTGCACACCAAGAAGCACCTGCTGCAAACAGGTTATTGGAAACAAGGAAGAAAAAAGCCCAAATCATTTATTTGGATGAATTCTGGCACAGGTAAGAACATTTCTATGAAGGTCTTAAGAATAAACTCCAATCATAAAATCATCCCTGAGCTGGAAGGGACCCACAGGATCATCAAGTCCAACTCCTGGCCCTGGACAGGACAGCCCCAAGAACACCACCATGTGCCTGAGAGTGTTGTCCAAACACTCCCTGAGCCTGCTGAGCAAGAAAAAGCAGAGGGAGCTGTCCAAGGACAATCCAAGGTCTGTCCAAGGCTCTGTGATGTGGCAGGGATGAGGACATGCAGCCTGGGAAGAGCACAACCCCAGCATGGAAAGACACACAGCATGCACTGAACACCGAGTATGCAATATAAATAAAGCCCACATGCAAGATTTGCAAACAAAATATTCAACCACTGAGTGAGATAAGAAATAGGTGGAGGCATAAGAGGATTATGCTGTATAAAGAGGAACTCTAGCTGGAAGTGTTTTGGGGTTAAACTCCTTTCCATTTGCTTGATCCCAAGTCCCTGGGGTTGTGTTTGCTCTCTGTCACAGATGAATAAAGGTTTGTCAAGTCAGTCTCGAGCTGAGCTGAATTTCTGCAGAGTCTAAACAAGTTTGCTCCCCACTGTCAGTCCTGGGACAAACAGCAGCCCCCACAAGAGCCAGGGGTGAGCAGCAGGACCCAGCAGCCCCTCAGGGAGGCACCCCTGGAAGAGGTGTCACACCAGGCACACTCCCCACTTTCACTGAGGAGTGACAGCACAAGTGCCAGCAAAGTCACAGGGTTTCAATTCAATAAATTCAGTTTTAGAAGCAAAATTAAACCTGGAGTTAGATTCTACTTGCTATAAGCATATTAAAAATAAATAAAAGTTTACATTAATCTATATGTACAAGGTTCCATTCAAAGTACATGTGTTTTTAATAAATCAAAACTATGCCCCTGACATAACTGAGTAGATACAATTTTCGCTGGAGATGCAAAAAATAAAACCCATCAAAATAAACAGCTCCTGTTTCCACTAACCAGAAAGAAATCATGAAAATATCTACAGAAGTCTTGACTATCAAAGGCACAGCTAGTGAAATGCCAGGTTTTGCTCGGGTATGGAAATAGGCAGTTATAAATCTATTTTAAATGTGCATGTAATTTCAATAAGCAAAAAAGAAAGCAATCCTGACAATAGTGGTGTTATTGGATTGCATTTACAACACAAATATATGCATTTCATAAACAGCAAGCAATTTGGTTTTGTGTTGAGATCTAAATTTGTCTATTGAGATTTATACTGGGGAGGTCACAAATTAAAAACCCCTGAAATACAGAGGACTGTTTATATACTTGGTACAGCATATAAGTAATCAGGAATTTTAACAGGTTTTGGTGGGCTGGATTTTGGGGTTGTTTTCTTGGGGTTTTTTTTGTTGTTTTTTTTTTTTCCTAAAGTTTCAACAATATAAAGAAGACCCTGCCAAAACCACAATAAAATGTCTGAAAATTACTGCATAGACTAATAAACAAGGGCTACTGAGATGTGTGATTTTAATATGACTGCTTGGATAAAGCAAATGTCACTTCAAAATGGCAAAGCGGAGAGGAAAATACCCAGCCTGCATGCATGGCTGTTCAGACAGCTGTAATTCTTCCCAAGGAACAGCCTGAGCTCAATTTATCACTCTCTCCAGTTTCAAGGTGTGCTGAAGCAGGGATGTATGAGGAAGGAAAGGTCTCATTTTGTAGAGCACAGACAGCTGGGCTAGGGATAGGCAGGGCAGCTTCCAGCCAGGGCTGGATCCCATGGGAATGGAGGGAGAACCAAGATCAGACTTGGTTCTCCCTCACCTGCCTGGCCCACACCTGCCTGGCCCAGACATTCACATCCATTCTGCTGCAAGAGCCTGTCCTGGAGATGCCCTATTGCTGCCACATCCCACAGGGCTTGTTAAAGAATGGGGATCAAACTCCCACGAGCTCCAGGTTTCTGTCTTCATCACCAGCTATCCGTGCTCCCTGTCCATTCTCTTGATCCTTTGGGTGGCAGAGCCAGGGATCCATCCTCCTTCCCTACTCAGATTTTCATGGGGAGCCATGTTTGTTGGCACCTGTTAATTAATTTCCACCTCACCCAAAATCAACTAAATCAGTCTCAGAACATTCTGTGAAAGCCAGCACAACATGTGTGACAAATCACAGGGCTCTCTTTCTCTTCTGGAATTACCACCCAAATGTGAATGCAGAACACAGATAACTTTATCATATAACTCCTGTTGCTTATCCACTCATCCAACACTTCATGAAATGAAAGCCAGAAACATTAAAATCAAGGCACACCAAGTAGACACTTGGTGCTAATTCTCTCCCATGAATATATTTTTAGCTGTATTTTCCCCTCAATTTAAAATGATACCTTGCAATCAATTAAGGATAAGCAGAGGGATGCTCAATGCTCACATCCCTCCCATAGTCAATTTAGACTCTATTATTGATACATCTTATTTTATAGGTGTTTTATCACTGCTGTCAAGCACGTAACTAACAGCTGAACAGGTGGCTGGTTTTCAGACTAAGAAAACCACTTCAAGCTCTTACACACACAGAAAATGTTGGACTGTCTCATCTGATAGCAGCATGCTCTGGGGCCATGGCAGGGTTAATGAGGCTGGTGCTGGGCTATGGCTATGTGAGCAAACTGCTGCAGGCTGAGCAGTGCAGCAGGACAGGGAATGAGCTGCTCCACAGCCAGCTCTTCTCTTCCCTTGGGGTACAGCTCTGCTCCAGCTCTCCCTGGAGCAAATCATTCTTGTGGCCATAATCCCAGGGATGTGCTGGTGTGTTAGCAACAAGGCAAGCTTATGGAAAGGGGAGGATGTTAAGAATACTTTGAAAGGTTAAGTATGGATGGAAAAGGAAGGGAAATACATGGGTTAGGCTTTGAGTTAGAGAGGTGAGTGTTTGGACCCCTCTGAAGGCCCAGCATTGTCACTGGTCCTTGTGTGAACCAAGCCTTCAGCCAGGAGGCTCTGAGGCAGGGGAGTGAGCTAGAGACAGGAGAAAACAAATTATTGGGATCTTGAGGCAACCCTTCACAGAGTGACAAGAGCAGGATCAGACCCTCTGAGATCTGGATCTCAGCTGGAGCTGCTGAAGACAGATGAAGGGTGCAAGAGAACTCTGCTCTTACAGAACTTCTTACACCTTCTGTGGAGAAAAGTTAACAAATCACACAGAAATATTGCTCAGGCTGGACCTGGCCCACAACCATCAGGCCAAATTTGCTACACAAAGTATACTTGCACCTCTATCAGGAGCAAGACACTCCAAGTGTATCAAAGAACCAAACAGAAGAAATTGTCCTCAAGGAAAACAGAGCAAAGGTCTCTGAACAGGAACCCAGTGGGAGACAACACCTTAATTGCTGCCACGTTACCCTGTGACATATTTGAATGCTTTATCCTCAACCGCACCCTAAATATATGATTTTAGGGAGATACTGACTGGGGCAGGGAACATACAGGGCTTGGCACAATGGGCTCCCCTTTTGTGGGGCTCTGAAGAACAGCCCTAAACACAACCAGTGACACAGCTCAGCAAGGAACAGGGACAAGCTGGAATGGAGCCCTGGGCTCCAGGTGCCTGCAGGGAGTGCCTGAGCAGGGCAGTCAGGACCTGCTGGTGCCCTTGGGCCCTGACACGCTGCTGACAGCTGAGCAAATGTTTCCCTCGCTGCCTTTCTGTGGGGATGAGTTCAGCACCATCTCACTGAAGCACTGGGAGAAGCTCAAGTTTTTAAGAATTCTAAAACTTTTTCAAGAAGGATGGTGACATACAAGTGTAATTAGCATAAACTCCACTCATCTAAATACACGCTTTAATTAAAATCATTTAAAAACTCCTTCAAAATAATCTTTTCCTGAGGTCAATCAACATAACAGCTCTTGATCCTGACCCTACCGAGTCTGGCATATTCTCTACTCTCTGTTTGCAGTCCCATTGACTTTAACACTACTGCTAGGAGGAATTCCTGTTAAGGCAACAAATCCCTGCCACTTGGCAGAGCTGGAAAAGAGACCGGGTGCATCTTCCTCACTGCACACTGAATAATAAAACAACCTCTGTGCAGTTAAGCAGCCAGCAGCAATATGGCAGAACTGATGCCCATCCCTCTGTGCTCATTCCGGCCTCTAACCCAGCTCCTCTGTTGTTCCAGATCCCCCTCCCATTTTGTTTTTCACCTGGGCTGATCCCCAGTGAGAATCAATGCACTGCTGTGCCTCTGTCTGTGCAAGCACCAGCAGGGGCAAGGTCAAATGGAAAGGTTAAGCTGTTTAACCCTCACCTGCTGCTGAGGGAAAGCTCCCTGGAGCTGTAGACTAGGTTGCTGTTTTTCATAGGTTGACCTCACTTCCCCACTCCACTAAAGTCCAAAATGGTCTGGGTTTAGACAGAATAAACAAAATAAAAGCCCACCTTTAGCCATAGATGTCCACTCCCAACTTGATTTTTTAATGTTAACCTGATAGTTGAACTGGGTAGTTAAATTTTCTTAGGTAATGTATTCTGTAGGTTTTACTCTGTTACTGCATATATTTACATGATGCTACAGTGAAGCTTCTTGGGAGGTGTTACTGGGAAACCAAGTGCTAGCAGGGCAATTGCCCTCTAATTCCCAAAGAAAGAAAAAGAGCCTTGCATGAAAATAATACTCTTTCTTTGCAGAGTAGCTTCAGTAATGAAATTAGGACTCCTAACACAGAGCTATAAAGAGTGACAAATATCTCTTGCAATTCTTAATTTGTGTTAACCCCTTGACTTGAGCGGGTCTGGAGCTGCTGACATTAAGTGCTAATGCATTTAGCATTAAACACACACACTAAATGCATTAGAATGATGCCATGCTAATGGAAACGTTCAGGGGCTGTCACACAGGTCGAGGATTTGCTTCAGTTGGGTGTTTGCTATGAGCAAGGCAGAGCTTCAGCATCAAAGCCTTGTCAGAAACTTTAATGATCTTTATTTGAAGAAATTGCAAGGCACTATCGTGCATTTCATTGGGTTTTTTCTCCTATTTTTACCAGCTGAAGCCTGGAGTTTGAAAGGGTGTTCTAATTAACTTTTTACCACTGGCTTGTTGATATGCAATTTATGAGGAACAAAAACTTGTTTTCTTACATCTCTGAAGAGGTACCTTTTGGATTTAGAATACAAGGAGCTTCCTGAATATTGAATACAACCTTAAGCACATTAAGGGAAGAGAGTCCTGTGGGGAATGCACTCCTTTTGGTACTCAAACTCTTGATAAAATATTACTCCTATAATACATTATGAAGTGCACTGTCAAACAAAATATCCAGTTTAATACCCAGAGATCCTAGTGTGGTTTGCAGCATGCAGCACACTTATATAAACTTCTAAAAACTCTTCTTCCAATCATTAGATCCCTATATTCTCACATATATCACTATGTCCAAAATATTCAGGCTGAATAACTTCAGATTATGTACAAACCTACATATACAAATAGAGTGACATGAGTTTGGACCCCTGCTCACAAACTGTGCTGGAAATGGGTGTGTGACTGGAAAAGGGACAGGTTATCCCTTATTTATGGGGTGGGGAGGTCACTCCCAAGCTCTGACTGGCTGCTGCAAGTCTCATCCTCTCCACTGTTGGGTTATTTATCAGCATCACTATGCAAATGCATAATGCTCTGGAGAGTTTGTGTTTGCTTTCCAACTCCATGCAATTAGTCACCTAAGTTGTTAAGAATTGAGCACAAATCATCCCCAGAACACGTTCAGTGTTGTCCTCTGGACTCCAGGCTGCAGGGCCAATAGAGATTTCAGTTCAGACAAAAGCTGACACCTGATTTAGAGCTGCCACACAGACAGATTAGGCAAATGTCTGTGGGAGCAAAATCCAGGGCACAGCAAATATTCTGCCTGTGACATATTACGAGGTTTGCCCAGAGCAGCAGCAGCTGAGAGCTGACACTGGATGGCATCTGGATTTCCAGAACAAACCCCGAATGTTTCTTGTTATTCACAGCTGACGAAGCATCACTAAGACATGCTGCTTTTGATTTCTACCTGTCAGCCTACATTCCAGCCCCTGTGATGCATCCACCTGGAAAACTCAGAGAGACAATTTTATGATGGGAGAAACAAGACAGCAACTGAATTTTTGCAAATGAGAGAGCACATGGCCTCGTCTGCGTTGTTTCCTCCCAACAGCTTTCCCCAAAAGCCATCCAAAGGCAATGCCTTGAGTAAGCTGACTCCTTGCTTTCTTCTTTGAAATGCTCTTTATGGTGAAATGCATTTCCATGCTCAATAATTCAGCATTAAAGGTCCGTGACAAAACTGAAGAGGAAAACACAGAGCTGGACTTGCACGGCACTTGCACTCACTGCCTTTGCTGCCCCACCAGCCCTCAGCACAGTCCTGCCACATCCAGGGGAGTCCAGGGGAGCAAACAAAGCTGCAGCCAGTAGGAGCAGATAAAGACAGGCATTAAAATGTTTGGTGGGAGGACTCTTTCCCACAAAACACAAACGCAGACCAGAGCAGGAGACAGATGCTGTCCTTTCCTCAGACAAACCAGAGCATCAGGAGGAAGAAGATGTCAGTCTTCCTTACATTCTTTGGCAGAAAAGTCTCTGTGGTGTGTAATTCCCATTTGAATGCTTTATCCTCAACCCCACCCAAAATATATGATTTTACACAGACACTGGCTGGGGCAGGGAGCATCTCACATACAGAGCTTGGCACAATGGGCTACCCTTTTATGGGGCTCTGAAGAACAGCCCTAAACACAACCAGTAATAATAATCCCCACTTAAGTTACTGGAGGTATTTTCAGGCTAATGCCCAGCTTAAAAGCATAATTCATTCACAACAATGAATAGAGCCAGCAGAGCATCAGTAATAATCCTCTCACATTACAGAAAGCACACTGGGATGTGAGAATAGCACGGTGCCCATCACTCCTCCTCATTCCCAACTGTGAGCTGCAATCTGGGAGATATCTTTTCCAGCATCCAAAAGCTCCCTGTTCAGAGCAGGCAGGGGGAAAAGATGGAGATGGATGCCTTACACTACTGAATTGGAAACTAGGGTGTTTACTGCAAGCAGAGAAAGCCGAGCTTTGGAAATGGTTGGTTCAAAAAGAAAAGGAAGAACCCCCCACACCTGCTCATTTCATGCCATGGAAAAGAGTAACTCCACAAATTCCATGAGTCAGCATATCATCAAATATCTGAATAGAGAAGCAGGAGCTCTGAAAAAGGTGTGAAAGCTTCAGTAATAATCCCCCTTCACACTCCCTCTTCACTGTTTTCCCTTTCATTAGCAGCCAGAGTGCTTCCAAGCAGGCTGTTTCTTCTACACCTGCTCTGGTTTCCTCCAGGGATTTCCAGTCTCTGCCTATGAAGCAGCTCCACTGTTTCCCAGTTTTGTGGCTTTTGCTGCATTTCTGCACCAGTAACTACTGGGTGTGCAGGAAAAGGAGGCTCCATGGCCAAAGAACCACTAAGATTTACTGCAGATAGGTATGACCATAATATGCAACACTCCTGCTCCCCTCCTAAGGCACCTCCACACACCCCTCAGCTCGGGTGTTCACCTCATGCCACAGTGCAACCAGTGATTCACATGTGCTGGAGGAATCTAAACCACTAAGGAATAGTCATTCCTTACAGAGCTGGAGAAGGCTGCTGTTTTCTCCCTGTCCTGGTTGCTTTCTACTTGCTCCATCTCAAAATACTATTTCTAAATAATTCATATTTTCCTATGACAGGCTCTTCACTCAGCCAGAAAAATCCAGAAATTTATAGATTAATGGATAAATTCAGCCTCAAGTATGTGGGTTACAGGAATGGGGTGGCACAGTGAGACAAATTACAGCTGATGATGAGGTCTGAGGAGGGGGATGTGCTAACAGAGCACCAGGTTATCACAGGGAACACCCTGCAACCAGTGTAGCCCATGGCTCTGCAAAAACAGTAGAATGAGATAAAACAAATTGCCCTCCCTGTTTGTAATGCCTAAAAATTCACACTGCATTATTCCACCACATACATTAGCAGTTTCCAATTTTTTTTTGAATGATTTTCATCTGCATTGATTTCTCTTTGTCCTCACTTTACCATGGGACCAAAAAGGGGGACAGAAGTAGGAGTCATTAGAAATTGCAGAGCTCTGAGGATGCTGTGAGGGAAGGGACCAGGAAGAATAATGGGATGCAGGTCTGGTCACCAGCCTGGCAAATGAGGTGGCAACTCCAGCAGCATTTAGACACGAAGCTGAAAATGCCCTGCAGCAGTGATAAATTCTGCAGACACCACAGAGGAGAGGCAGGAGGGATGTGCAGCTACAGCAGCCTGGTCTGCTTTGCCAGGGGTAGGAGGGAGCCTTTGCTCTGCCTTGACAAACCTTCACCCCAAAGTGAGGCTTACCCCAGCAATCCAGAGTACCCAATTTATAACTCTGGGCAAGACACATTTCTGCTAGGAAGAAATTTGGGAAAAAAAAAGCAAATGGCATTGCTGCTCTGCATGAGAGGGCTCTGTGGTTGGTTGTGGCAGGTCACCTGTGCCAAAGAATGATAGGAAAACTCTTTCTAAATTATTTACATCATCAATCATTTTCATATTGGCATCAAAACTACCAAATC
This sequence comes from Motacilla alba alba, assembly GCF_015832195.1. Classification (NCBI taxonomy): domain Eukaryota; kingdom Metazoa; phylum Chordata; class Aves; order Passeriformes; family Motacillidae; genus Motacilla; species Motacilla alba. The sequence goes on along the minus strand of NC_052023.1, from coordinate 3,648,802 downwards.
TGGGGCTTGTGTTAATGGCACCCTTTTGGACATGACATGTCAATGGTCCTGCCTGCCAGCAGCAGCCATGGAGAACACAGTCAGCATGTCACAGAACCAGGCATCTTTTAAGGGTAATGAAGGGCTTTTGAAACATGTCATGTAAGAGAGGGACTGATTAAACTTCATGAGGAAAAGGAACACGGGCTGCTTTGGCTAATCACTGTTGCCTCTCTCTGTCCAAACCCCAGTCCTTCCTCGGGCCAATGAAGATGTATCTCAATGTATACCTGAAATTAAAGTGATCTAATACACGCCAGTAATTGCTTCCCCTCACTTTCAGCAAGAAGCTATAGATTAACTTGTTAATTCAAAATGTAGCACATTGAACAGTCTTCCCTCTGCAAGGATGGTTTCAGAAAGCTCAGAAATAAACCAGTACAACATCTGTTATTAAACCTATAAGATTTTCTGAAGTAAACAAGAATCTGTGCAGGTGCTCCACGACTTTCTGTTTTAAGTTCCTAAAGGCTGTGGGCTGAATTTGATGAGGTCAATTCAACAATACAGACATCCTCAGCTGGTTTTTTTTCTCAAGGAACAAAGAGATAGAGAAGGGAAAATTTATGAAACCATGCATCAGGAAGGGAAAATTTACGAAACCATGTGGGTTCACAGATACACTGTAAAAAAGCAAATGCAAAAAGATAACAGACTTTGATGCTATCAGAACTTAATCCTGGTTTCTCTGTGTCTGCATTTCTCCCTCAGTCCGTTACAGACCACTCTCACAATTTTATTTCTTCAAGATCTAAGAAATAGAATGGGAAGAAGGTAATTTAGATCCCTGCACCTGGGGGATCCTGCAGAGGTGTCTCAGAGAATAAGGAATATCCCTATGCTAGGAAGTCATGTTAGCTGGAAAAGAAACATAACAATAGAGCATCATTTCCACAGACAACAGCTGGAGTCCACAGCACTGTCTGCAGCTCAGTGCCACTGGACAGAGCCAGGCACTCCTGGCTCCTGAAGGTGCTTACCAAGGCACAGCTGAGGGGAAGAGACTTCCCTCACACTCTGCTGCAGTTTGTCATTCCTGTTCATCAACTCTTCAGGGAGATATGCACCCATCTCCACAGCTATGCTGATAATTTGAGGGAATGTACAGTTTCCAGAGCAGAATAAGAGAGAGAATTTCTCTCTGCTAATAAACCCAGCTGAGCTGATGACTTAAGGCACATCAGCAATGTGAGAATTAACAAACCCCTCCATTTCAAACTGGGGAATGACTGCTCCCCTCTCCACTGCTCAGGGGATTTATCCCTCTGCCTGCACACCTGTGCTGAGAATTCTCTAGGCAGAAATTTAGCTCGTTGCTGTCCTTTGTGTTGGGAAAAGCAAGAAGGAAGAAACAGCCTGGACTTTTTCCATGCATAATCAAGAAATAAAAAAAGAGCACTGGCATTTTCTGGGTTTGTGTCTAAACTTGCAACTGTTATATAAAGCAGACAGGACTGAAATCAGCATTTACAGAAGAAAATTAAAAAGGCAGGGCTCTCACTGGGTTTTGAGCTGTCTGCTGTTTGCAAAGGAAAGAGGGTTATCTGTCTGCTGGTGCCACTGTAAATTTAATCCAGACACAATATAGCCAGGCTTTGGTTGCTCAATTAGGAGCCTATTTTGCATTTAAAGAATACCCACTGTTTGCTCTAAAAATTTGTCCTTTCTCAGAGCCTATCTAACATTTTTGAGACATAAACAAAGGTGTATGAGGGTGTTGTGCAAAGGCTTGGTCTTTTCTCATAACTGACTCAAATCAACATCATGTTCTTTTTCTCCTCCCATTTTCATATTTCAAGTAAAAACACATCAAAGAACACCAGTGCAATCATCTCCTTCTCTGATCACTTCTACTTCTGCCCCTAAATACAGAAATCCTTGCTAAGGATTGTTTTCCTGATTATCTTCTTGGTTTACATGGAATTTACATCCACACAACAGATATTTAACCCCAGCACCATTCACTGCATCCTTCCCACCAAGGACATGGGAAACAGATGATTTTCTTTCTCTCTGCAGCAATGAATTCTCATGGCCCTCCTTAAAATTAGTCTTTCAAAAACCTTATCCTGGACTCCATGGGTCTCCAGAGCTTTAGGGAGCATGGCTGTATCCAGTGATTTCCACAACAAGGCACATCTGTTTAAAAGAGGATTTAAGTAGAACTGTCTATCACACCTTCTACTCTCTGAGCTGGATGGTTTAGAATAACACCAGTCTTGGGCTGAGTTGTTTTGTTGTTGTGGTTTTTTTGGGGGGGAGTCTCTTCTTTTTTGTTGTTGTTGTTTGGTTGGTTTTTGGTTTTTTGTGGGGTTTTTGGGTGTGGGTGTGTGTGTGTGTATGTCTGTGTGTTTTGGGGTTTTTTGTTTCTATGGGTTTGGGTTTGTTTGGTTTTCTTTTCCCATAAAGATTCAAATGCTTGTTTGGAGCGAAACTAAATTAAGGTTAATAGAAAGATGGTGTTCAGCTAAAGACAGTGGTAATTCAGCAGTGTTCAGTTAACCTGCTGAATTGGAGCCTGTGGGATACTGAGAGCAGGGCAGGGCACTCAGGAAAGAGCAGCAAGAAGTTTAGTGTTGACTTCAGGCCCAAATACATGAGCTAAGCCAGCAAAACAATAGTGACTGATTAGTGTTTGTATTTCAGGAGCAGAAGACAAAGACTGGCTGGAAACAATCTCCTCTCTAGTTTTAAGCTGTTAAATGCATCATCAAGGATTTCTGCATTTCTCCCCAGCATTAGCCAGCGATGGAGACTAAATGGATCATTGATCTGTTTCAATATTGAGAATGGCCCGGGATATGAGGGAAACATCTCACCACCTTATCTGCACAAGAATATAAGTGAATTTCAAGCCCTGCTTGGTAACCACATACACTGAGACAAAACTTAATTTTCCACCCTCCTTTTTCATATATCTTGATTTTCTCCCCCATTTGTCTCTGGAAATTTCTGACTTCATCTCTTCAGCTTTATGAATCAGACCTTAGAGGGCAAGGAGATGAAACCTTGATGATCTAAATTAACCCCTTTGATATTGCAGCTGCTGCTAGAAATTAGAACAGACCTTATCTCTAGAGTTGCTCTGATCTTGTAATATTTGTCTATTAAAAAAAAAAAAAAGATACTCCTAATAACAGTAGAATCCAATTAATCATTCATTTATAAATTCACTGCAAACAGGGAGATGCCAGGGAAATGCCTAAGCAGATTGGTGTTGGCCACACAAGCTGAAACATTCTTGTAATTTCTCCACTAATGTCTAAAAATGAACATTTTCTCTGCACCTTCTCCATGGAATATGTCCTGAGGATTCCTAATTGGTTGATAAGCCTGTGCCACCTTTCTTCCCAAATAGGCAAGATCACTCAACTCAAAATTTGAGAAGTATAAAATCATGAGCAGCATGACTATGAATATACTTGCCTTTCCTTGTTTTAATACCTCACTCTTCCTGTCCTCATCTCTTGCTCTTTTGCCGGGTAATATTAACCAGATTTCCAAAAATCCTGCTCTAAACCCTCTCCTTTGTCTTGTGCATCCTCTCCTCCCCTCCACAGTTTAACACTCTGCACTTGGATCAGAGCTCTCCCCCAGCTACAAATTCTAACATGCCCTGATCTTCCCATTTCTGCATCTGATCCCAACTGAAAACAAAAGCCATTTTACAAATAATAGGAAATCCTGAGGTTTGGTGTGGAAAAGCTGAAATAGGCAAGGGGAAGATGTGATCTTTCTGTGATGCAAATAATGTTCTGCATTAAGTGTGCAACCAAAAATAAAACTCCCTGAGGTAAATTTGCTACTTCAGACAAGAAGAAACATTTTTAGCATATAAACACAGAGTGTAGAGTGAAATTTTTCTCTGTCTCAAAATAACCAGGGATGCAATTATTGTGGTTCTTGGGCTCAATTGTGTTTTTCTAAATAGTCCAACTTTCTGCTGTTTGCATTAAAAATAAGGGCATGTTTGGGGATTGACAAAGGTAGCACGGTGTACAATCAGTCATAAAATGCAACTGGGAAAATATTAAACCCTTTAAAGGCCTGAAATATATAAATATAAGAAAATCATGGTAAAAACTGCAAATTCTCTCATGCAGTTTTCATCTAATAATGCAGATTTTCAGAAGTAACATGACTGCTTGTAAAAGGTGGGCTGAGATGCACAAAATTTCAGTAAATTTTAATAGAGATAATTCATCAAGTGATTTAGGGGAAGGGCAAGTTTAATAAATAAATATCATCGAGTGTTTATCTTACCATGAGGCAAATTACTAGATTTGGTAGGTGAATCCTGTGAAGGTACAAGATTTTCTTGACTGAAGAGTAGAAGAGAATGAGTCGGCTGAACTGTCACAACCACTTTGATTCTTTAGGCAACTCAATCTCACAGGCCAGACTCAAAGAAAGCTAATATCCAGACACAGGACTTCCAGCACCTCTCAGATGAGTCAGTCAGGACCTTTGGAATCTCAGTCTATAACTATTTCTCAGGGCTGAGAATCAATTTAGCCTGTTACCTGTATGAGATCTGAGGGAACTTAATGGCCTGTCAGATTTGGCTGAAATTAGCTGAGGCCTTCAGAAGAGTGACCAAGAGGTTAAGGATACAGAGAGATCTAAAATGCCTCCCTTTCCTGGAACACCAGACTGAAAATTTAAGTCTCCAACCTTTCCAATTCCAATTTCCAGTGCAACCAGCCCCAGCTCTAGGCAGGAAGCAGACCCCAGGAAAAACAGCCTCCAAAGAGAGCCAAAACAACAGCTTGGGGGGATGACAGGTCACTGTCAGCTCATCCAGAGGCAAACCAGACAGCTGAATGTGACCATTTAAATTCCTACACAGCTGAGTTTTAATTCTTTAGTTGATAAAGAAGGGTGTGAATCGTGGTTCTGTGCAATTCAGTCTGAGTCAGTCTGGTGCAAGAAAAACCTGTCTGCCCAAAAGGGCAAAGCCAAAAACAGGCTCTGCCAGCCCCACACTCACCCCCATCAAGGCAAGGTCAACAGGAGACCAGTGAGTCCCAGCACAACAATCACTCAGAGTTTGACTCCTGTGAGCAGCTGAGCAGAAGTTCTCACCTGGACAAAAGTTTTCTTTCTGGGATGTGAAATTTTGCTGATTGACTCAGAGATCCTGTTGGGAACTATGTGCAATTGTGCTAAACCTTCTACAGTTTATATGTTGGGAGTTTTTTTTTCAAACAGGGTTACAAACTGTAGCTATAAGTGATGCTGTGTTACTAGATCATAAATTTACATTAGATGGGTGCAGTGGTTCCCCCTGTCAGGGCAGATTATGTTTTCTGCACTGTGGTAAGAAAGAGGCTTTTATCTTAACCATGTTGCTTAAACAAAATCAATGTCATCAAAGATCAAAAAGGACATAAATATCATTAAAACTGTTTTGAAAGCAAACTAGAATGTGGGTAATAGTTTCTAAATTAAAGTGCTTGTTGCTGGGTAAATAGGTAAATGTAGATGAGACTTCCATCAGTTTCTCCTTAAGAGAGACAGCCATTACAAAATTCCTGACACCATCTCTGGCTGCCTGGTGCTGGCTGCTGCCAGGGAGAGGATTCTGGTGAAAATGAACACTGAGCTGAGCAAGTACTGACAGTTCCTGTACTTCAGCAGTCAGGCTTCAGTTAAAAAAAAAAAATCTCCTTAAACCACTCTGTTTTCTTTGATGCATATTCCCCACTCAGAATACCTGTCTCATCATCTGTCTCACACCAAAGGACATCCTGCCATTCCCTCATTAAAATACAGTAGAAATGGGAATGAGCAAACTCAGTTAATATATTTTCAGCCTGTTTTTTCAATCAGACCCCTAAATTCTGATATTGCCTCAGCCATGGGTCCGTGCATGGGACTTGGCTGTGGGTCTGTATTTTAATTCAGATGTAACAAGCATCCTTTGCTGAAAGAAATTCCTTTTGCAACATGTCAGCAGGAGACAATGTATTCAGCTCCATAATTATGTACTTCGGTACAATCACACAGCATTATATACAAAATCACCACACTGCTGAAAAAAAACCCCAAGCCTGAAATGCTAATTAGTTCACAAATTAACATTGATTTGATTTAATGTTGAATAAGGGTTTGCAGCTTATACTTATGAGAGAACTTCACTTTCAGGCATGCTCAGACTCTCCTGTTTTAAATAACACTGTTCAGCCTGTGCCAGGTGCACGGTGGGCTCATTATCTATGTATAAAGAGGTATGACTTAGTCAAAATAAAATCAGGCACAGACACTGCAGCACAATGTCACCCAACCATACAATGTCCTTTGGGACTGAGCTACCAAGTAAAAGCAGAGTGTAACAATCACTGTTACTGTCTTTGTGCTGCATCATGTTGGGGAAAGGTGAACAGATCACATTTCCAGTCTAGTGCCCTTTCCTGTCACTGATGTCAGGACTGACAGGAGAAATTCAAAATAATAATGCATATTCTAATAACATTTTGCACTCCTAAGGCACCCTCATGGAAATAACTCAGCTTTCAAAGAGCACTGATGATTTCAGTCCCAAACTACTCCTATGCAGGCAATCATGTCTTCCCCATTCTGTCCTAATTCTGTTAGTTCAAGGGGTGGTTTGACATTGACTGGAACACAGAGAAAACAAAGCAGAGGGGAGTTCAAAGGAGGATTTTTAACAGGAGCTGTTTGAGCTGGGACAGAGAACCCAACTATTCAAAGAGGCTGCCCCAGCACTGGATCAATGTGGACCATGGCAACTCCTCTGGAGTTCGGATTCCAGCCAGGCACACAGCTCAGCTCGGCTCAGAAGGGGGCTCTGAGAGGAGTTAATGGGGCTGGAAGCTGCCAGCCCTTCAGCCCTGCCTGTCCCCAAAGCCAGAGTGTCCCTTTGGAGGCAGCAGTGGCAGGGAGGCCACGCCAGCGTACGCGGTTCATTGAGGAGGTGACGCTGCCTGACAAGAGCAGCACATCTGACCCAGGAAGGGGCAAGGCACCACAATTACCACTTTCTGTCACTGGGGAGGCAAGGTCTGTCCATGTGCTCCTTACTGCAACTGCTCTGGCTGCTGGCAAGGAAAATACTGTGGAAGAACAAGCTGCAGTTGAATATAAACCCCCTCATCCTTCTGATGCCTCAGGTTTCAGCTTTTCTATTTTTCAGACTCTGTGCTGCTTTAGTGTGTGGGTCTGAGCTTCACATTAGGGAATGGTGAACTCTCTTCACAGAGTAGGGAGACAAAACAATTCTTTCTCTAGCTGGGGACCAAGGACAAATGATCCAAATCTCAGGCCCAAGAGCATAAACAATGTGGACTGAGGAAAGAAAAACAAGCAGGGTGGGAGTGCCTGGGCTAAAGCTGGAACGGGACAATGAACTGCAAGGTGCAAATGGAGCAGAACTGTTAAAAGTGAGAGACCCCATGAGCACTTGTGCATTTTGTGACCATTTTGGTTCATCTTGGGTGCAGCCCTGGCTGGGCTCATGAGCTGCCCAAGGTGGATCCATTGAGGCCTTCTAATAAATCCCTGCTTTATTCTTTAGCTTCATCTAGTCTCTGTTCTAGGTCAGCCTTCTCAAGGCATCACTTTGGATATGCTGCCAAAGGGAGCAGGAAGCTGCTTGCTTACAGGCTGTAGCCTGGGGAGGCCAAGACAACAAGAGGTGGAGATAAAACCATTGAATCCTTCATTTTGGGAAGGGTATGACAGGAGAAAAATGCCATGGCTGAAAGGGAAGCAGAAGATGGAGACAGACTGACAGAGGTGGGCAAAACAGCATCAAGTGGTGTGAAAAGCTTCACTTTCCAATACAAATTAGAGACAATACTCCATCAGGAAACCTTGGTAAGGATGCAGGAAATTCATGTCTTTACCTTCCAGATAAAGGAACATGAGATTGTGCTGACAAATAAAAGGAAAGTATCAGATGTGTAATGATATGTAATGAAATTATTTGATTTGCACCTGGAGTAAGCTAAACATGAGTACTGTGGTTTTTAATGCTAATTGAAAACACATTGTTTCTTTATTTTTTTATGCTAACTCAACACTTACTGTGGAAACATGGACTGGTATAGGACAATATTCAATATAACAGAGCAAATGTTAATATTGGGACAAAAGAATCCAGGGATAAATTTATATTTGCTGGGATGGAAATCTAGATGCAAAATAAATCTGACATTTTTCCTATTCACAGCAGAGGATTAATTTTATTAAATAATTTCACAGTTTTCTGGTTCACTGAGTACATATTTTCTGATAACTCCCCAAGAAGGAAAGTGTTTTGTATCCAGCAACTTTCACTGAGCATTGCTTCATTCAAGCAGCACTTGACCTGCAATTCACTTATTCTGTTAGAGTTCATTTTTTCACCCTGTTTGGTTTGATCTCTTCTGCTTTTGCTTGACCCAGTAAACTGTTCAGCTCACATTTACTACACTGCACAGAATGTAATTGTTGGGTGTTACAAATTAATACCTGTAAGTGACCACCCCCACAAAATACATCATAAAAGAGAGGAAGTCATTATTAGAAAGGTTAACCTTCTCAACTGCTGCTATCAGTTTGATTAGATAAACTCAGGACCTCTTTTTGTTTCTTCATGCAAAATGTCAGCTTCTGTAAACTGCTGCCCTCTGTGCCCCACACTAAACATGCTACAATTGCATTATCATAAAGCATTATGTAAAATGAAGTGAGATTAACTTTCAATTATTTGGGTCAAAATTTATTCCAAATTGAAACCCATTCCCCTGCAGTGAGTCAGGTCAAAGAATAACAGCTCTCAACAGCAGGAATGAAGACCTTGCTCTGACCTACAGAGGCTTCACAATTAGTGGCCAGCACCCATGGCTGTCACCTTAATGTATGCATGACCTCCTACCCTGGGATAATTTTATATAGCCCTCCCATTTTCAACAAAAAGCAGCTCCATGCCAATGGCAGGAACTGGGAGGTGTCTGATTTTTTCAGTCACTACACACTAAGTAGAATTGCTAATGCAATAGTAGCTGTTGCATTAATAAACCCAATCAACTGACTGCAGAACCCTCTTCCCTCTCTTCCCTGCTAACCTCGCTGCAATGAGTCATTCCTTTTGGAGAGATCTACAGTTGTATTTTCTGCTAATAGACTCAGGATTTCAAGAGCTGTTATTTACTGGATGGTCACTGGAGATTTACAAGTGAAGCAACCTTGGCTCTGATTCAGCACGTGCAGCACATGGGTGGATGTACATCCAACAAAACAATATTTGTACCAATCACAGAGAAGGATTTCCAACCCAGAACAGGAAATTTGACAATAAAATACACGTAGATGTGGCACAAAGCAAACATGCCTGATCCCAGTCATAGTAACTGGTGTGGGAAAGCAGAGATGTGAGTCACCATCAAGCTCTCCTCCCAGAGAGAAAGGAGTGACAACGAGCAGGCAATGCTGCAGTAGGGAAAAGCCCTGGCACTCGCGGTCCTCTGGGCTGAATTTAGTGTGATCCTGGAACAAGGGCACACATCAGCACTTCCATGTGGATTTCTGGTGGGCAGCAGCCTGCATTAGAGAGCTTTGCTTCTGAGGAAGGGCAGCAGCACATCTCTGTGCTGGCAGACACAGCTCTAAATTCCTGCCCAAAGGGCTCTTCTCAGGGCAGAAAGAGGTCAGGCATGGGACAGCTGTAGCTCTCAGCAGCTGCCTCAACCTCCACAGGTGTGTTCCCCAGTTAGTCACAAGTTCCATGATAAGGAGAATTTTAAAGGAGTCCAGTATTTGTGTAAATAGCTTGGTTCTGCCACTGGGCTGCATCACCCTCCTGCCCTCCAACTGGAAGACAAAAAGCCCTGAGAAACAGTTCTTGAACCGAAGAATTAATAAGATTGCTGGCATTTTAAAATGTCAGTCAGATTTTACACAAGCTCGCTGCCAGTGGAAAAACATGGAAGAGTCATAACCCGGAACTGTCCAGCAGGAGTGTCTCTAATGAAAATGTTGGGGATTCATTTAGAGGCTGCTCTGGAATGGACGTGTTGTGCACTGCTGTCTGGGGATAGCTCCCAGAGCTCCTCTCCAGCCTAGCAGGGATGGCAGCTGGGACAGATAATGAGATTAAATGCTCTCCTTCCTCCAGGGCAGGCAGCAGCATCCCCCCTTCCCTGGGGAGGTTCAGCAGTGAGAGGGCAGGGATCTCCAGGGCTAAGGAAACAAGGAGGTCAGTGACTGCTCCTGGCAAATCTCTGCCCAGGAGACAGCACTGAGGGGACGCACTCCTGCCCCCTGTCCCAGGGCAGGGCTGGGCAGGTGCTGAGGGATTGCAAGGGCTCCTGAAGCAAATGTGCTTTGTTGTGGAAATAGTAAAGAGAAGGAGAAAAAAAAAAAAAAAAAAGAGAAAGAGAGAAAAATCTGTCTAGTCTCTAAGTTTCAACTTGAAAATTGTGTATAAAATTCCAGATGTGATGGAAGGAAGCCAGATGTTCAGCTCATTTAAACTGCAAGCAAATTCATGCCTCAAAAATACCAAGTATTTTAGAAAACTTCAGGTATATTTTTAAAAATCAGATAATTGCAGATGCTTACTGTTAGTTTTCTTAGAGAATTCTTCCTAAAGTCATGCCATCAGCAAAGCTCTTAAGGCAGCCTGTCAGCTTATGCCTCATTCCTGCAGGGAGACACGTTATCAAAATAATCTAACCTTTTAATTCCTCCTGTTTTCATTTCTCAAAAAATCCAGCAAGGACAAAACCCAGACAAACAGCAAGAAACAGCAAGCACTGTCCATGTTCATGGAAATACAGACACAGATTAATGAATCAAAAAACACCTCTAACACAGTCAGGACATTGAAAAGCAAATGTGTGCTCCAAGTCAGCCCAGACTCAGCAGCTAATCCTGTAGCCACAGGGGTCCCTACCTGAGGAGGGATCTGCTGATCTTGATTGCTCGTGTGACCTTTCCTGCCTGTGCTCCAGAGCCACATGGTGAGCAGAACAAGCTGCTTCTGCACGGCATGAAAGCTGCAGGGTTAACCCTGGAGGCAATCAACACATTTCATCCTTGGCATGGCTGCCATGGAGTACATCCCATGCTACTGCTGGTGATCAGCAAAGCCTCTCCACATCCTAATTTACATATGCACTAATTAATGGTCCTTATAATTTTTTATTAGGATAAATGGGCAAGCTCTTGTAATACATGAGAATTTAAATTTTTCACACTCATTTTAGGTTTAAATCTTACCCAAATGGGCAGTGATGGAGTTTGCCTGCAGGCATGGGAGACACCACAGCCTCCATCCCCCGACTCTCAGAGAAGCCAGGGCAAGGGATGGAAACCAAATGGCTTCCCTTTGAGACACAGAGAAATTGTAGCCAAATTTGTGTTTATCAATTAAGTAAACTGCTCTCCACACAAATACTCAATACAAAACAGAAATTTGAGCAGTGTTTTCTGCAGTCACATGGGAATGTAACACCACACACCCTTATTCCACAGAATTCCCTCCTGGTAGCTTTCCTGTGCAACTTTTAGATTGCACTCTCACACTATAAATGAGTTGCTTGTTTAACACAAACTAGTCCTTTAGTTGTAACTTTTGGGACAACCACATTTCTGTAGAGCTAGAACTAGATACAGTCTGCACTAAGAAGAGGTTTGCTTAGCTCAGTCATGATAAATCTGCAGCACTTTGTATCCAGCAGGATTTTACACCATAAAATCTGTGTCTGTCTTTGTCTGGTGAAAACAATTATTGTCTTCTCTATTGGCAGGCAGTATAAAAACTGTCCATGTCTCGTTTAATAAAACTAATATTTGTTTGCTGTGCACATCTATAGGAAGAGGTTGTGCCGGGTTTCTGTAAGAGCACTGACATTAGAGTTTGTGTTTTCCTATCCATTCTCATTTGAGTTTTTCAATATTCTCAGCAGCATCTCCCCATCTGACAGCCAGCTACAGCATCTAGGGAAAAAGAGAAAAGACAAAAAGCCCCAAAAGAGGCTGGCCAGAGATAAGCCCAGGCAAGAATATTTTATGGAAAAATACAAAACATTGCTGGGTTTGAATTTAGGAGTATTCATGTCCCCATTTATAGCCTTAGACTACAGCAATGATTGCTAATAGACCTCTGTGAAGAGTAAAAAATTATGTTGATTAGTTTCCAGCAGAGCCATTTGCCTTTGCAAAAGAGCCTGAAGTAAAACGAGTGTGAGAGTTTGTCCATGCTGTGTGAAGGGAGAAATTCAAATTCCACAGCACACTGGGGAACCAGATACAAACTTAGTACCTGTGACCAGGGCACCCAGCTGAGTACATGAGCACCGGGTAGCCTGGTTCCTCTGTGCAAACTCTTACCTGTATTTATTGTCCATTTCAAACCTGAGAGGGTTTTTTTAATGATGTTCACCTCTTTTTAAATGATGGCAGCAAAATCTGCTGGTCAAATGGTCAAATGCCTAATGTGAAACCACTTCTTGCCAACAGCAAAATGCTAAATGTAAATAAACCTACTGTTCAGGCAACCCTGCCTGAAAGAGACAAATTGATACAATTTTTTTAAGATACAGGGGAAATTGATAAAAGAGAACTCTTCTATTTATAGATATATATAAATTGGGAGAAATGCTTTTTCCACTGTGTATAAGTGATGTAAAAGGGTTTTTATTTTGCTTTACTGTCCATCTTGAAAAGAAAAGCTTCTTAGAAAGATGCATTCACCATTCACCACAGGAAACCAAAAGTACCAAAAGTCCAAGAACTGCCCTAAATGGGCACTATGTGGAGAATTAAATCTGCTGTGGAAACACTGCCAGCAACTGGAGCTACCGATGTCCAGCCTCAGCTGTGTGACAGACACGGGGAGGAACATTTGCAATAATTAACAGCTGAGGAGAGATGTTCATTCCTATCCTAGATGGATGGTAATTCAACCCATCTCTGTTATAGATAATTTCATGATAAAATGTTTTATTTCTCAGCCTGTCCATGGGATTCACAATCCTGGATCAGCTGAGGGGCCACACACACACATCAGCAAAGCCATCACAGCATCACTTCCCATCCAAGAGCTTGTGCTTCCTGGGCAATCTTCCCATGATGTGGGTGCTGTTGTCCTTGTCACCATGCTCAAGGGGAACATTAGTTTGACATGAAAGAGAAATGACATTCCTGAGCATCAGGGAAGAGCAAGCGGTCTTTGTCCAGCAGCTGTTACAGCTGGAGAACTCCCCTTTCCCATCTCTCTTTTGTCCTTTATCAATGTGAAAGGAGATGGGAAATCCACACACAGCATCTGCTCTAGTTCTCTTCTCTCTTGCCTGTTACTTTAATTTTCTTTTACTTTCAGCTGCCCTGCACAAAGAGCACAGAGTGCAGCAAGGAATGAAGCATGGAGGACGTTCCCCTCCATGAATAACTAAGGCAGCCCCTTGGAGAGGCTCCAGCACAGCTGAGAATGGAAGGAACAAATCTCTCAGCTCTGGGTAAAGAAGGGATAACTCTCTTTCCCCTTTGTACTGCCCTGTGTAGGGTTATTTTAGCCTTGTATATTTAACTTTGGACACAACCAAGTATATTTTGGTAAAAAAAGAATTGCTGCCATCAGACATACACACAAAAACAAGCTAAATATTGGTCTATTTTCCATCCTCCTGGTCCTGCCTAACAAGGGAGTCTGACAGGCAGACTGACAGTAAAAGTAATGCAGGGCTTTTCCTTCATGCCTGCCTACACACCAGTCACTTCCATGCCCTGGAAAAAGACATTTGCTACCTGCTGTGCTGGTCTGTCTCCTTCCACAGAGTACTGCCTTGGAGACAGAGGACGCATCTGCTTTTGCTCTCACCTTGCCCTTCACCTCGATGGTGTGTGATTTCAGGTGTATTTCTGAGTTATTCCAGCACAGGACACACGTGCACATGCACATAAAAGCATGAACACACAGTTATCTATGTGCTGGTGTTGAGGTGAATTGTCTGTATTATTTTCATGTGTACTTTGAGTCTGGTTTTTAAAAGTAACCTGTCTTTAAGCACACATTTCCACTCACAAACACAACAGAAAGGTGTTCATGTTTACAGCCACTTTACCACCTCAGACACTCAAACTCCCTGCTTGGGCAGGGAGTTGGGTCCAGCCAATAACTCACTCTGTGGAAAATCCAACAAAGCAGCATTACATGGACAGTCAGCTAATAGGAAATAGAGACTCAACATGCAGCACATGCTCAATCTAAACTGCACAGCTGAAGACAACTTTTAGAATTCTTTAAGGAAAGAAAACAAGTGTGTTATTTTCAGAGGCATTTAGAGCTTAATGTTGGCCCTTTCTAGAGAACAAATTAAAAAAATTATCTTGTCTGGTCAGGGCTATGTAGGGACACAGATATCCAAATGATGGGGAAGAATGTGGAGGGAGAAAGCTGAGAAACCTGTGAGAGGAGAAAGGAGAGCAAGAGCTCTTTGTGCTGCCTGGAGCTGCTGATCCTGCTGTGGTTGAGGATATCATTTCCTGCTATGGTTGTGGATATGTTTGTGCAGCTGACTGAAGCTCCTGCAGAAAAACCAGTCTGGTTTTGCACCTGACTGCCTGAACCTGAGCAGCCAAGCTGTAATTGTGAACTTAAATGTGACTGGCCTCCCTTTAGGACACCAGCAGCACCGGGCAAGAAAAGCAGCCAGTGTGTCAGGAGGTCAAACCCATCCAGCTCACAGAGTTAAACATATGTGTGACTTCCACAGTGGAGTCCTGCCACTGAACCATTTGTGTAAAGTTAGAAGTTATTTATTTGCAGATGAATGTTTAGGGGGAAGGCCTCTGCCCCTGTGGGGACTGTCACCAGTTGCTGGGCAGTCCCAGCCTGCAGCAGAGCTGGCTCTAATAAGCAGTAGCAAATAACCTCTTCAGCAGCACCCCAAGGGGCACAAAGAGCTGGCACCAGGACACTGCACTCTAACCCCTCAGCTACTATTGCCCCTTTTCATGGCCTCATTCTAGTTTAAATTTTGGCTCCTCATTCTAGTGTAAATTTTGGCTATTTTTAATAATCTCTGAGATTATTAAAATCAAGGCCTGACCTTAAAGGTGGCTTTTGCAAATGTTGGTCTTTGCTCTTCTGGTTCACTTTTCCTATCTGTGAAGTGGGAACAGCACTTATTTCACAGAGGGATGGTGCATCCCATGCCAGAGGACAAGCACTGCAGTTCCCTCATGTACGAGGCCACTCTGAGGGTGAAAAATGTCTGAGTGTAAACACCACTTTCTGAAAACATTCATTAGCAATATTTAGGCTAAGGGAATCTCCATGGCCATATGGGCTGCAGTAGCTTTATTAATCTGCTTCATTAGTGCCAGGCAGAAAGTTGCATTTATTTCACTCTTCTTTCAAGCCAGCAGGGCCTCCCCCTTTCCAGTGGGCTTCTGTTTGCAGGGTTCTCTTCCTCACACCCCACCATCCCTGCACCTTCCTCACCACACTGACACCTCAGTTTCACCTCTCCTTTTCCAATGAATGTTTCCACTTTTTTTTTCCCTGCAGCAAGGCTTAGTGTTAAAATCCTCTGCAATTTTTTGTGGTGCTGTTGTCTCTATATCCCAATAAGCAAAGTCTTCATCTCCCAGCCCAGAAGAACAATCAAACTATGAAAAAAGCTATAATTTTACACAGAAATGTTAAAATTGCTGATCAAGGTGCAGCTTACAGAATCCCTTTGCTTCCAGGGTCAGGAATCCTCAGGACTCCCTCAGTCCCTCTCTGAACTTGATTTATCCTATCAGGATTCACATCTGGCCTTTAGACTCGTTCACCCCCTCTCCCCCAGTCCTGGCCAGTATCACAGTCAATGCCATGGATTTTCTGTGTCCAGGTGTTCCTTTCTATTCCCCTCTGATAACACTGGTTGCTACAATGATCATATTGGATTTCTCAACTCATGGGTGAAGCACTGGAAAGAAATGACAATTTTAACAACTCCCGCTCACTGATGTTAAAGTGATGATTTCATTTTACCATCATTCAGACTTCTCTTAGATCTTGGCATTTACTAAGCTAAAAAAACCCCACTTTAATCATTCCTAATGAGATGATAAATACCTATATACACTGGTGATTGCTGAAATGCTGTCCAATTTAATCTTTTTCTGATAGGAATAATTCCATGTCCCTAACAGAAACTTTGCCTGATTCTGGATCAGTAGCAAATGTTTGATTTTCTGTACTTTTCCTGGCTACGTTCAACCAGCATTTAGCATTAAAATGATGGCTTTGAAACACAATTGAAGCAGTCATTTCTGGCCTTGAGTTTCATAACTATTGAGTTCTGATTACAAGATCTGAGCAGAGATCTGAATTTTCACAATGATGACCGAAGGTTCATCTCCAGCATAACCTCATGTAAAGAAGATCAGTCCCTTATTTCTACAGCACAGAAAAACTGGCAGGGTGCAAGCTTCTGCTGCTTTGGTCTTCCCTGCAGAACATCCCCAGGGTGCTGAGCACTGTCCTGGTGGCTTTTCTGAGTGTAGCAGCTAAAGCCACTGTGGGTTACTCATTCCAAACCTTCTGCATGCCCAGGATCCCCAGAATAACATCATGCATGAAGCTACTTGCACATCTATGTTTCATTAATAGATCAGGGATTTAATAAGGGAAGACAGTGCAGCAATCAAGCTGTGGATTTGAGATTCTTCAGTTCCTGTTTTCCTTCCAGTCGAGGTTTCTATCAGGCAATGTGGGTTCCTATGGCCTAACTCTGGGTGTCTGAAAGTTAAAGTTGCCACAGACTCTGAAAAAAAAAATTCCTCTGCCACTGATTCACCCTCTGGAGAAACCAGTTCTTTCTCAGAACTCTGAAGGGTATCTACAGCTAATTTCTAGATGCTTAAATTCAGTGGGATGAATCCCACCTTTGGGATCCAGTCTCCTATAAAACAGTAATTTTATCTACTACCAGCACCCTGCACAGGATCCGGAGCTGAATGAAAAAGGTGGGTTTAGACATTTCTTTGTTGCGGACTTTCACTTCACCCAGGCTCTCATCTACAAATGAAATTAATTTTTAGAAATAGACCTGGAGAATGGACCATGCACTGTAAGCATTAATGCAAATATTCCTTTTCTGCCAGAGGAAAAACCTTTGCTGACAAGAAAGGCCCTTTCTCCCCTGGGTGACTGAAGTCTTGTCTCTGTCTGTGGAGACTGACATGGAGATTACTGCTTGAGATCCTGCTCTTTGTGCTGTGCACACCTGGGACAGGGATTAAAGCCACTGAGCTCATCTGACATAGAAGAGACCCCTAACACCTTGGAAAAGGGTAACAGACACCATCTGATGCTTTCAAGCCTTAAGGGTGAAAGTGAAGGTAACCAGCTTCTAGTTATTTAATAAACATGATCATTTAACAGGCAGATTTGTGATTTCTGTAGGACTCAATAGATACAGACAAGTTTCCTGTATACAAAATGAAGCCTTTAAAAAGCCATGATTTTACACCAGAAATGTTAAAACTGAAACAGATCCACCTTAATACACAATTTCCCTTGTGGATATTGAAAATAGGTTTTGCTTTTAATATATTATTGTAAGACTTTGAAGGTGACTTCCACAGTAGCTGTCCTAGATCGTTTCTTCTACTTCCCTGATTTCTTCTACTTCTCTGATTTCTGAGAACTGAACCAGATGCCATTTTAAGGATTGTTAAACAATAGTTGTAAACAGAAAATGACCACACAAAAGAGCCCAAACTCTGGAAATACTAAAACCAGACAAGGCACAGGCCCTAAAAAATATTAATGACTCAAAACCAGACCAGGAAACCCACTGACACCTGACTTCAAAAGCAGCGATCCCCTTCCTCTTCTGGGATAAGAATTCCCATCTCCAGCCTTCTCAACAGACAAATTCATGTGAAAATGACTGCTTGAGGTTTAAAAGCTGGAAACCTTAGGGAAGCACTGTACTTTTAAGTAATCCCAGGTATTTCTTTGTGTATATTCAATCCCATCAGTTGACAACCTTAACTGGTGTATAAAAGCTAATGGACCTCAGTAGGCACCCAGCTGAAATAATAACCATCCCTTGAATATCAAGAAGCAGGAGCACAGAGCACCTCTAACAAGTGATTTACCTAGAAAATTGGGATCCATGTAATTAGCATGTTTTTTCTCCCCCACAGACCCCCATCTCTAA
This sequence comes from Motacilla alba alba, assembly GCF_015832195.1. Classification (NCBI taxonomy): domain Eukaryota; kingdom Metazoa; phylum Chordata; class Aves; order Passeriformes; family Motacillidae; genus Motacilla; species Motacilla alba. Next base: position 3,630,593 of record NC_052023.1, on the reverse strand, counting down.
ACACATTGGGCCCAGTTCTACTTCCACTCACTGACCCTGTCAAGCTCAGGGGATTTATTCAGGGGAGGCATGAGGAGAATTGTACTTGCTGTGCTTGGCTTTAATTTTAAAATAAATGAATTTTCCAGAACAGTGACAGTATTGACCTTACATATTATCCAAATAGAAATTTTAATGAAACAAGTATAACACTGAGTATAGCCATAATAGATATGCAAATATTGGTCTTTTCTTAAAGGTCTCCCTATCTGGTCACATGGATTTTTCTTGCCTGTGTGGGGGTGAAGGCAGAGAGCATTTATTAGAAGAAGAGAAAGCAAGGGTGACTGCACAGCCATGGAGAATCAGGCCATCAATTAGATTTTCATCCTCACATCATGAGGATTCTCCTTTGAACAATGATCACAGGAGAGCTGTAAAATTTGCTCTCTTCCTAATTTCTTCTTGTTGTGTGACAGCATCCACCTTTGCTTTGCAGGCAGAAATCCTGTGCATATTGTATTTTAATTGTGCTCAGCTAAACAAGGTTAAGGTGTAGGGAACAATCCACGTGGATGGTGGCTCATCCAATGTAGAAAAGCCAATTAAAAAGAGAAACAAAAGAACCTCATCTTGGTGTCTTCCAAGGTTCCCAGCCCCAGCAGCCCCAAACTGCATTTTGCTTACTTTAATGCTCAAAGACACTGGGAAGAGAACAGAAGGAGGGAACTTGGCCTGGATTCATGCATAAGAGTACAAAGGTTGGAAAATAGAAGGTTTGAAAAGCAATCAGAGTCACCAGCTGAGAGAAGTTTAAAATAACAGCCTAAAATCAGGAGCTTCAAAATAAAAGTCAAATACTAAAGATATGCTGAAAATAGCTTAAAAAGACATGATCTGAAATCAGATTTTCTGTGATTCCTAACACTAACCAAAATCATATTACCTGCCTACTACATTTGCCTAATATTTCATTGGACCATATTAACACAAGCCAGATGGTTAAAGGTATTTAGGTACCTAAAGGTATGAAGATCTGCCCTAGGGATTTGTCTCTCTTCCCAGACATCCAGTCCCCACTTCATTTCCATGTGCTGTTCTGACACCATGGGGGGCAGCTGCATCACTCAGCACCTCTTAAAATCAGGACTTGTCAATGAGGTTCCCCAAAAGCTGCCTTCCCCAGCTTTCACTTTCCACCAAAAAAAAAAAAAAAAAAAAAAAAAAAAAAAAATATATATATATATATATATATATATATATATATACACCTTCCCCACCTTCCCTGGTGGAACCTGTGAAGGATAAGATGCTCCTGAAAGCTTGCCTTTTAACTCCCTGAGTTCTCTTGAAAACCATCTTCTCTCAGTCAGGCAAGTGGGGCACTTCAAATCTTTCTCTTCAAAAGATGGGTGTAGTAAAAAATCTATTTCTACACGTTTGTATGTAGCAGGTGCAGGGAGTGAATCAGGGAGTGACATTATCTGTCATTTGCAAATGATCCTCAGGGTACGGATCTGAACATTTTATAACTGTGCTATGGAATGATGCTTGAGTTTACACAGGATTCCTTAAGCAGGATGACTTTCTCATAGACTGAGCTCTCAAACCTTCTTAGAGCTTGTCTGAAACTCAGCAAAAGACAAATAAATCCCAGGTATCCCTGTACCTGGGAGCAAGCTGTGGTTAGGTAGCCCTGTCTCCTCCATTCCTTTCCCTGTTTCCATGACTCTTGCCTGTGCTGCTCCCTTAGGAGCAGGAGGATCAAAGGAGGGTGGCCCTGGCACTGACCTCAGGCAGCAGAGCTGAAAGCTTCCCCAGGAGTGCAGATGCCTTAGTCTGTCTTCTCCTGGTTTTACTCACTCTCTCCCTTGTGCTCTGTTTGGCTCAAGGTTTCCTCAGGGATGCTCCAGCCTAGGCACCAATCCATCAATTCCAGCTCCTAACCAAATCCATGCCCTATAAAACCAATCAGTAACAACTACAACACTGATTTCCCCCAGATTCACTTCCTTGCTCCTGCTCCCTCCATGCACCAACTCTTCCTGCTGTTAGATTCCTGGTGAGCTCTCTGCTCTCTGCTGACTCTTCTGGTGACATCACTCCTTCCTCCTCCTAGGACATCTCCCAGGGCCTGGGCTGGGCTCCTTTCTCTCTCCTTTGTCTCACGGCTCCTCGGCTCCTCGTTCCACATCCCCTCTGTGCTGACTCACAAATCTGCCTTCCCAAGCTCACCCCACACACATAAATCTCTCAGCACATCATCCAGCCTAACCCCCCTGCCAGCTCAAGGGCAACTTGGACAAATCGAGCGCTTTATTTCTTATATCCTCCACTCTCCCCCTTCCTGCTTTTCTCCATTATTTTCTTAATTTCTCCTCCCTCTCTGCTCCCTCCCTTTCTCCCAGGCTAGCACTGTCAGCATTATCTTTTATTCTTCTGCCACTTCCTTCTCACACACAAGCTAAAAAGATTTAGTGAACTCTCTTCTCCATAATATTTGACCCTTTATTTCAGTCCAACCAACACAGCTGGGGCAGTCCTGGCACCCCTGCCTCATGTTAAACAGAGCACATCCTCTGTCCTTTACAGATTCCAAAGAACAATGTGCCTTTGTATGTCCAAAATAGGAAACCCACAACAAAAGAAGTTTTGTTTTATTTTTGAAGTGGTGGGTTGGATTGAGCTATTTGCTATCTCCAGAAACCCTTTCCTGAAGTATGAGAGCCCACGTTGTTTGGAAGAAAATGCAATGCTGCGAGGTGAGTTTTGTTGGAAGAATTGCTCTTCATTCCTGCAAAATGAAGGTGATGATGCACTGAGACTCTTCCAGCTACAAAGCTGGTGAGTGCAATTCCATGTATATTTAAATTTGTGTTTAAAAAGAATTGTTTGGTCATGGTATCCTTGAATGGGACAAGGGAAAAGAAATATTTAGGGTGCACCTGAGTCAAAAGAATCACTCCTAGAAATGTCAGCATCAACAACGACCATGCTAGGCAGTCCTTCTAAGAGCAGGTATGACATTTATTCCTTGGAGCAAGAAGAAACTGGGTCTCAAAAATGTAGGACAAAAAGGCAAATGGCACAGCTCCTCCTGTTTGGTCAATCAAACCTTCCACTTCCCTGGCTACCTTTACAAGACCTTGATCAGAAAACATTCCATTCCAAGGTCAGAGAGAATGTTTTGTTTGGATTAAGGGACTTCCTGGTTTTCATTTCAGGGTGAAAAACTTAAGATCTACATTGGTTTGATCTACACCAAATTTGTTTCCTCCAGATTTTGGTTAGGAAATTGAACAGCAAATCCTCAATCATTAGGTGAATGCTGATGTGTTTTGCTCCCATCCCTCACCAACAGCAGTTTCAGTTGGACTGTTTCATCTCAGTGGTATAAAAAAAGACTTTTTTTTCTCAGTTCTGTCTGGATCACTTCCAAGTGTGTCTCATTTTTCAATCTCTTGCTGAAAAAGGAGAAAAGGATGCTCTGCAGAAAACTATAACCTGTCCTTTGAGTCCTTCCCAACAGAGTCAGTTCACTGGATTCCCTGTGCTCTTTGTATTTCCCAGTAGGGGATGGCTTGGGGTTTCATGTTCTCCTCAAGTGCCCTATGAATTCCTTCTCAGGAAGGAATGCCTTATTCAGGGCATTGAGCTGAGTCCTGTGCAAACTACCCTGATCTGCATCCTAGAAAAGAGCCTGGTTTGGCCCTAATGGCTCCTGAAGAAATTTCCAAAATAAAACAAAATGGAAAACAATTCTTGCATTTGCTCAGAAATGAAAACCCATCACAGTCACAGTTCTGCACATCCCTCTAAGGCTGCAGGAATTCCAGACCCTGGAGGTTTCTGGTATTTTTTATGGCTTTCAAAAGAAAATTTCCCCATAATCAGGGGAAATCCTGTGAATATTTCCATTGATGGTGCTGGGGCTGATGGGAATCCATCGCTGTGGAAGGCACAGTGTGTAAAAATCAGCTGTTAATACAAGCAGATTTTAGCTCTTTTTGACTCTTGAAAAAAGCTTCCAGCCTCTCCAGAAGCACCAGCAAAGGAAGAAGCTGCTATTCCCACAAAAGAGAAAGAATTCCTCGTGGCCAGGGCAGGAGCAGAGCTGACAGGAAGCAAAGCAAGCTGGGTGTTCCACAGCCACACTCATCCCCAGATCCTGCACGGGTCACAAAGCAGAAATGAAGATGTTTTTCTCAGACAGGTGCAGGCACTGCTGTGATTAATCAAACCATAATTAGGGACCTGTCGGCAGGCACTAAATATATGTTCTAGGGCTTCAACCCTCTTAGAAATCTGGGGATGGAAGACTTGCCAGGCAGGAAATTTATAAAAACAGTGACTCTTTGGATGATGAATGCATGCAAGGAAGGAAACTTTCACCAGACTATGATAACGACAAGTCTCTCTACTGCTTCCCATCTGTAATTTTTTCCTTTCTATTTCTCTGAGTTTATTCAAGTATTTTAGTATCAATTGATGACATGGTTTAACAGATAAGTCCTATTCTCTCTTCAGTAAAACAGGCTCAGTTTTAACACCTACAGAGGAGTGCTGGTTTTACTGTTTTACTCTGAACCACCTGTGAGTTTGTGGAGCACCAGATACACTCCAAGAAGAGAACGTCTCCTCCTCCAGTGCCCTCGCCTGCTATAGGTGTTTGCACCCAGGTAAAGGTAAAACACCTCAATTTGACAGTGGGCAGAGGGTAAAATGCGGCATTTTATAATCTACATATGAATTGGTGCAAAGTCAAGGCTTGAGATATTGTACTTATTTCTATGGAAATGTAATATGGGAGCTCCCTACACAGAGCACTACATCACCCTGGGGCTGCCTGCTCACAATCCCACTGAGGAAACTCACAGGGTTTGGGGGAAGAAAGGCAAGTAAATTTTGCTCAGACTTGAGAAGTACCATAAGAGAGGACATGGGGAAGCCCACCAAATGAAACAAGGTGATCTGAGGAGTCTTAACCAGCTAATGCTACCCTATTCAAGATACAGCAGCTGAGGGGTTGAGGTCACCAGTTTACAGCCAGCCCTCTCAGAGATTTTAAATTTTCCCATGGATATTCTCCTTGCTCTGATCAATAAAACACATTTCTGTCTCTATATGAACCAGCTCCTTTACATTTTAAGACAATTCCTGTGGGCTGCTCTGAGGTACAGACACATCTCAGTCGCAGCAGCTCACGGATGGACTGTCAATAGCACTGAGGTGCCAGATGAGGAAAGTCAGTGCTTAACAAAGTGTCCAACCATTCAGCTTCTCAGGGGTTTGCAGCAGGTGCTGAATTTACAGCATTTTATGTTCTGGATATTGGTTAAAATATTTTGAGGAAGACAGAGTGTTGGGTGTCTGATTGAGCTCAGCGTTATTAAATGCGAGGGGAAGTCATCTAATGTCTGTTTAATTGTAGCTGTCTTTGGTGAGTAATATTGATGATTAATCAATTGACCAAAGGGGACAAGCTGAGAGGGAGAACTGGGCTAAATCAATGTGCAGGAGAGGATGGGGAGGAAGATGGACTCTGAATCAATGGTGTTGCTACTTGCTCAGTTAGGCTGAAGATTGGGATGTGCCCTGTGCACAAGCTCACGAGCAATGCAAAGGGGTTGCTTCACAACAAAGACATTTCACTGCTTTTTATTTATATTGATTTCCCAGTGAAGTGTGTCTTGGCATTAGGGATTCCCACTGAGCAAGGAAGAAAGATCAGCTTCTTTCCTCAGAGGGTCAAGAAATCCTGAGTGATGAATCTTGGCTTCTCAGAAAAAGAGACAGGAGCAGAGGTTTGGCTGTACATTGCCTACTAGAAAGAAAGAATTGAAAGTGTGTCATTAAAAGGGAGGAAAAGATAAAAATATCTGAAACTGAAAAGCTGTGATTAGGAGGGGCAACATGTAAAAAAAAAATTGAGGAAAAGACAGATTGATGAGGTCAGTGTTGTCAAAGGGATTATTATCTGAGACAGTGAAATTTGATTTTGTATTTATTCAGGGCTGCTGTACTTCAGTCAGGTGCTTCAGACACCAAAATATCTCAGGCATAAGAGCTTTATTCTCAGCCTGCTCCCAGCTAAGCAGCAAACACTGAGCAGAGCTGGAAGAAGTGCTGGCCTCTGCTGGAAGGAATTCCCGTGGCTCAGCTGGGTCGGAGTCCCTGAGTCAATGTTTGAAATCCTGTACCTGCTGCCAAAGCAGGAGGGAAGGGTGCTCCTCTGGCTGCATTGCAAGTCTGGAATATTGGGCAGTAACACTAAAGCACTACACGGATTTGTTTCAAGACCTTCCCCCTGTCTTAATGATAGAGAAATTGGGTTAAATACAGATTTAATGGCAAAACTAAGACTAGCTCAGGCATCCAGCTCCTACAAAGTGCCCAAACAGCACCAGACTGGAAAGAGCCCCAGTAATTCTGACAAATCATTCAGATAACGTTACAAATGAAGACACTGTTAACATTGAGCTCTCTCTTGCTGCTCTCTAGTACTTGCTTTAAGCCTAGGCTGGATTAAAGGAGGAAATGTTACACTGCAGGTAAAACAGCCCTGTGAGTAACTGTGCTTCCCCAAGGAGCTCATGAGAATAAACAGAATGGGCTTGGGACTTTTCCCAGACTCTCTTGCCAGGTGATTTTCAACCTCTGGATAATCCTGAGGTCTCACACGTAACTTAAATCTTGCAGAGTTTGTGTGTTCATGCCCTGTGGAATATTTCCCATGTGGTAATAGATCCTAAACTTCTCCCTTTCACTGCTCCTGAATGTCATTCCACAGCCACCTATCCTCCACACCAGAACAAATGAATATGGATATTGCTCTCCCTTTTTTGTTTCCCATCTGCATGAAACATATGCCATGTGCAGTGATTCCAAAAGATCAGAACAGGGTCTTTAGTCCACATGCTAAAATTCGTAATAAAATATGCATGACAAAACCTTGCAGAGGAAATCACATTTCAGCCCAGGAAAAGAGCCCTCTTTTTTAATGAGGGTTTAATTAATGTCAGATGGGCTCAGTTGGTAACATTCTTGCCTCTGGTGTAGAAGGTCATGGTTTTGAGCCCTACATTAGGCCCTGGGCTCATAACCAATGCTGACACTGCAATGTTCTTCCGCTACACTGTTAGAGGTTCTGACCTTCAAATGAGGTGTTTAAACTGAGATTCCTCCTGCTACTCTCTGGTGGTTCTTCCAGCTGGAAGCTAAAGATGTCCTGGCACTTTTTAAGCAGCCCAGGGAATAGCCCTTGCATCCTAACTCACCCTTGCTTAATACAGTAGGTTATTATTTACAAAGCTGCAACTCTCAGCCATTACTGACAGTTGACAGCCCCCTCTAATGAGCCTGTTGTGTTTATTTATGTGCTGACTCCACTCAGCACCCAGGGAAAGCTCACTGCTTTGTCACAAAACAGTGAAGGACTTTTGCTCCGTGCTTGAAGAGGAGAAATATAGGGAAGACATTAAAATAACATTAAAAGGGATGATTTCCAAAATGAGAATGCCCTGTGTATTTTCCAAGAAAAATGGTACCACTTAGAAAAGGTGAATATTTTTGGCAAGGAGAGACAGAGGAGATAAGGAAAAAAGAAGTGAGGCTTGGGAAGTAGGTAACAGCTGTTCCCAGATTTCTTGCAAAGTTACATTAAAACCAAGACTGACCTTCAGCAGAAATAGGGTTAAAAACCTCAGGAAATTTATTCATGAAACAGCAGTTAGATTGGTGTCAATCTGTGTGATCCTGCTAATCAGCTGTCATCACCAAAGACATCCTACGAACCCATCTGGAAATTAAGATCTTTATGATCTGTCCATTCTGACCATCACACATGATTTAGAACTGAATACCAGAACTGCATTTCCAGCTTTGCCAATCTCCTCACCCCTGTCCCCCACCCCTCCTCCCACCACAAAAAATGTTCTGATTTCAGCCCCAATGTGAGTCTCTTACTTAAAGCAAGTCTATTACTGCAAAGTATTAAACCAGAAAGAGAGAAAAAGCAGCAGCAAAGCCCAGAACTTCCTCTCGGTGTTCCCCTCCTGAGAACATTTGCTAAATATTTTTTAAAATATTAGATACCAAAGGTTCTGATTATTGAAATAATAGATGCTTCCTAACATGAACCTCACTGTTTGTGGTAGCCTGGTGTCCCTGAGCAGCAGGCACAGAGTGTTGCAGGACAGATAATCTTACCAAAACACCTTTCAGCAACACCAAACCTCCCCTGTTTACTCCAGCTTGGCTTGGGAGGAAAGCAAAATGGGTTATAAAATCAGCTTGTGTACTCTGTGCCTCCCACAAAACAACTTGTTGGGAATAATCAAATGTATTCCAACAAGCCAAATCTTTGATTATCTAGAATCTGGTTTATGTCTGGGTAAATAAAATACAATCAATCCGCATACAGAAATTTAATTGGATTTATTTCTAAGACACCCTGCCTCCTGCCTTTTGTTCACTCTGCTGAGCTACTGCCACTTGAGCAGAGAAAAATTGAAATGATGCCATCTACCTTTATGGAATTACATCTAAGATATTTACAGAGGCTCATGTCATGGAGATGGACTTCTTTTTATTCTTCAGTAAATCATTCCTGGTCTTCAGGTAACAACTTTAATGTTACAAAGGCCTGGAAGTAATTTATGACTCTGAAAACCAGAGAAATTTGAAAAGAACATATATTTTTAAAGCAGGTAAGCTATAATCCTACACATGCCAGCTGAGCTCCCCCAGCCTCCCATGGGGATTCAGTTCCAAAGCCTTTGTATGGCTGTGTTATTCAGGACTCTGAGCAGTGATCATATTCTAATGCTGATAGCATCTCTATAATTCTAGGTATAGTTGGTCTTGGTGCAGGAAAAACATTGCTCCCCACTCTATTTCCTGTGATTTTAAACACAATGTAGTGTTGTGTCAGCTCCTAAAAAGGCACAAGGTTCAAGAACAAAACTTTACTGCATGAACAAGGAACTTAAATGTCAAATTAGAGAAGAAGAATTAATCCTTGACTATTTAAGTTTCATAGGTGGAGTGCAAACGACATTACTGCTGTCAGAGAAACTGAAAAGCAGCTTCCTGGAGACACAGTGCCCCTCTGAGCAAGGCTTGAACCCAACAGCCTGGGGCAGGATTGGGCCCCTGCTGATGAACTGTGGGCTGGCCAGCTGGCAAGGGCACCTCAGAGGGATGTGTCTCACCTCATATTTTAGTCTAAATGAGCCACCAAGGCTATTTGGTGAATAGAGAATAGGGGCCTCCCCAGAGCTCTTCAGTGCTGAAATGAGTGGGGTGAATTGTTCTGTGTAGCTGCCTGTTTCCATCCACTAACTCCCAAGGGAATCCAAAGAGGTGGAAGAAGACTTTAAGGACAAGTCTGAAGACAGCACATCCTTGGTCTCATGCTGAAGAGAAGCTTGGCCGGGTTGGATGGGGCTTGGAGCAACCTGGTTTAGTGGAAGGTGTCCCAGCTCATGGCAGGGGGGTGGAACTAGGTTATCTTTAATTCCCTGCCAACACAAACCATGCTCTGATTCCATTATAAGGCAGGAAATTGCCTGATTCCTTGTGCTCCTTCCTGCAGAATGAACTCAATGCAGAAATGAAAATGCAGTGCAGGAAACTCCAGGATCCTCAGCTTTGGACACCTGCCCCTTTCAGCAGTGTCAGACTGGTAGACTCACTGGGGGCTCACAGATCTACTTTTATCCTTACAATGAAGTCTCTTTTAAGCAATGGCACATCCTGCTAAACTCCAGCCAGGCTTTCCCATGGCTTTTTTTTCCTTTAGACATGGTAACTACAGCAACAGCAACCCAAACAAGTCTGTTCCCTGCGTGAGGTGCCTTTGTTGGGTGTTTCTTACAGCTGTGATCAAATGTCCAGGTGCAGCTCTGCTGAGGAGGTCTAACACACACCCAGCAGGACCTAATCAAGCTGCAAGGTAACCTGAGGAGATCAGAGCAGTGGGAGCTGCGGGGAACACGGAGGATTCCAGAGCACTGCCAGCCCCACACTGCACAGGGAGGAAATCAATCGCTGTGGCACTAAATGAAGATTACAAATAGGAGATTCTTCATCAAAGTGTGTAACATTAATCCTTTTAAGTGTGCTCTTTTATTGAAATGTACTCTGGCTTTCAATGAGAGTGGCTGCTGTGCTTGTAAGAAGGGCCATGAAAAGTGCAAAGGGCCATCTCTTTGGTGAAAATCTATGAATGGTTCAAGACTCTGTGCCTTGGTGGCTTTTTCTGAAGGCCACTGTCCTTGTCCTGTTGTCATGGCTCACTGGCACTGCCTGCAGCAGTGCCTTGTGTTCATCTCTTGGGAACAGGAAATTTCAGTAGAAAATGTTGCCTTTCCCTTGTGCTCTTTCCTGCAGGATGAATTCAATGCAGAAATGAAAATGCAGTGCAGGAAACTCCAGGATCCTCAGCTTTGGACACCTGCCCCTTTCAGCAGTGTATATTATGCAGGTATTGATTGAGCAGGCTGAAGGGCAGGCAGACTGATAGCAGCAAGCTGCTTTTATGGTGTGGCTCACAGCCATGACAGTGAAATCTTCTTTATCCTTGATCATCACTTCTGTCAGTGCATTTTAAAACAAAGATTTAGCATTTGATCACCAAAGTGTGTCTAACATCCAAACACTAGAATAAAAACACATTCTAAAGCATTTAGAATAAACAAACAAATAGTTAATAGTTCAACAATTCGCTGGTACCTCTAACAAACTTACAGGGCCTTTTGCTTGGAAATTCTCCTTCAGAGGAAGATCTGCAGCTGAGCTGCTCTTCCCAGGCTGTGGGAATGTGGCTGAAGAGGTTCTTCTCTGGAAGATGCAGCCACCTCTAGATAGAATATGGGGCAAACACATCTTTCTTTGGAATTGAGTGGCCATACACTCAAACACTCAGGCCTGGACTCAGGTGTCAGAAGAGAGGCATACAAAATTTCAAAAGATTGAGTCATATGATCATATTTTTAAGCTCTTTTTTAGAAATCGTAATCCTGAAGAGTAGGTAAAAAGGGGCTGCAGAACAGGCTGGCTGATTGACTACAGAACATCCTTGAATATTTCCAAATTACAAATAAAGATATATCTGTGTCTGACACTGCTGTTGCATAAAAAAACCTGCCCAAATCTCAAAATCTCAGTGCACCCAATCCCACAACTTCAGCTTGATGCCTCCCTGTAAATTCCACAACACAGGGGCATGAACCCACTCATTAAGCACAAGCACTACCCAGCCTCAATCTAATACAGCAAATAACACCAAACTGGTCATAATTACCACATAAAATGCCTGCTATGGTGTGATTAATTTATTCTGCATCCATACTTGTAGCTAATAAAAATAACTTGCACTGATAAATGACTGCTCCCAAGTTCACTCCAGTGAGGAGAACAGGTGTAGCCCGTGTCCCCATTACCTAAATTGTCCTGGAGATGAGTTTTAATTTGCCATAAATACTTTATGCTGCATTCTTTACTACTGTATTATTAATTTTCTAGCAAAATGTGAAGCGAGTAATTGCACATGGGAAAAGACAGTAGACAGATATTAGCTGGGATTTTTTAACTTTTCTAGTCAGCCTTCAGGGTTTTCTGGAAAGCAGGAAAGACTGCTGCTACTGAGAGAAAGTGGCAACATCCAAAAAAAGTTGGGCAATACTTCAAGTTTTTTTAGTTTTGCTAATCCAGATAACAACAGAAAGCTAAGATGTGAATTATAGAAGAGAATAAATTCCCTCAGCCCTGGGAAACATTTCATTTAGATTTCAAGTATTCTTGCTTCAATAAAAACTCCAAAAGGAGTCATCATTTCACACTAAAAAAACCCCTAAAACTATTCATTTTCAAAAGTACATAACAGTTTTGTATTTCTCCTCAAAACTTTACCCTAAACCCAACTATGCTCTAATGAACAAAAACTTTCCATCATACTAAATTGTTGTCAATTGTTGTGAAAATATTTAGTGTGATTTGTTGATGCAAATCATTCCTTTAAGAACCCCTAAACTCAGTAACTTGAACCTCTTGCTCTTTTCTTCCTCAAATAATTTAACCCTAATAATCTAAAGAATTTTAGGTGGCTCACAGTGGAACAGAACTTAGTGGTGAACACAGCCCTGGGCAGGAAAGTGAGAAAATTCTTGATTTAATATTACTTTTTCCTGACAAAAAGCACAATAGACATAGCTCAAAGAGCACTGAAGCTGTTTAGATTGTTTTTTATCTGATTATCAGGACCTAAATGGATTTCCTGAAAATAAAGTAAAATAAAATAAACCCCTGATGTTTCCTAACAAACAAGGAACCTTCAGTGACGGGGCTCAGAAGATGTATTCAAGTTGAGACCTTACAAAGCACTCTCAAATCTGCTCTTTCCCCTCTCCTGCTCAGATCCATCTCCTCCCCCTCCTCTGGAAAAACTGTGTAAAAGCCTCCCCTCAGCAGTGTCACAGAGCCCACCCTTGTCACAGCCCACAAATCTGCACATCTCAGCCAGGCAGCCTTTGGAAGCAGACAGGAAATAAAAGGATAATAAAAACAAGAGGAAAAAAGGGACTCCAGGCTCCTGCTCCAGTCCTGCTGAAATTTGTTCTGTTTGAGCTAAAGGTGCAGGTCCTGTAAGATCTTTTCAGAATAACTGACAAGAACAAAGCCCACAATTATTAACCTTTCCACTTGTTCCCATAGTTTATTGTGACAAGACAATGCAATAAGCTTGAAGGTAATCAAAAAGCAATTTTGTAGTAGTGAGCTTAAAATGACAAACCTTTCCTTTTCTAAATAAATCACCATTATTCCCACATGGTCCATACTTGACAAGTTTGTTTCCTTAGTAACAGAGTACTTAAACAGGGTTTGTGTGCAAAGATTATACCTTTAGCCACAGAAGTGAAAGAGGAGACAATAGGACAAAAATTGGTCCACCCAGCTGAGTGTGTGATTCCAATGTTTAAGGACAGAACCCAAGGCTGAGCAGAAGCCCAGGGATGCCTCTTCCCTCTCTGCATTTTGAGGACTTTCTGGAGTGTGTGGACTCAGAGGGGTTTTCAACCTGCAGTGCCCAAACTGAACGTAACACTCCGTGATGGTTGTTCAATAGCTCACCTAATGTTGAGGTCAGCTGTCTTATAAATTATTGAGCACATTAACAGCGTTAGGACTACAATATAAATAAAGGGTATGAGAAGACAGAGAAGACATCCAGGGTGTCTGGCTCAAAGACAACAGAGGGAACAGACAGAAGAAAAGACTAATGTGCCCTGGATATGTTCAAGAGCTTTCTGCTTGCTTTCATCAGTAATTAAATGACTGATTGCTTTGTAATAGTCACTGTGTTTGACTGGCTACACAAAACCTGATGTCATGTTCTGAGCTCAGTCCAATCCTTCAGCCCACTCTGTTTGTCAGTGCCTAATTCCTAACTTTTTGCCATCAAAAGTGGTGAAATCAAGTAAACGCTATATGGCCAGGCCTTAGAGTAATTGAGCTTGCTCTGTAATTAAATGAGAACTGCTTTTCTAGCCACACGTTCAGTCAGTGCAAAACAGATTGATTTTAAGTCCTTCAGCAATTTTTAATACATTTTCCCCTTTGTCAGCTGATGGGTTTCAAATTCCCTTAGATGAGCCCTAAAAGTCTCCACACAGCCAGCATGCTGATAACCTTAAATCAGATAATATGGGGTCTGCCACTGCTACAGTGCTACACTCAGCTACCAGCCAATGAAATGCCTGCCAAATCCCCTGCATATCCAAAACACAATTCCCACTTCCCTCCTCACCCCACCATTTCAGCAGCTGTCCCAAAGAGCCAAGTCACAGCAGTTTGTCAAATGCCAAGTAACTTGATAACCAAAGAACAAGAAAGGGAATATTTCTATTTCCTGCATCAACATCAGCACTTGAAAGGCAGTGTTACTAACTCTAGGTAGCAAAAATTGTTTCTGTAGAGAAATTGTCTGCTTAAGCTGAGATTCAGAACTTAATTTCAGATAAAGCTGGTGAGGTTGTAATGATGATGAATTTTCTCTATTGTTTATAAGTAAATTTTCTCAGCATATGTAGATGGGTGTTTATAAATGAATATTAAACTTTGATTTATACAAAAGTAAGGCAGTAGATATTCTGACAGACACAGGTAATTTTAGATTTCATTCAAAAGTAACAGACTCCAGCACTCATTATGGCTTGAGTTGATGTCCATCAACACTTTGAAATTATCAGAATTCCCCCACTTTCTTATCCTTCCCAGCAGCTGTACAGCTTACAGGCTTGAACAGGCTCCTCAGCATAATAAAATGTGCTGCCACTCTCAGAATGATTGTAAATGCTACTGGCCAAGAGGCAACCAGATGGGGGGGTTGAAGGTCACCTGATGGTTACTCTTGAGAAGAGAGTTCTCCCCTTCACTAAGGTCATCTGAAGTGTGGAGCTGAGAAGGATTTAGGCAATTCACTTTTGTTCAATCGGGAGTTTTCCCAAAATGGCCCAGAAAACAACCAAGAGTCACTCCTGGAGCTATCAGGAGTGTAGGAATGTTAGTCCAACAATCAAAACCTTATTTTCATCTTTCTCCTGCCTCATGAGCACCCACTCTCCCTCTTGCATCCTTCAGTGTAAACAACATTCAATACTGAGATACAGGATGAAAATCAATCCAGAGTTTTGCTAGTTAAACAATTTCCCTCTGTTCATGGGGAATAGTGAGCCCAATTCCTTTAACTCTGGAAATTAGGCTGCCTTATTTTTAAATGTACTGAAACATGGAACTTGCTAAAACTAAATTACTGGCTTAATAATATATTTGCCCAAACATTCTTGGATGAAATATCAGTTTGGAAGAGGCGCCAGATTAGATTCATCAGAAACGTGTTGCAGAGTAATTTACAAAATATTAAAATGTCAACATCTCTCCAATCCTGCCTCTGAAATGCAAGAGAGGATTTGCTCAGTAATTCTATAGCTTTGTTTCCTTTTTCCTCTTCCAACATCATGTTCTTTTCTAATTGTCTCCTGTTACAAGAGAGGAGGAAAATGAGCCATTATTAAATGTTTTGCTGTGTGCTTTATCTTTACCCTTTCTGATCAGGAGTGAAGCTTTCCCTCCAAGTACAACTGCCATCTTCTCAAACCACTACTGAGATTAAATTCTGTTGTTCTACACACTCAGAAGGAGCCTAACAAAATCCAAAATGGTTGCACAGTTTTTATGAAATAAAATTTTGATATTCCATCTGTGACAACAAGATTTGAGAAGTCTTTCAGTAAGAAAGCAGCACTCTGCATTACAGAGCTGAAATTTATAGATATATTTGCAAAAAAATGCTGTTTGCACAAACTTCAAGCACTGCAGTGCAGATTTATGCATTTCCTACTGGTAATTTGCATTAGCAATAATCAGATGAAAAAGCAGAGGCTGCAAGAATGACATTTCCTTCTGCACTTAAGAAATCAAGTGTGCAAAGCTATTTCCTAACATTTTTAAAAGATGGTTTTGATCCCGTCTATAATAGTCAAAGATACCCTCAAACTACATATTTAACCTGTGGTTTAGAATGTTTTTTCATTACCCTTGGTTTACTTATTTATATTATTTTATGGAACAGGTAAAACTGAACCTTGCAAACTGAACCAAGCAAAGTCTCCAGGTTACCATTTCTCACTTGTTCCACAGTTGTCCTGTGTGATCTCTGGTAGATTACTTCCCTTATCTTTAGACATGAATATTTACACCAAGTAACTGTACAGAGTATTCAGAACCTTTAATCACTGACTGAAAGGATAACCCATGTTCAGATGGTCATCAGGAAGCCTATGAGTTCTACTGATAGGATTTAACCTCTGATATGAAAATCCTGACACAATTGGGAAAATAATAAACTATTAAAATACTAGGCCTGATCTCTGACCGTTTGACTACAAACTATTGATGGCAGTGTCAGGAGAGATCTCTCACGCAAATATTTAAACTGACAGAGGGCAGGGATGGATATTAAGAAACAATTCTTGGCTGTGCAAAGGCTGAGGCCCTGGCACAGGGTGCCCAGAGAAGTTGTGGCTGCCCCTGGATCCCTGGAAGTGTCCAAGACCAGGCTGGATGGGGATTGGAGCAACCTGGGATGGTGGAAGGTGCTGAAAAGTACTTGCATAGAAGGAAGATTCATCATTTGTGTTTGGGCCTTTGAACACTCAGTGCCAATGAGGATCTTCAGCATCCCATGGTGGGTTTTGTAGGGCCCTGTGGTAGGAGCCTGTCCCTTCTCCAGTCAGTGGAAATAAACTGCTTTTGGCAGGCATCACTCAAACACTAAACTACTAAGGGACATTCCCTTTGCTTGCTGGCCAGAGAGAGGATAATCACTTGCAGCTTGAGTGCTCTGCTTCACCTGTTGTAAGATCAAAGTCAAAATCCTCTATTTACACACAGAAATATCTGAGATCTGCAAAGTTGTGTTTTAATCTCAGCCATCACAAGTGCACTTCACAGGAACTAAGGTGTGTGACAGGAACTGAAGTTTATAGACAGATCAGGGGCACCAGGTTATTAATTACCTCCTGTCTCTGAGTCTCTTTGAAATGCAATGTGTAAGCTCTTAGATTTATTAATAAATTCCCAGTTACCTCGCTGATGTGCAGTTCAAATGGTTAGAATAAACTGTTACTCTGCTTATTATTCAAATCACTAGGATAAACTGTAAAACCCTGGAATAGCATTACTGAGTGGCTGCCTGAAATCTAATGTGTTTTACAGCTTGAAGTCCTGGTAATCTCTTCTAAATGCAGCTGCTATGGTGGTGTCCATCTGAACCTGCAGATACCTTGAGACACCAGTGCTGACAGATGTGAGCATCCACAGCTTCAAGACTTGTTCCTTGGCAGGTTCATCAGGAGGACTGGGGGAATTGTCCAAAGGGACAATTTTCAGCCAGGGGGGCAATTCCTGGGTATCCCTGAGGCTCAGTGAGCCCAAAGCAGAGGAGGATGCTGCAACCCTGCCTCTGTTAGGGAGCACTGCAGCAGGGAAGGATCAAACAGATGCACAAGGGCTGAATCACTGCAGAGATCTCCAGTCTGTTGAGTCTCTGAAACCCTGAATTGCTTTAGTAATCACTTTAGACCCAACTGCTTTTAGTGAGCACTTCAGCCTCCTGTGCCAGCATTTCTTACGCAGATACACAATTTTAGATTAATTTCTTGATTAGAAGCTCATAGTTATCCAAGTCCTTTGCTCATCAGTAGTGTGACATTCACAATCTGCCAACACACCACTCTGGGAGATTAAGTAGAATAGATTTTAAATAGTATGTTATTGACATTTCAATTATTTGAGTTTCAGTAGAAAGTGACCAGATGAGGTTTAGATTCTATGATTTGTCTCACAGAACAGTTCTGCTGGAAAGGAGCAGATAAAATAAAGGGCAAGAGGTAGCTCAGGTACCTATAGATCATGGCGGAGGAGAAGAGGAAGACAAGTTGGAGAGGTTCACCTAGGGGATAGATCCAAAAGTGCTTTATTAAATAGTCAAAGGGATAGAAATGCTTTTCCTAAATACCTCAGTAAGACAAAGCACCTCAAAGAAGAAGCATGAAGCAAAAGGGCATTACGAGCAAGAATGCAATGAAAGGACATTATTAGCCCCAAAATTATAGGTATAAATCAGCCACCAGCAAAATGAGGACATTTGGTTCTGTTCTTCATGAGAAGACCAAGATTCTGGAATAACTCCAGTGGAGGCAAGACAACCTCACTATTTGTGAACGGAATTATAGCTCATGCTTGCCAAAGGCAGCAACAGGTAGGGCTCAGGAACTCAGGAAATCTTTTCTAACCCCATTTTCCTAAGCACTCCATTAAAACCAATCATCGTATTACTGTTAGGAAAGTGTGAGATGTAAAAGTACAAGTGATGTAAAGGCCTAAGATTCCTGCTGATACAAATGGGATATCTCAGGGTTACACAATGTTCTGTACGACAGCACCTGCATTCTGGCTGGAAAACCCCAAGCACAAAATGTCAGAACCACTGAAAATCTGTCATTACATGAACCTCTCATGTAACAATCTGCCTCAGTTTCCTTAAATCCTTCTAATAACAAATATCATTTAATTATAATAATCATAATCATAATAAATAAATAAGTTTTCTGTGTTGTAAAATATCAAAACACCTGCCCAGTAATGTTTGTATTCTTCTTACTAATTACATTTTTACAATAGCCAGACAGAATCAGATTGTCCCACTAAACAGGAATAAAATGCATGAGGTTTCTGATTTTCATCTACTAGAGAACCTTTCTATTTCCAAATAGGCATAGACATGCTGAACCTCTTGATGACAACTGCAGGGTGGGAAAAAGCGGGGAAGTATTTGGAGGTTTTGTAGTAATAATTATAATAATTAAGACTGTCACTGGTAAGCACATGATGGCCAAAATGTTCAGCCATTAATGTCTTCATGCAGACATCTAATTCCAAATCCAGCCATATGAGCAGGGGACTCTTTTTTTAGCTGAGCATCTCTGGTTTCTCTGTGGCTGATCAAAAGAATCCCAATGATCATCCCATTTCTGAATAACTGCTAAATCACTTGTCTTTTGGGGAAACCACTTGAGCACATGCTTAACTGTTGATGTAAATTGGGACATTATTTGGGAAATTAACCAGAGTTTGGTGCCTAATTTAAACACACAAGTTAAAATACTTTGGCATAAATTGTACATTTCTGCAAAGACATTCTTGCTCACATAAACAACAAATCAGGCATTTTTTAAATGCTGTAAAACCTCTTGCCAAAGTGTGAAGATGAGAATATTCTTTTCAATTTTTAGAGAATATCTGAGGCACATTAACTGCCAGGCTAGGAAGAACACTCTGGCAAGAAAGAGGGAAAGATTTTCCAAATTTTATTCCTGGGGAAAAGGTTTATCATGCTACCCTAAGCCATGAAAAGAAAACAGTAAATATAATGCAGCATTAACACCCATCAGGCAGCATGTTTATAGGCAATTGTCTGCTTCACACACCTTGAGTTGTATAATGAGACACAGTGAGTTTTACTACCTCTGAAGTAGAGCAATCATCCTCAAATGAGCTGCCTGGAAAGTATTATTGCTGTTATGAAGTGGAATTTATATGTAAAAATAACAAAACAGATTCAAGTATTAGGTAGGTCCTTGTTGACAGGACTGAAAACAATGAAACCAACCAAAAATAGCCTGTGATTTATCACAGAGGAGAGTGAGATCAGGGAAACCACTTTGCACTCTTATACAGACCCTGAAACATTTCTTTTTTGTCTTGAACCTTCATTTATCCATCACCCTTAGGGCACCATGAAGTTTCCATTAGTAGCTAATTGCAAACTTGTCCCTACCTCAAAATTAGTAAATTCCTCTTTGGTCTTAGCTCAGAGTGTATTTTTAGAAGGCTTAAAACAGGTTCACAAAGCAGCCACTGTGAGAGGCTCAGTCTCCAGGAGGTGCAGCAAGGTCCCCTCCTATCCGCATCTGGAGAGCCTGGAGCAGGTCATGGACAGCAGCTCAGCACCATCCAAACCTGGCAGCATCACGGGCATGGCTGTAAGACAGATTTTGGCTACAGGACCAGATATCACTTTTAGAGCTTTCTCCAGCAGGAGGACTGAGATTCAGGGGTGAATAAATGATCTGGGTGTGATGAAGCAGCAGCTCAGATGTTGAAACCACCCTTCCCCTTTCCCCTTGGTGTTGTCTCCTGTTACTCTCCTGTCACAGAAAGCTCAGACACAGACAACCATAAACTGTTTAACCACTGGTTATTCAGGGTGTAAAGATGGGAAAGTATTTTCCTGCAAAATCTTCCCTTTGTAAGTGCAAAGAAATAAAATCTAGGATTGGGCTGCATAACAGATGTCTGATTCCATCTCCTCTGGGGTGAGGGCACTTCAGAGAGAATAAGAAGGGCATCTCTACATGGAGAGCAGCGGGTGAGTAAACATGAAAAAATGTATAAGTGATGACATTTTGCCCCACATGTGGCACTCTGCACAATTACAGATTTTCTTTATAGGAACAGAAAAGGAGCCTGAGTGTTCTGTGAGCTGGGCCAGCTGTCATATGAGAATTCGTTTTCCTAAACAAACTTGCAATCATCTGTCTTTTAAATATAACTTCTGTGACACACAGAGGAAAATCAGAAAGTGATGCTGAAAGCTTTCTATGCTCTATTAATTTTATTATGTAAATTCACTCCCCAATTGGTATTTTCATTCAAAACCAGCACAAGATCAGTCATTATTCCTGGATGTAAAGGGAAGCAAAACAAGCAGTATTCAAGCAAGTACTCTCATTCTGATTATTATTTTAATACAGCAGTATTGTCTGTAGGTAATTTTTAAAGCATGTTTGCAGAGCAATTTAAGGCTGCTTCTTCCCAGGGACTATTTAGCTCTGTCAATATTTATTAATATTGCTTTTGTAAATATGTTAGAAAGCAGAAATGTTTGACTTAAACCTAATAAGCAGATTTTGAGAAATGGACAACATTGCTTTTTGAGTTATCTGTCTCCATTCCTAATAAAGCAGCAACAAAGAGAAAGCAAAAAGTCACAAAGTCTGAAACCCCATGGAAATACGTGCAAGGTATCTTCAGTGTTTGAACATCAGGTCTGCTGCCAGAGGTGAGCATTAAATAGTTGGTTAAAAACTGCTTTTAAGGTAGTTAATATAACACACTCACCTAGTCTATGGATATACAGACAAGTGTATGCATTTCCTTTAAACACCACATTCCTTAAATACTTGCAGGAAGTGTTCCACACTGTCCTGGTCTATGATTGCACTTGGTCTAAAGGCCAAACATGGAATTTGACTCCACTGTGGATATTGGAGCTCAGTTTCTCAAATCAACACAAACATAAAGAAGTTAATTGGAATTGCTAACAAATCAAAGCAAGCAGAAGCTCTTTTCCCCTGCAGAAACATATTAGTTGTGTTTTCTCCAAAATACTATCCAATTGTGATTCATAGTACTGAAGCACCAGCATTGTCAGGTACAGTTTTTGACTGAGCGTTCCAAATACAGAGCAGGAATTAATCCCCAAAGCAAAGAACTTCAAAGCAAAAAAAAAAAAAAAAGACAGTAACAGTGGGGAAATCAAAGCAACAGAAAGGCAACGTGGTATGCTCCAGCCAGGAACAGACCCACACACCAGTTCTGTGTGCTGTTTGTGACAACTTGGGGAATCAAAGTACAGCTTGTGAATCGCATTTGATAGTTTCAAACCCTTACAGCCTACCTACCACGAGGGACAGCTTTACCCTTTCCTGAGGGAATTTACCAGCACCTGCAGTGGCCATATCATGGATCTGCCAGGCCGTCTTGTAGGCTCCTTCAGGTACTGGAAGGCTGCAGTTAGATCACTCTCAAACTTCTCTTCTTCACTGCCATGTCCGCATTTGGCCCTGGAAACTCAACACTATCAAATTTTTCATAGTTCTGTTTTCAGCTAGTTTCAAATACAGCTTAGTTGCTTATAGTTGCATTTTGCTTATTCTTAAATGCTAGGAGCATGTTTTGGGTGTCTGGATTTTATAGCTCAGTTATTTTCCTATGGAACAACTACAACAGGTCCATGTTTTACCAAAGGAATAAAGGCAAGTAAATTTTCCAATTATCAAGGTAATGTAGCACTTGTGTATATCATCATGAAGCTGTTAACAAAAATGCTACATTTTCATTAGCTAAAAAGCTATTTATTCCTAATGGGTTGTTAAAGACTGAGGGCAAAATTCCACTTTCAGCTACACCAGCATAAATCTGTAATCCGTCCATATGTCTCTGGATTTATATTGGTGTCAGTGAAAGAAGAATTTGCCCTGAATGTTTTAAATGTTTCTATTTAAGAAAGTTATTATTCACCAGTAAGGACCAATCAATAACAGTAATCAAAGGAACTTCTTCCCCCCACCATTAGATTTAATGGGTGAAACAATTAAAGAGAAGCTGCAGTGGCAAAGATTTTAAGAATCCGTAAAAAGTTCAACTTTCTGATGGCGTGAACACTGTACTCACAATATTTGTTGGTAACTCTGTTGGCTCTAGAGAAGACTTAAGCCAAGGATGTTTGGCCACCCAAGCATTCCAGTTTGCATTTTTCACCTTTGCAGAGGTCTAAGCAGCCTTTGGTCTCAGTCTGACCATGTGGCAGCCAACCTAACAGGTCTGTTCTGTACAGAAAGTTTTGGAGGCAAAGATAAGGTCTATTTGCTATCCTCAATTCCTGCGCAGTGACAGTAGTCAGAGTAACCAAAAAGTATCACATTCTTGCTTGCCCCAATTTTCAAAAGCCAGCAGATTGTTGCTAATACATGCTTTTCCTTCTGTGATTGATTCTTCTATTCATCTATTGATTCACCTATTCCTTTTATCTACTTTCATCTATGGAAGTATTTGCCATCAGTAAACAAATAATATAAATATAATTAAATACAAAAGGGAAGGGAGATGCCTTGTATTGTATGAATTATCACCCAGGAATACATTATAATAAGCATGAATAAAACAATGTTTACTGTGAAAGAAGTAGAAACATGCAGCTGTATAAACACTTCTCAGTAGTAGTAAAGTATGATTTCTCACTCTCCTTTTTTTACTTAGTTGAGTTTAACTCTATAATCCCATAAGCCACTAAGCCCTGGAGAGCATAAATAAAAGTAGAGTCACGGAGGGCCAGCATTAATTCACATTACATGGCATGGTAAAATATTAATTTACAATGAAACACAGGGTTTAGGAATCAATGAGTCCAGTCTGAATATCTGCATGGAGCAGATGGGGGGAGAAAAAGCCTTTTCAAGTGTGAGTTAAGAGAGGAGGTTCCTGTGACAATGACAGTGTTTCAAGATGAAATGTCCCAGCATATTCCTCCCAAAATATTTTTTACCTTCTCTTGCTTTGATTGACAAGAACATAAAGTTGCAAGCCAATAGGGACTAATACCATGATAGCACCAAGCACCCTGTGGTCCTTGTCCACAGCAATCAGCTCTAAAACTTGTGTTTTCCTGTCCTTTAGAGGTGAGGAAGCAACGACATGACTTGCTGTGCTGGACTGGAGCACAACTACAGGAACTCGATAGCCTGGATTTGTCAGTAGGAAACCTGTGACAAAGCAATGAAATTAATCCACAACTCTTGGGTGTAATCCTGGGGCTGCTTCCACTCTCTGGGGTGAAAGGGTGGGAAAGCAAATCTATTTCTTTGATAGTCTCTAAGGAAGCAAAAGGGAACCCAGCACATGAGCTCATGAGGTTTTGGGATTTGTGTTACTGGAGGGTTTTGCCCACTGCAGCACACATATTCATCTGTCACACATTTACAGTCTTGGCTCAAATTCACCTTTCTTTAGTTTCCACTTGCTCATTTCTCATTTTTTTATCCTTACTCCCTCTACCATCTGGGGTGCAGCCTTTTTTCTTCCCTTTATTTGCTGTTATCCCTTTTAGCATGCTTATCACATCAAGCCAGTGGAAGAACTGTGCACCTGCTGCTGATGTGTGGTGTACATGGAAGGTAAAACAATCCCACTCTTCTCTGTGTCCTGGATATCTGAATCAAGGATAAATTAGGAATTGAGCAATTCCTGGGTCCCATAGCTAACTAACGAATATTGTGTTTTAGAGTCCTGGGAGAATTTACTTTATAATTCAATGAGGAAAAAGCAGATTCAGTATTTTCTCATTAAGGAGAAAGATGTTTTTAAAGCCACAGGACATGAAGCTCAAGCCTTTAATATTTCCAGGTTGTGATGCATAAGAATGTCACAGAGAATTAGGAGATACTCTTTGGAAAGCATGAGGGAAAAGTCAGCCTTGAAAGACAGTCCATGAAAATGTTACTGAGGGCCTTGTAAGTGAGCAAAAGTACTTTAAAGTCAGTATCAAATGTCAGTCATAACAAACAGATTTCAGAACTGCACTTGGGCCTGATGTGAAAAGTAAAGTCTGGAATCAAACCACCAAAATAATTGTATTTTAAGACTTATAAGTATATTTAACCCTGCTAAAGGGTTAAGCTAAAAACTAGGGCAGCAAATAATCAGTCCCTTATATTGTTTGTCTTCCTTCCCCATTTGCTTTAACTTCCAAATCTCAGGTGACCTTTCAAAAGCATCATTTCCTTCATCTCTAATCTTAAAGCACTTGCATGGGCTTCTGAATGCCCTCAGTACTTCATCAGTCAGCCAGATTTGTTCCAAAGCATCATCTCAAGCCCTTCTAGTTTGTGTCTCTCTACACTTACTTTCCCATTAGTCCATGGGCCTGAATAAAAAGCAGGCTCCACTGAAAATACTCTTTGCACAAGCCCATGAAATGCAGCCTATTTCCCACTAGGATCTTAGCACATTTACTTTAAAAGCTGAATCCTATTATTGATATGCCACTGATTTATATCAGGAAGGCTCAACATCCAGATATAATTTATCTTAGCCCAGTGTTTGGAAAATGAAGCATTTAATATTGTGTCCTTTGACAAATGCACATAGGCACTGGATCCCAGAGGTAGCTCTAACAAATGGTCTTATTCTTGCATCATTCTAGAAATGCATAAACCCAGCAGCTTCTCAGAATTGCTTTCATAGGTTCACACCAAGTAGTCTCACTGCTGTTGGAGAGAATTAAAATCAAGCCCCTAACCCTCAAGCTCAAAAGCTGCAGAACTCATTTATTTTTAAACAAAATAATTAAAAGAAAAACACTAACCACAAAGACTTCACCTTTAGAGTCAAAGAGCTTGATTGACTTTTTCCCTGGAAATCTTATAGCAGTAGGGAAAAAAACACATTAAAGCCAGGGTTTCCTTTCAGAGTGAATGTTCCATCAAGAAGTGAAAATCTCTCTTTGCCTTGGATGCAGTCATGTATCTAATCTTACCATAAATACTGCATGACTGTGTTAGACTGATTTAATGGCAGCTCTATAAATAAAAAACCCCTTGACCTAAAGCACAGGCTGTGCTGCTGCCTTGAAGAGGCTTTTTGGAGCTGAGGGTGTGGGATAAAGTCACAGAGCTGTGTCCTGGCCTTGGAGACAGGCTATGGACAGTGGGAACTTGGATCCCTCCTTCCCCAGTGGCTCAGGCTGAGCTGGGAGAGGGTGCTCTAGCAAAATTTTCCACGTGGCAGGACAGCATTTGCGAGTTGTTTGTGAAATGCTGAGTGCAGACAGACGTACAGGGATTGCCACTGGGATGTTGACATTTACAGCTGGCAGTGCTTTCTGTTACCGAGATATTCAGGGCACAGGGGCACTGCACGAACTCTGTGTGTGTTTCTCAGAGGGCTCGGGGCATCTGCTCACTCCTGTCTGCCTGTTCTTGGCTCCAGAACAGCCAGGTGGGAGGACACAGACACCCACATTCCACAGCATCTAGGAGATGGATTCACACCTCCCTGCAAAACAGGATTTTTGCAGGTAACTTTGACCATGACAAGACAGAACAGCAAATTCTCCACTGGCTCCAGCCATGGAGCAAGGGTTGTTGCAGTAAGGTAGAAAAATTATAAAGAAAAGCCTTATTAAATCAGGCCTGCTCTCTGCCATTTCTTCTAAGTCAAGCTAGCACATTGCAAGCTCCCATGTGAAATCAATCCTGTTGTGAGCAGCTCATTAACATAACAATCCTGGGTTTAAAAAAAACAGCTTGCACCTGTATAAACTATTTTTACACTGTTAGATAGAAAAATGAAAACTATCTCTTACAAACAACTTTTCCTGCACGTACACACTGAGAGTTTGAGTGACCAATTAATACAGAATAACAACTTGTTACTAACCAATAAAGTGATTGGCAAGAAAACTACTAACCAACTGGAGTCCCACACGAGGTCTGTAAAACTGTACAAAAAGGAGTAATGTAAATAAAGAATGGCCTTTTCCCACCATGAAGAAAATGGAGTCCTGTGTGATTTATTCCCATAAGAGCGGCATGAGAACCTGCCCTGCCTGTGTCCTGTCCCAGCTACTGCTGACCTGCACATGACCAAAACAATCACCTTTCCCCGAGGCCATATTTCCCATACACATACACTTTCTGCCAGTGGCAGGGGGAACTGGGCTCAAAGGATATAAAAATCCATTTTGTGATCAGTCCAGAGAAAAGGCAGGACTGGGAAATGGAAGCTGAGCTTGCTGTGCAGCACAGCCATGTGTCAGCTGCTGGCCTTGCCTGGGCATTAGCTCTGAATTCTCCAGGCAGCCTGAAAACACCTCTCTGGAGGTGACATCATGATATCAAAATGAAATGAGACTATTTAAATGCAAGACTATCGTGGTGCCGGTACAATGTGAAAATGAAACTGAGTCAATGTAACCCCACAGGGAGCAAGTTACAGTTTGAGAGAGAAATAAAACAATGTAAATGGATGTTACACTGGACTTAAAGAGCCCACTGAGGCCAGGGTCTGTTGCTGAATTTGTTTGGGCATTCAGCTTAATTTGTGCCATATATCTTGAGCTGGATGCATTGTTTTACTGAATAGCTATTAACTAAAATTAACATGCAGCCGAGTATGTTAGTGTGCAGGCAGGGTTTGACCTAAAAAGTGAAAAGCAAAGACACCATGGAAGTCTGGCATTTCCCTACTAAGTGGGAAATGTCACTGAAACAACTCAGTGATACAGAATCTACACAATTATGAGTATCCTGGTACTGTCAAAGAAAGATGTTTACAAACTCACTGGAACCTAAAATGTGAAAGCATAAATGATATGGGTGTGTTGGGAGTCAGTGTGAATCAAGACTGGATTCAGGGCAGGCACAGAGAAGGGAAAATGCAGTGTCATCATCAAGTATCTGAAGGGTGTGCAACAGCAAAAAGCAAGTTTTAGTCCTTAGGGGAGCTATTGAGGGGTAATGGCATAAAATTGAGGATAAGAACTATCAGTCTGATTACCAGAGCAGTCCTGCCCTGGTGGGATCTGCTGGGCTGTGACAGGCTCTCCCTTGGAAACAGCAGATTTCATCTGGATGTCTGCAAGGAGTGCTGGGATTCCTCATACAGCCCTGCCTGTTCCTGTACTGCTGGGAGTAACAGTGCTGATGCACCCGTGAAGCACATCCTGCAGCTGCCCTAAGCAAGGGCTAAGAAATACAAGAAAAACTTGGCTTTTTAGCAGCCATGTTTCAGGAGATGCTCTGGACAGTCCTCCAGACATCTGGAGGTGTTAAGGCCTGCCCAGGCAAAATCTCCAGCTGGAAAAAGGACATAGGCAGGTAAAACAAGAGGCATGGACATCCTCCCACTGCAGTGCACCCAGTGCTCACCATTTTTCTATATGTGATAGCAACAAAAATTCCCCAGATGATCACAAACCTTAAATGAATTTATCAGCAATGTGTGTACAGGACACAAAAATGTTTCATTATATTTTTTTTTAAGAACCTGAGATTTATCTGCAGTCTTCCAGGACTAAAATTTCCCCAAAATTTCCCCTCTGTTTGCTATAGTGACAAAATGGAGGAATGGAGACATACATGATTGAAATGTCCTAGGCCACCCTAATTCTTTTATTGACACTCATTACTGCAGTGACAGAATACAAATGCTCCCAAAGAAGTATTATATTCTACCAAGCCTATAATGTCAATAATCTTCAGTGAATCTGTAATCCAAATAACCAGGCTTATTTTGCAGGTCCTAAAGAGCACTTAGTCTATAGCAACTGGACTCACTACAAAATCCCTGGGAAATTTTGGCTTAGAACCTCATGCAGCCACTACATAATTCCTGCTCTGTTGAAGTGAAATGTATCAGCTACTCATTTAATATAAACCATAATCTTAAAAAGACATGAAAGAGAACTCAGTCTAGATTAGGGATCAAAGACATGATCCATGTTACAGAAGTTTTTAGGATACAAGAAACCAAAATAATGTTAACACTGCTTTGCTGTCCAGCATCATCATTATGAAACTCCTTGATTTCCATGCAAAGAACTAAAAAGAAAAGCACAAGGAAACACAGCTGGAGCTGAAAGCACTGAACTGTGGGGGGAAAAAAAGAACAAACCCTTTCAGATCCAAACCAGTTATGGCTGCAAATTATCATTCTGACTGTATTTAAGGAACTTACTAAGGTCTAGAAAAAAAATGCAGCTGAAGGCATAAAACAGTCTCAGGAAAGGATGGAGAAGTCTTAGTTTTTTAGAAGGCAGAAATATGGAAGAAAATTATGAGCCACAAAAAACTGCACCTTGTAACTCACGCAGTTGTTTGGCATCTGAAAGAGTTTGACAAAATCTCTGGCACTGGGGCAGGGATTCAGTCCAGGTAGTGCAGCTTTCTTAGCACTTGTGCCTGGGTTTGCCTACACATCAGTCCAAGTTTGTAATGTGATTTCTATGCCTTTCCTGCAGCTCTCCATGATGCCTTCTGAAGGCTGTCCTAGAACAGAGACTAGACAGAGCTAAAGAATAAAGTAGGGATTTATAAAGAAGCCTCAAATAGATCCACCTTGGGCAGCATAACCCAAAATGGCCAAAAAAATGGACAACCAGTCACAGGGTCTCTCACTTTTATAAGTTTTGGTCCATTTGCATATTGGGGTTAATTGTCAATTATAGCTTTGGCCCATGCAGTCCCAACCTTCTTGTTTTTCTCTCTTCAGTCCACGTTGTTTGTGCTCTTGGGCCTGAGATCTGGATCAGCTGCCCTTGGTCCCCAGCTAGAGAAGGAATTGTTTTGTCTCCCTACTCTGTGAAGAGAACTGACTATCCCCTTATATGAAGCCTAGACTTACACACTAAAGCAGAATAGAATCTGAAAAATATAAAAGCTAAAACCTGAGGCATCATCCTAAAGAACACTGCAGACTAGTACTTTGAGGAAAGAGAATTCCAGAATCAGTAAGTTGAAGTGAGTGTCACTATTCTTGGATAGTGATGGAAAAATAAGGCAAAAACCAGAGCTGCAGGCTGGTGCCTACCCTCCAACTCGGAGAGAGCCAGACTTTCCACCTGCACACCTTGCACCAGGCCCAGCATCCCCGCTCAAAGCAGCAAGGCTGCTCTCAGGTGCAGCAAGCCTGTTTTCAAGGCCTGGATGGATCAGGCTCTGGGAAGATTCTGATCTGGGGGGATGTGACAGTTACAAATGGCCTGTGCAGGCCCTGTGACAGGCTGCTCACTGGGTAACTGATGAGCTGGTGTCCCGGCGAGCAGAGCCCATGTATTTAGCGAATGACAGAAGTGCGATGTTGATCGAATCTATGTGAATAGCAAAGAAAAGCAAATCCAGGCTCTGCACTAAATGCCCATGATGGATAGATTCGTCTTGCTGTGTGCTACTCTGATTCCAATGTATTCATTCAAACTACACATGTAATTCAAAATTTTCCTTGAATTTATTCTTGTTTACAGGAACTCTGAAGCACTGTGCTTCCAAGTGTTTGCAAATGACAAAGTACTCCACTCTGCTCCAGGGAAGGATTTGAGTCCATATCCTGAATTAAGTCTATAGCACACTCTTGCTAGCTGCAATAAATAAAGGGTAGGCTTTGATTTGTCTACATGACAGTGTAAATCAAAGGAAGTAGAGGGAACAAAGCCCCAGCCACATGACACCTATGAAGTGAGAAGAGGGGTGGAGAACTTGGTTCTGCTTCTACCACAAAGCTTTGGCCAAAATCTAATTGGCTTTGAAAGAGCAAAAAGCTCAAACCTCCTGCTTGGAGAGACCTCAAACCCTTCACCTTTGTGTTCCATGTACAGTGTACAAATCCACACATTTTACTGAAATAATCACAATACTGAAGGGTTTTTTAAACATTCATACTAAAGGAGAGAATACTGGAAAATTTTAAGTTTCCTAGGTGACAAGTTTTAGGTCTTTGAAGCCCACCTGTGAGGATGACAGTTACAGCTATAGACTCTTTTTCTCTTTTCTATATTTTACTCTTTCCTTTCTGTAAATCATACACAGCTTCATGATGTATCTTTGCACCAGAATGTCTGAAGCATCAGGAAGCCTGTGGAAGCTGTATTTTGCCAAGGATTTGGGGGTCGATTTTTATTTTTGTATTCTCAATGTAGGCAATTCCTGTAGAAGCAAAATACTGTAATTAAATTGTCTCAGTATTGACAGTTTCTTTGTTGCATTTTTCCTATTCCCTTTTCACTAGGTCACCCTGGTGGACTGGAGCAGATTAAAAACATGAATTCCAGGAAGTACTGCAATCCAAACCAATCAGCACTAACCTGAGAATGTTCTATTCCATATCATTCAATACAATTTTAAGAGATGCAGGATTTCCTAGGTTAGGAAACTAACAAAGATACAGAATATCATTGAAAACATGAAATCACTCCTATCTGCTTCCAAGACTGGCTTCAGAATTGGGATTTGCACAGGCCGAGGTGCCCAGTCCTTGTGACCTGGCAAAGGTCGTTCTCTTGGTGAAGGAGTTTTCTGATCTCCTAAAGATGGGGGAATCAGGTTCACTAAGCAGCTCCAACACAAGCCTTTCATCCCTGACCTCCAGGCCGGATTCCTGCAACTCATTAGACAGTTAGAGTGAAAGATGCTAATAGATTGCACATTCAGAGTCACTGATGCCTCAGCACCTGGGGTGAAAGTCTCTGCAGGCAGAGTTCAAGATGCCACACATTACTTGCAGCCACTGCCACATGCCATGGGTTAAGTCACCTCAGCTCACCTGGGCTCTCAGCTGTCAAAGCTTTTCTTGTTATTTGGAAACAGAGGCAGAAAAGAGTATCAGATGGACTAATAATCTGGATTTATCTTTACAGTTTTCACAAGAAGCCAAGTTTTAAGCACAAAAGCAGGGTAAAAGAAAAAAGGTTAGGAGGAAAAAGCCTCAGAGGAAGGCAGAGATCACAAAGCAGTTCTGCCTAGTGGTAGAGAGGAAGAGCTGTGCCTGCAGCTCCTGCAGTAGAGGATTAAACATGTGCGTTTTATTCCAGGAGGCAGAACTGTGTACACACTCTATAAAAATTACACCAAGTCCAAATGACTGTAAGAAATATTTTTTTTGACATATTTGTAAACCATTGGAGCAGAGTGTTTCTACACAAAGTTATACATGGCAAAAGTGTGTTATTGGTGGAATAAAATAAGCAAAACTGGTATAAATATTGTGTTGGGTTTTTTTCCTCTAAAAATAACTATGCTTTTATTACGGCATCTTGGTGTGACCCTTCTGCTTATCAGCACCCACATCCCTTCACACTCATGCCTGACTGCTGCTGGCAACCAGTTACAGCCTGACTCCACCTCAGTGGGAATAAAAGAGAAAGTTTAAAGACAGTCAAAGCTGTTATTGTTCAGGAAAATGATAAGTGTTATCAGTTATCAATGCCTGAGAACCTTCTGAATATTTCTCTCTGCTAATGGTGTGCTCATTTTATTGGCTGTCTTTTTTTGTCCTTATCAAATTCGAGGTCTTCTTTCTAAAGCCCTAGATAGATCAGGTCATGAAGGTCATTCAGAAACATCCTCCAAGATGTGATGCCTCTTGACATATATGTCCCACAGGCACCATGAAACATTAAAGTGACAAAACTGCAAGTACAAAGTTAAGATGGAGATTTCTTCAGGGATAGCCTGATAGACTGGGACCTGCTCGCAGAGAAAATCCAGAGGTCTGCAGGTGTCAATGGCTGCCACAGCCACATGGAAAAGTTATTTCAGGGGATCCTCACTCGCACAACACTGGCAACAAAGAATGAGAGGTCAGCATGTCAGAAGTTACTAACAAAGCAGTTTGCCAGAACAACAAGAGAGACCAAACAACCACGAGGAGTTGAAGGTGAAGCACATTTAAGTTCTACACCCCAAGACAACCATGAGAAGTTCTCTAATTCCAAACAGGGACATGTGTGATGTGTGTGATGTTTGCTATGCTCACAAACACCTCTGGTCACCAAAGCTGCAGCTGAGGCAGAACAGAGCTGTAACAGGTGTAGGAGTGGTGATGCAGAACCATTCCTGCCATTCATTGCTGAAGATGGGCAGCACTCTCAGCACAGCCCCAGGACACACTTCAGCTACAGCATAATGTGTCTTTTTATGACAGAGATCACAACCCACTACAGCATCCAAAACTGTGTCCATCACAGTTATTCACAATAATAAAGATTGCAGAGAAACCACTAAAGCCTTGCACTTATCCAAACTCTGCCTTAAGGGTTGTGTGTGACCAAATTGTGCCATCATGAATCACATCCTGAGGGAGTATGGGGTGAAAAGTCCACATGAGGAATACCTGGTATCTGTTACTTTGACACACATCATCTACAGTGTGCAGCTACTTCATCTGGGTTCAAAAATAATACACATCATTTGGGGACATGCTAGTTTCCTTGTCACCAAATCAACATAATTAATTTAACCACTATCATTACAGCTGAACTTTCCAGCCCAGTCAAATGAAATAAGTCAATTCCATCTGTGTACTTTTTTTTTGGATGTTTTCCTTCCTCAGTGGCTAATTATTGAAGATTTTCTTCTAAGCCCTAATTCATGCCTCCTTCCTGCTGACTGCAGATAAAATGTCATCTGTGCAGGAGCTCATAATCAGCTGATTCTGACAAGCAGAGGATAAAGCACAAAAGGAAGAATATTGTTTTAAGGAGGGAGAAATCCAGATCTAACTACTGGGACTTTTGCCAGCAATTTCAATGTGAACAGAAAAGAGGCCTCATTGAGACAGTGGAAATTAGACCCTGTTGCTTCTCAAGGGTTTTGTTTCCTTTTTTTGGATGAAAAGATGATGAAACAGAGCAGTGTAGCCTCATCTGCATGATCAATGTAAAGGGAAGGTGACAAAGCTGAGGGTACAGGAAAGCAGAGGGTAAAACTCCACCAGACAGGGTGCTAGCTGAGGTTTTGAGCACTTTGAGGATCATCTGCCATTTTGTTCAAGTGGTTAAAACATAGAAACCCTCTCCAGGCTCAGAATTTGAAGATGCTCTTCATATATCTGGCAGTCTCTGAAATCTAAGAGATACATGTTTAACTCCTTAAAACACCAAGATCAGTTACTGCCCTTCAGCCTCTTAGTTCAAGAAATACCTCACATGGAACGGGGAGGGAGGAGGGAGGAGAGAGAGAACACCAGCTTTGAAACCAGAGAACAAAATCAGAATCCTCCCATTTCATCCCTCCTGAACAAGTAGGTCTGGCTGACCTCTTATTCTCTCCTTATCCTTCATCCTCTAAAAAGAGAAATCTAGAGAAGAAAATAAGATCATCCTAGCCTAATACGCTCATTTTCTCCTCCTGATGTTTCAAGCTCACTCTAGGGAGGAGTCACTAGTTAACACTGAGGGAAAATCGCCAGGACAATTTACTGAAGCCGGACTGCAGCCGCAGGTTTTGCATCCATCGGCCCGAGCCCAGCCGCCACCTGGTGACTGAAAACTCACACTGCGTTATTCCCTCAGCATTTACTCCTTCATTACTCATTCCAGATATGCATGGAATACCTCTGACAATGTATCCCAGGTAGGAGTAAGGAGCTCCGATTCTCTAGCATTCAAATACACAACATACATCAATGCTGGAAGGAAAAAAGAGACAAATTTAATTAACTCAAGTCTTAGATTGCAGAGAGTGGTCAGATGGGGAGTGGCTGGGTTGAATCTAAATTCAGGTACTACTCAAGAGCTCCCTCACATCTGGGCCTCCACTGACTTTCTACAGGAAGGAAGCAGAAAAATGACCCCATTCCAAAGATCCATTACCTTTCCCTTTGCTTGTCCCCTGCAGTCCCAGCTGGCACCACTGTCCTGAACTGTCACACAGACTTGCTGTGAACCAGGTGACTTCAGTAAAAAGATTTGCAAGCTGAATGCTAGAAAATAGACTTCTATAACATGGATTTTGGGGGTATGACCAAAAAGTGCTCTCAGTCAATATTTTAATAAGCTGCAACAAAATGTTTAGGACCATCATTTTTAGAAGGCAATAGATATCAACAAACAGAAGACTGCTTGAAAAATGTTAATGCTTAAAATATAATGACTACTGCACATATTCTTTTCAACTTTTATGCTCTAGTCAATGTATTATAATTGAGCACTACTGAATTACTTTTCTAGTGGATAAATACTGTACACGCTGTACTGTGAAGAGACATCATGTAATGTATACTAATTAAGCCATTATATCTGTAGAGAAGATTGTATCTGAAATATCAAATTAGCAGGAATTAAACATCTCAGAGGATTAATGAAATGTTATGGAGCCATTCACTTCCAGGTCAACAGGTTCAATTTCAGCTTAGTTTAATAGTTATAATGAATTTATGTGCTGGAGATAACAATTCTCTGCATATGTCCATAAATCAGGGGAAGAGCCCCTAGCTCATACCAAGAGCAGCAGGCTTGAACCAGCACAGCCAGAACAAGGCAGCCAGGAATATTCTGCTAGGCCTGGCTTCGGCACACAGCCTGGGGCTTCAGGAGATCAAAGAGCACATTTCCTGCATGGCTGCAATGTGTGTAGGCAGCAGCGAGCGACACCAGAGACACCTAGTCAGTTCTCTTCACAGACCTGCCAACAATTGTCAGCCCCAGCAATAAAGTTATCACAGGAACATCCAGCCCCATCTCCTCTTTGACTCAGTCAGGAGCCTCTTCTGCTTATCCTGATTTCTCTCTCAGCAGCCCTTGCTGTTTCCAGCAGAGACACTTGCAGCTCCAGGAAAAGGTGAAATTGTAACCAACTTCTACAAGGCTTTATCTTATCTTTATTTACAATAAATATACAATCCCTAGTTTTATTGTGGAAACTCAAATTTCAGACCAATCTCATCTGAGATTAAACAACCAGCATGTCAAGAGATGTAGGCATCAGCCCTTTAGTGATGATGGGCAGTGAGCAAACAACAACCAGTTTATGCATAAGAGAAACCAGCTAAGAAATAACCACATCAAGAACAAATAACTGTAACCTAGTGGAGTATGAAAAAAGAGGCGCCTCCAAACTCTGCAGACAGACCTTGAAAGGAGACAAACTTATAAATGAAGAGATCACCCAAAGCCCATCACTTCAGTTTGCTGTGAGGACTCTGGTTTGGTCACACACAAGCATTGTAAGCTAAGGAATGGCTCAGAATGCCAAAGTTCCTGCTCCAGGTTTTTTACTGAGTTTCTGTGGAGCTTGGCTAAAATCTCCATCTTACTGAGCTCCAGTATCTCCAACTGCTAGAAGGATCACCTATGCAGCTATTATGGAAAAACTGTATTTACCAGGTGCTTCAGAAATGCAAGTTGTTGATATCGGTCCTTCCTCTGAGTGTTTAACCCACACCCTGCAATATGAGGACAGGAAACCTCATGAAAACACCCTGTACTGCTGACAGGAAAGTCATCCTGTCACCTCTACCATCACCACACTTTGTGATCATCCTGCTCCCCTTTCAAATGCTCCCAAGATCTGGAGAAACAAAGATCTTCACCAGAGAGTATCTGGATGGCTGTAAAATAGCTTACACAGACTATTACAGAGAAAGTAGTTTTCAACCAAGGGTACTGAGATACAAACATCACACCAGAAAAAAAAAAAAAAAGCTCTGGCAGCCTACATAATATATGGAAAAAGCATCAAGCTTGCAGGATTGTTCTCTTTTAGAGACTACAAACAGAACTGAAGAACAAAGAGCATTCTAACAGCTGTTTACTTTGCTTTCCTGGCACTTCTGTATTTCAAGTTTAAAGAAGAAAAAAAATGAAAAAAACAAACCTAAACAAAACAAAAGGGTAAACTTGATAAACCAAAAGGTAAAAGGAGCCATTTTTATTGCAAGACTGCCTTGAATACACCTCCCCTGCTCACAAAATCTCTCAAGATTTCCACTACAGTAAATGCATTAAGAGTGAAATTTGTACCATGTATTTACTCGTCCAGCAGGAGGCTGTGAAGTGCAGCACAAAGTACAGGTGGAAATCCAGATGAATTTCTACTGGTCTACCTTAGCTTTTTTCACTTTAGCCACTATTCTCCCTCTTACATACCGTGTCTTCCAAGCACTGAATTTGTTCAACAGCACTTCTACATCTGCTCCTCCTGTGCCATAGTGAGTTGCAATTGCAATGGGAAGTTTCTACAGATAATCAGAAGCTTGCAACCACAGTATTCTCCTAAGGGATATAGTTTGAAATTTTAATGATTAATAATATAGTTTATATATTGACATATTATGTATATTATTATATATGCCCACACAAAATTATTATACATTCTTTGACTTTAAAAGTTAAATGTTTACTATGGAATGCAACATTTTTGTATTTTTTCTGCTCAAGAAAGAAAAAAGAAAATTCCTTAGCAATATAGGCAGGTCCAAAATAGAGTATTCAGTAAGAATTTAAGAAAAAAGTGCCCTCCAAGAGGCAGATGAACATAAGGCATTTTCTGTGTTGGACACAAGCAAAGTAAAAAGGAGATATCCTTTCTAAAGCACTAGAGAAAAGTACTAGGGATGAATTAAAATATAAATTAAGACCTGAAATTTTCAGCATCCCGCCTCATATCTAAAACTATACATTTGAAACAATTTAAACAGTATTTAAATATATAGTGTTCTAGTGTAGAGGCCTAACTCCTGTGTGTATTGTGTGTGCACTTTATGTGTATATGTTTGTAAAAAGAGGGATGTGTTTTATTAGATGAGTATAGTTGGAAAAAATACATAATCCCCTTGTCAGTCTAATATAAGTAATCATCCCTCCCTTGAAGCCTTTTCTCTCACATCACCATGATCATGGTTACAAGACTATTCACTAACAAATTTTTAAAAAGCTCCCTTGGTGAACTTGAACATTGCATCTCCTGCCTTCAACTGCAGTACTTCAGTCACTTAAAGCAGACAGCAGAAATATGAAATTTGTGTTTCATACTTCATCCTGAATGCTATAAAAACTCTTGTTTGCTCTCCTTAGTCCTACCAGACACAAGCATCCAGTTGCATGTCAAGCAGCAGCCCTGGATAACAAAACAAGCTCTGACACTGGAGCGAGAGAGAGGCAGCAGCGTTGGGGTTTTGGTGCTGCAGGATAAACTCTGAGGTCCACAGGGAAATCTAAATGGTGTATTTTTCTGTTTACCTTCAGGTGACAATGTCCAAATGCTGCAACACATCACTGAGCGTCTGTTACAAAAACTCCTGTCACCAAGAATAAAAATGGATGGATGAATAATGGTCAGGCTGGACCTTCTGCCTCCTGCCAGCAGGATTGAGCAGAGATTTAAAAACAGCTTGTAAGCAATATGCAGCCAATCTAGACCTATATAATCAGACCTAGAATCATCAGCATTACACAGACATCAACTTACCTCTGAATGGAGACAAGGGACTTGCTTGTGTTTCTCAAAGGACCCAGATTCATTGACTGAAGTCATTGAAAGCATTACTTGTTTCACAATCTGTTTCTCCAACTAAAGTCACTGACAGCACTGAACAGGTTATTTTTTCCTTCTTAAAAGCTTGTATTCTGATTGAATTGAAGAAACATTATTAAGTCTACTCTTCTCCATATAAAAAAAAGAATGTCTCAAAATAAGATAACCTGTAAAATATTTTGGATGTTTTCTTCAAGTAAGACACTACCATTTATGAAAGAGATTTTTGTTTTGATCAAATGAATAACAAAAAGCATAACAGCAAATACATCTTAACAGATGAAGGAACAGGATTTCCCTTTTTTATTTTAATTACTGCCATCTCTTTCTACATCTTCCTGCAAGATCAACATTTCATTATTTCCATCAACGGCAAAACAAGGACAATTCAAACATGTGCAAACAGAGATTAACACGCTGGGTACAGTGGGTCACCCATCCTGAAAGGCAGAGCTTTACCTACATTGTCCATATTTTTCTCCAGGGTATAAAATGTGTGGCTTTCAAGGGGAGGGAGGGAGGGAAGCTCAGCTTTAGATGCCAGTTTCCTGATGAGAAGTCACCTTTCATGATAAAGTCATCTGCAAAAGCTGTGCAGTCAAGAAACCTTATATTTGTCTCCTATGTAATATACTCCACATCAGCAATCATTTCTATCCAAATCGAATGTTGTGGCAGAAAAACTGCCCTCTAATGAGGCACCCTGATCATTTAAAAAAGACAAGAGGCATCTTTGTAAAGCATTTGGTGCTACCATGATTTTTTCAGTGCTTCTTCCAGAAGAAAGACTCCCCTGAAAATTGTTTCACTCCTTTTTTTAAACTGAACTTGGTGCAACCTTTTCAGGCTACTTTGAAGAAAAATGTTGAATCAATCCACATTCTAAAATGCCTCAGAAAGAAGCAAAATCCCAGCAGTAAATCCACCTAATTAAGTGAGGGTGTATCTAGCCCATAGCTATTATCGCTTCTCAGCTTAATATTTTTAAACACCCTGTATGTGGAGCAGGCAGTAAGCTCTTCTCATTATTTCTCAAATGAAGCTGAGTAGATCTAACCCAAATTATGGCAAGATAAACCAGACAACTTAAGTGATGAAAATTATACTTTTCCCTCTGCTTTAGGGACGCTTCTGGCTCATCTGTCCTCTGATCAAGGTGAGCCTGATAAAGCTGAAAATTATACTGTGTGACTGGATTGTATGAGATTATCTTTCCCCTGAGAAGTGATTTATTTTAGTAACTCTTAATGAATAAGAAACTCGCTGCTCCAACACACTGCTCTTCTTGTGTGGGCATGGTTCCTTATTGCTTTGAGAGATCACATAAAAGAAATGGAGAATCTGAGTGGCTACATCTTCTTCATGGTTCAAAGACAATTTTGTGTTATAAGATAGACCTTCAGGGACCACCAGTTCCATAAAAAGTGAAAATTAATGTCATCAGTTCGTGGGTTTAACTGCAAAAGTCACTGGCATATCTTCCACTTTTTGAGTGTGAGGAAAGTCCAGTTTTGGTTTTGAGGGATCTTGCTTTGTAGAATTTGGGGATCCTCGACCTTTAGATGATTCCAGGAGATGTTGCATGTTAAGTCTGAAAATAAGGCGAGGATCTGGTCCAGAAAGAGATGGGCAATTGCAGCTCTCTCTTATTTTAAGAGCCTGTGAACATATAGGAAAACAAATCAAATAGGAAAAACAAGAAAGGTTTCAGTCAGTGACTTTGGCTTTCCAGTCAGGTTTGCATTTGCACATTGGTTAATGTAATAATGAGCCTGAATCATCACTGAACAACTTCTCAACAGAAACCAAGAATTCCTGTGACAAAATGGAGCAATATGGTAAAACAATGGGAAAAATGAAGAGTGAAATTATTTTCTCACACCGTGATCTCCAAGGATGGATACT
This sequence comes from Motacilla alba alba, assembly GCF_015832195.1. Classification (NCBI taxonomy): domain Eukaryota; kingdom Metazoa; phylum Chordata; class Aves; order Passeriformes; family Motacillidae; genus Motacilla; species Motacilla alba. Next base: position 3,591,282 of record NC_052023.1, on the reverse strand, counting down.
CTAAAAGGTACAACATAATTAAACAGGAAGTTCTTCAATGCCTTCTGTGATACTTGTCCACATCACTACCTTTTAATTTACATTCACATAGAAACTAAACTTTTTGTAGCCCTTTCAGGCTACTTTGAAGAAAAATGTTGAATCAATCCATATTCTAAAATGCCTCAGGGAGAAGAAAAATCCCAGCAGGAAATCCACTTAATTAAGTGGGGGTATATCCAGCCCACAGCCACAGCCCACATACTGCACTCAGCTTCATATTTTTATATTTATATTTACATTCAAATGCAAATGAAAATGACTGCATCAAGGAAAAAAGGGCTCTGAATAATTTACTTCCTCAGATATGTTCTATTATTGAAGTAACTATACATAGATGTCTGACTCAAAAAAGGAAGGAAAATCTCCAATAACATAATGGACTTTTAACTGTTTGGAACAGAGATCCAGATGGTTCATCAGTATAGCTAAACTCCTGTTACACAAGTGATCTCATCTCCAAGAAGCATTTGGAGTATTCCAGGTTTCCAAGTATTATGAGAAAACAATGTCACAAGAAAATAATGTCTATAGAATGCAACAATTTCTCTGGATAAAAAGATCAGCAGTAAGAGACCAGACTTTAAGTTAGTCCAGCTCACTGAGTAAGTGTCATTGCTTGCATTTTACAAGTAAGAAAGTAGGGGCACAAAGGAGCCAGAGAATCTCCCAAAGAACCAAAATTCATTAGCACAAGCACATTCCCCCCAGACCATCCTGTCTGGCTGGCAATCTGAGAAAGGAATGGCAGTGGATGAATCTCACATCTCAAAGGCTCTGTGGAGAAATTGATGTCAACCTGTTCAAAGTCAGCTGTTTTAAAGGATGTTTAAGTTGTGTTCATTGTCACAAAGCTGAACACACCTTAATTAAGACCACACAAAGTGGCAGCTCCTGTTTTTGGCACACAACAACTGATGCAGGGCTCTGTAAGCAGCTGTACACAGAACTACTGGGATCCATGGATCCTCCTAGAACTCATTTAAACTAATTAGGTAGATCCTATGTATCATATAGCAAAATATTAGATGTAGAACTCAAGAACTCTAAGTCTAGAGGGCTCTACATCTCCACTGAGAACTACTTTTTCAAATTCTGCAAAATGAAACACCAAGACCACGACAAGTCTGATGGTTACCATTAATCAATGGTCACTGTGGGATGGTCACATTTGTTCAATATTGGCCTGGCCTCAATTAATAGCATATATCATAGGCAGATTTACATCCAGCTCTGTTTTTAATCCTTTCATAGAGAAACCAGTTCAAATGTGCATTTTATTCCACTTCATTATCATAGATTCCTGAAAAGCAATGGCCAGAGCTGTCCTGAGTGGTAGCCAGGTGCCTCCTGGCCAGTATTTGGGACTGTCAGCAGAAAATACATGCTGATTAATTTGTTCTAGATGGATTCATAAGGAGGAAGAAAATAACAGTTTTCATAGCAGTCCTAGAATTGCATTGTAGACAGAGCAGAAATTTTTAATCTGCTTTATATCCACCAGCTTTGTCTGAAATATCAAATCAAATATTCCAGTAACGCTCTGCCTAAGTATTTACCCATCATTTTGAAACACTTTGATATTCTTCCACAGGAGGCACTGGAAACATCTTACTACAGCAGATTTTAAAACAGAAGAGCAGAGCTTCTTAACTCATTTTTATCTATAAGGAGGTTCCAAAACATATTTCTCCTCTAACTTTACTACAGTGAACTGATAGAGTTTGCTGTAAATGGCTAGAAACAAACAAAATTTAGAATTAACAAATGGTTTTGGAAAAAGACACATTCCAAAAATGTAGCAAGAGTTTCTCCAGTTGTTTCTTGCTGAAATGTAAAATTCAAAGTACTGAATACACAAGTCTGGATTAGGCATGTAAATATTGTTCCTGTTTAAGTTTTTAAAAATATGACTAAAGTTTTCACAGCTTGCTTTTCTACAGCATGATCATCCACGTAGTCACCAAATGTAACTGTACTGCTGAACACTCTTCTGCTTCAGTGACCAATCCATTTCTAAACTGACATTTGTGCTAAACCAAGAGTTTTCTCTTGTTCCCTCCTAGAACATAAGCTGCTGCAAGACTGCATTAACGTCAAGCAGTGTTATTCAAGGCAAATGGGAATATAAAGATTTAGGCTGTATCCTGGAAAAGGCAACATAATCCTCTCTTAAACAAATTTAGCAATTTTGTATCTCTGGGTTTTCCTGGCTAAACAGCGCCTGACCTAGTTCCATGGTTTCACTCACCCGAAGTCCCAACAGCAAAGATAAAAACCAGTACTTCAGGTGAACATTTTTACCCTGTGGATGTCTGAGCTCTTGCTAGACATAAAGCTGTGCAAGGGGGTAGCAGGCAGCTATTCAACATCATCACCTCCCATGCCACTGAAAAACTCCAGATAAGGAAAGAAAAGCCAAGTTAACTTGTCACCTCCCTGCTCAGGACAGCTGTAACTACACATTCCAGTGAGGGCAGCCACTGCCTGCTTATTGGTTCAGGAGATCCCAAATAAAACATCCAAACTCTTGCTTGTAAGTTACAAAGGTGAAGCTGTTTTTCTTATTATACAATCACAGTCACCCCCTGCAATGTTTGGGAGCAGGGAAGGCAGAAGAATTAGGCAGGTCTCCCTCATCCTATCACCTTCATGCAAAGCTACCAGCAGAGACAAATAGAGAAATAAGTAATTTTTAGCTCCCAATATTAATCCTTCACACTGTCACAGACACCAGACTACCTGCTGGTCTCAAGCCCTTACAGTCTTAATGAAGTAGCAGTAAAAAGATGATTAAAGGAATTGATAGACTTTACTGGATAGAGAAGAAAAGCAGCTTATATATAATGCTGATACTTCCAACCTGCCACTGATGTTGGCATAGGAAAGAGAAATTGTGACAAAATATTTAATAACTTTTTAGGGAGGATAGAAATGAAGGTCAGTGGTTTTTATTCTTGTTTCTATGTTGGTAGGGCTTAATTAACATATTCTAGTACTAGAATTAACTAGTAATGTTAATTTATAAGGTAATGTGCTCACATCATAAGCAAAGAGGAAATATACCAACCTGCTTTTGAAAAGGAAGGGAAATAAATTTATCTCCCATATTAAAAGGCAGCAGAGGAAAGAAATATTAACTACACAAAAAATAATTTAAAAAATATGTAGCCAATGTGGATTTGAAAAAAAACAGGTGTTGCCAAAGTAAATGAATTAACTTTTTTTGACAAGTTAACCAACCTGGCAAACAAGACAAGCAGTGCAATTGATATATCCCAACTTATTATTAGTCTCTAAATGACCTCACCATGGCATTTCCACAAGAAAGTGGAAACAGGACTTAGAGTGAATCAAAAATGGAATCTGAGCCAACAACGTGATGCTAAAAAAGCAAATGTCACATCAAGATGAATCTTTGTATCACAGGCAAGGCTCAGTAGATAACCTTCTGCTTTATTCAGTTTAGCTGAGGCTTCCACTGATGTGCAGTGCTGCATTTGAACAGCACACTTGGAAACAGACACTGCCCCAAGTCAGAGAACATGAAAATAAAACATTGACATCAACTCTGATTCTGTAGCTTCTCTCTGTAACTACACTCCCACAGTCTCTCTGTCTCCAGAACAAAGATCATCTTCTCACCCTCATACAAAATTATTTAATGATTTCTTTTTCTGAAAATAACACACATCTCTCCAGCCTTCATGCGGGAATTCTAAGAGATTTCAGTTTCCTACTTAAGAGAATACTCTGTTTTCCTGGTTTATTATCCTAACATCTCCCTGTCTGAGGGGAAAATACTTTCAAAGCACAGCAAATCTTTTTTATTTGTTTTATTTCATTTCCAGCAGAGCACCACTTTTTAACTGCTTATAGCTCTCTTGTTTACTGATTCCTCAGCATGGCTGTAGCTTCCAGCGTGCTCAGAAAACCAGATGTAACATCTTTAACACTCATTTGATTTGCTCTCAGTCTTTTAATGACTTGAAAGGGATCCCTGTGATAGTTCCCCTTTAATTTACACTTCCTGAGACTGCTCAGTCACCTCATTCAGATGTGACATTTCATCACCTGAAGAAAAATTCTCACTTTATTTGATTGCATCTTATTGTGAACCTGCTTAAAAGTCTGTAGAGAAAGGTTAGAGAAGTTCAAAATCTTGTCCCTTTTTGTCCCAGCTATGGTAGCTGGTCTAATAAGAGATATATTGTCCTGAAAACCATTTTAGCTCCAAAAAGAGCAGCACATGAAACCCAATAATACTCATGATGGATCTGGCACTGATCTGGCATTGATTAAGAAGTACCAGTTTCTTCACAGAGAGACACAGAGATTAAAAGGCCTTTTTTGATAATCTGCCTTCTCTCCTGGGCTCTGAATATCTAATGGCAACTAATAAATGGTAAACATTCTGTTCTAAAGAGCTCAAAGGACGTGAACAATGAAACAAAAAGGGGCTGATATTGAGCAACAATAAAAGCCTGGGATTCCCTCTCCATGCCTGAAATCCAGCCTGAAGGCAGCAGCTCCCACAAGAAGGGGAGTCAATGCTACAGACAAGAAGCCTCCTCTACACATTTTCTTTTATCTTTATACCAGTTTTGTAGTGCCAGCCTCACTTCTCTTGTGAACTTGCTAAAAACAGGAAGCCTTCAGCCCCTGCTTTCTCATCCTACTCCAAAGAATGTTTAAGGTAAAAGGCAACCAAAAACATCTGCCCTCAATTATCTTTTGGAAGATCTCCCCAGTCTTCCCTGCTCTTGGAAGTGAGAGTAGCTGTAAAAAGATGGGGGCTGCTCCACCTGCTAAACTACAAGAGATGAGACAGAAATAACAGTTCTACATAGTTGCTCAGTTATTTAACTTATTTGCTCAGGCCTGGGGTAGAACATAAGAAGTAATTTATTTCATTATCTCTTTATAAGCCAGTCAACAACTCCATGAAAATAAACGATCCCGAACCCTTTATGTTCAATCTAGCTAAAACTGAGGCTCCACAACAAAAATAATTTTCTATTCAGCTGCTCAAATGTGTTAGCAAATCCATCAAAAACATTCTCCCAGCCTGCTTTTGCACAGTACAAACTTTGTGTATACTAATTTGAAATATCCAGTCTAGCCACTCTCCAGCCTCCTACCCTTAATGCTGACTTTGATTTATGCCATCATTTGGAATATTTACTGTATTCATTCTCATCAAAGGATTCATGAAACTTTTTTTTCTTCTTTGAAGTCAGCAAACACCTCAACATTTTAGTGCTCCCTCTGCCAATAAATCTTCCAAGTGTCTTTACAGTTTGGAACTGAGAAAGACTTAAAGTGACAGCGAGTTTAAAAAGAGAAGAATAGTTGGTTATAAAAAAGAGTATTTCCAAACACAGTTTAGCTTGCTGAAAAACAGTGTTGCAGTGGAGTGCTTGAACACTCTATTTTATTTTTTTATTTGCTACAAAAGCAAAAAAGTCAAGACACTTTAGGGATCCGACTTAAAAACTGCCTTTCCAAAATGGCAAAAAAATAGAAAGAGTGGATGAGAGCTGCAGCACTGTCACACCTATATCAAAAGGGCATTCAAAAGAAATAAAATTACACTTTGATCAGAAATCAGAAACAAAAAACAAACCACTTGGAATATAATTACATTTTATCTGTGCTATCTTGTTTTTTCCTCATTTAATAAAACCTTCAAGATTGAAAGCTCTGCAATGGAGAATTTCTGTAAGGATAAAGAGAAAGGTAAGCATGGTGCTATCAGAGTAAATTGTGAATCAATACCAAAGCAGCTAATCAATCAATTAATATCCAACTACTTCTGGCAAGTTTCCGAAGAGGAAGAGACTCTTCCCTGAGCCCTGCTCACCTCTGGGATGAGGCGGTCCAAGTGCTCAGCTCTGTTCTCATGGGAAGGGTGTGTGGAGAGCCACTCTGGCAGCTTGGGCTGCCCCTGGATGGTTTCTGCCAATTCCATCTGCTGCCAGAAGACGCTGCTGGCTCTGACATCCACACAAGCCTGAGAAGAGAAGGGAAATGGAAACACCACTGGCTGTTTAAAGTAATAAATATACAGTCTAACTGATATTGAATTACAAAAGACTTCTTAAATTTTAAGTCTCTAAAGAGTGTTTAGATGGTCCTTATACCTGACAGGAAAAAGCTGTTCCAAAATAGCTAAAAGTAGTAAAAAACACATGCAGACACTGGACCTAGACCTTTTAACACCTGTGCCTTAAAAAACTTACACCTGAATTAAGAAAATTCAGGAGAAAGGAAAGGTTTACAATTTTGGCATACACTTGTTCTTTAAAAAAAAGCTCAGCTGCAAATTTGAAGTTATATTTACTCGAACAAATTAATCAACTCCACAGATTTAGGCAAATTTACAGGAAGAAGCTGAAAGTCAAAAACACAAGGCAATAATAGCTCATACTTAAATATACCTAAAAAGTAACTGGAAATGCTTTTCTGTAATTGATTACACTGCCTTTCATGGGTGATCTGTGGAATCCATGAAACAATAAAACAGCAATTCTGTAGCATTCCTGACTCTCTTCAGGAAGTATATATCTAACCATAGAAAGTCACAAACAGCAACCTTTAGAATTGTTTTTGTGTATCACCACAGACTCCTCTATTCTTACATTTAAGTAGAGAAGAAAAATAAACAAGATTTCTTACACTGACCTTTATTTGCTAAGTGAAAAAGAGGGACAAGTAGTCAAAAGATAAGAAAATTATTTATTCCCGTCCTCTCACCCAGGAACAGATGTGGTGCTTTATCCTTTGAATTTATTAATTTAAATTATTATTATGAAAAGGTCATCTGCACAACCAGAGAAATGCTCATATGTCACTTCACTAATTTCTTTCTGGTATGGCCCCACTTTTTCAGTATTAGAAGGCAGTGAGCACAAACACAGTGATTACAATTTTTTAATGGATGGTATTATTCTTGACAACTTCAAATTACGAATGCAGTTTTAATCCCAGAATCAAAGTTAATTTTAAAAACCCTTCCTTAAAGAAACATTAATAATTATTAAAAGGAAATTTTGCTAATGAAATATTAACACTAGATGGTGCTGCTCTCACTGGTATCTCACACATAAGTCTATTTCACTTAGGCAGGAATCAAAGAGTTGGTTCAGTTCCTTTAATACAGAATTAAATTCCCCGGGGGAAAAAAAGTAATTGAAAAAATAAACTATGAAAAAAATGCTGAGTAGCTTCTGACCAAATTATTGTCTTACTTCAGCAAAGCTGTTTTGTTGTTATGGTTGTATTTCACTTAAATCTTTACATGTAATTAAATCCTACTTATGGAAGATCCCTGTTTAAAGTTCTCTTTACAAATACATGGGGTTTTCTTCCAATAGCAACAAACTGCACAGAAAAGAGACTGCAGGTAATGCACAACTTTACACTCTTCAGTGTTATTACACCCAACTAGCCACAATGACTTTGTCTTTCCCTAAAAACTCTTTTATTTCCCACCACTTCATAAAACTACCTATCTTCAAAAACTTACAGTTTACCTCCATATGAAGAATGAAACTCCCTCTAATTGTAACAGAAACTGAAAAATGCCTGGTACATTTTTTTTCTGATTTTATTTTTATTGCTAATAAAACCAAGCAGTTGTAGTTACCTTTGCTGCAAACTGAAGTCCCACTTTATCAGCTTCAGCCTCCAGGGTTCTGCTGTAGGGTCTATCAAACATGAACTGCAAAGAAACACATCAAAGCTCTGTTCCTGGGTCTGGAATGTGTACAGAGATAGAGCCTTGTAGCTGTCTTTTAACCTTTTCATAAGAAGTGGGGTTTATCTATCATGCTCACATTGCATGTGATCAGCATTAATTTTCTTCACGTAATCACTAATTCCATTATATGTAACTCATTGATCCTTCAATATTCAGTTTAAATTAATTCAAATTAGTTATATTTTCATGGCCACTATCAGCAGCCGATCTCATTCTACAGCAACTGAAAGCTAAATACCAACTTTTCACCAGAATTTTTTCACTTCACTCTTCTATTGACATCAAGATTTTCTTGCAGCAACTTTATGTAAAAAATTCCAGTGGTTCCCTAAACTTTAGGCACGGTATCATCTACTTCTTATGGCAAACTGCCCACAACAAGGAATGTAGCCATAAATATTTGCATGCAGAAATTACTCCTTTGCCATGACTACCCCTAACACAAGCTGCAAATTGCCCTTGAGAAATCAAACTACAAGACATAAAGCTGACCAAACCCCTCTCCCATTTTTCTGGAGCATTAACACACCCTAAGAGGCAGTGGTGGTTTTCTCAAATGTAGTTCATGTAGATTTGGGCAGCCTTAGCCTAATCTGTCGTGTCATAGTAAATGCAAATCAGGACTTGTTTAAACAGCCTGCTCCTGCAGAGATAAGGAACCTGTCACAACATCCTGGCTTAGTCATCCGTTAGGAAATGTGAACTGAACAATGGCAAATGTACAAGGTTAGAAAAGAGAGAAAGGTTTATCAGCTCAAAAAGGTTTTATCAGCTCTTTATCTGGCCACAGAAATTTGTCTTCCTTAGAAGTTTCAGGGGAAAAACACCAAAACCAAAACTATGAACCCCAAAGCAGTTTGAAATGAAGAGTACCAAAGAAGGGGTCCAGTCCCTTGAGTACATAAAGGCACCTGTAACTTTTTGCTGCTTTCCAAAGTAGTACTGATAGTTTTTCTTTCCTAAGTCAAAAACAGAAGCCAACCAAAGGTGGCTTTAAAAACCAAATATGCTGGCTTAAAAGTGAGCAGAGATGAGGTCACTTTCTAAACTCTTAATTTCCATACAGACCTTAAACATTACAATTATAAATATATATTTTTAAATCCTCTGATAATAAAGTAATTCTTTGAAGTGGAATACATGTTTTTATTGCCTTGAAAAGTGTTCCAGGTCTGCTGGTGCACATATATTCACTAAACAGCAAAGAAACTCCTGGCTAGTCTGTCATATATTCCTGAAGCACCATTTCCTAGTTAGCCAGATAAACTATTTGATTAATTATTAAACATTTTTTAGACAGAGAAATGAAATTTGTAACCTACAAAAGAATCACGAGACAGTGGTATTCATCAGCTATGGAAAAATGGAATTGTTAAAAAAATCTTTTGTGAATGTGCTAGAGTGAAAAATTAGAACTTCAAACCCTGATTTAAAATCCTTGTCAGAAATTGGGCACAAAAAAGAAGACAAATTTGATTTTTCAAATCAATTATCAGAGCTGCCTATGAATGCTGAAGAAAAGGGAGTTCCAGGGATGTTGACTGCCCAAAATCAGCAGTTTTCACATGAAATACAAATCTTATGGCATGAGGTGAGCAAGAAAGGAGGATAAGTACTGCATCTGTACATACTGGTGTGTGGGGCATGAGTAAAACTCAGAGTCATGCTTGGGGTTATTCCAAGAATAATTCCTAGGCTTTAGTTCCCATATAAAATAACTGCTGCTCTAGAACAAAACAAACATGCTTCAGTCCAGAAATACATGCTTAAGGAACAACCCCAAATAAATGTAATAAGAAAAGTTAACAATTTATTGAGGAAAGAAAATCCATTATCCTTGGGGGAAAGGCAGAATTGGAGCTCACATGCCCAAAGGCCTACAAAGAATCACTGGGAAACACTTGGTGTCAATAATAAAAAATACACAATAGTCACCAGGTCAAAAAGTCAAGCCTCTAAGGACATAAGAGAAAAACAAATATTGAAACAGAAGCAAGTACCACAGCATGGCTTAAATAACCCTTTAACAGAATGGGATGCTAAAGCTTTAAAAAGCAAAATACAGTTATGGAAGAAGAGGAAGAGAAACATCCTGAAAAAATGTGCAGAAAGATTCACTCACTTTCATGTAAGCGCAACAGGCAAATACGGAATGAGTGAAACAGACACTGCACTCCTGGGTGACTAAAAAAGCTAAGTTTTCTATTCAGCTTCTTTTGTCTATGGGATGAAAGCTTTGCAAGTATTTATCACTTCAACGTGTGATCAGCCTTTTAAACCAGGACAGTATCCCATAGATGATGTTTCCTTTGCACAGGACTCGGAGCTTAAACCCAGATTCCCTTTCCAACCGAAAGCACAACTCCAACCCACGATGCCAAAACACCCATTCTCTGTGGAGAGGAGAAGAGATGCTGACAGGGAGTTGAATCTTGCTGTCTAAATTGTGAGCAGTCTCAGGATTCATTCACACTTTGTTTTTGCCAAATTCAGCTCTTCAAAATGCTGGCTAGCATTCATCAATGTATTGGTTTCTTAGCTACTTGTGCAAATATTCAAGCTCTTAAGAGATAATTTATGTTCAGAATCCACACATCTACCCATTAGCATAAGAACTACCAAAACAGATTGGTTATGTTTAATTTCATATTTTTGAGCAACTGGGGGAAATCTCAGGAAAAGCACCAAGTCAAAGAAACCAAAGAGATCTTTCATTTAATTCAGATTCCAGTTTTATGATCTAAGCAAATTTCTATTTTAAAAACCACACTTTTTTAAAAATAAACGGACCAGTAACTGTCCAGAGAGTAAATTACACTGCTGAAGAAAACTGGCACCAGAAAGCCTCTGAATTTTACTTTGCTGGCTGAAATATCTGCTGGCTGAAAAGATTATTTTAGTAACTTGTACTATAGCATGGTTTATATAAAGGGTGTTTAGATTCTCAATTTTTTAATCTTGGAAACCATTCTTATCACTAACAATAAATTTAAAGAATTCCATATATTTTATTTGGTTTAGGAAGAATTTAACAGCTACTTAAAATAAAAACATTGCATTTTACCATATACAACTTCAAAGGGCAAATTACCTTTCTAAAAGACAATCATATGTCTCAACTGGCAAGCAGGTTCCTGCAGCCTGTGCAACTAAATCCAGTCATTTAGGGAAACCTAAAGTTCTTCAACACGACAAATGAAAATCAGCATCAACTAAAGCAGAATCAGATATATAAAAACGTATCTCATTCCATAACAGACTCAAATATAAATTTTTGTTACACTTCTCCTCTAGCCTTTCTCCCTAAATTTACTATTTAGTTTAGCAAAAGATTAAAATTATCACTCCAAGGAAATCAGGAAGGACAACAGAAAATGTCAGTCTTACCTCCTGCAACTTGCTCTGAATCCACTGGCCAACAACTGCCAAACTATCTCGAGGACAGATGGCCCAAATCATGGTGAGAAAGATGAGTGAGAGAAAATCCAAGAAGTGAACCAGGCTGGCTTTCTCTGCCTGCAAACAGAAATCGACCCATTTTCATTCCCTACTGTCTGACATTTCTTTAGAACATTAACAGAATTTGGAAACACTTTAAAAGTCACTGGGTTTTTTTTTTCTCCTGTGGAGCCACGGGAAGAGGGCAGGCACAACATTCCCTGCTTGTACCAAAACAAACAAACAAACAAAATATCCAGTTGGATACAAGATACTTCCAGGCCAGAATTCACAGGAGCTGCATACAACTGGAACAAATACATTCTGCCTATCAGACTCTCTGAGAGAATCAAAGCTTGAGGTAGGATAGAGGCAACAAGCAGAAAAAGTTCTTCAGTAAAAAGGCCAGGAAACATCTCAGTGTGAATGAAAAATCTGTAAAAACACCTCAAAGACTTGTCTTTACACTAATTTGAGATAAGACATCACTGAGACAGGATCACTAATGGGATAAGGGATCAGTACACATAATGCGTTTCTCTTTTATTTTCTGCTGCTTTTCTTTAAATTCAGAATGCAAAAGATTATTCTGTTTTCCAGAGCTCTATTTGACATTGCAACAAATTGATCAGAGCACTTACAAACAGGATCATGCAACACTTCTCTCTGTGCCAGCTGGGTGACACCAGATGCCATATAAATAAGATAAGTTCTTTTTCATTATCAGAAACATTTTTTAGAGGTTTAAAGGGTTGGTTGGCTGAACCGAGCCCAAGAAACCATGATGTGAACTGCTGCTCACCCAAAATCATACAAGAACCAAGCTCTGGGTGTTCTAGAATTTGACATTCTAAAACTGTGTGCTCCAATAATAACAGTACCAAGTGTTTTCAGATACTTTTTAAAGGTGTATACACTTCTGCAGGTATTAATAATTACAGGAGTAACAGAGTTGCTGAGTACCTCCAGTTCTTTATGTCTGTGCTGTAAGAGAGGGATCTACAGACCAAGCTCTAAATGACTCTTGAAAGTGAGTCAGACTCTACCTGTACAACTGTGAATAAAGCCCTGGCAGCCTTGGTGTTAAGTGGGGCCACACAGGTCTTCTGACAGTTATTAAGTGCTACACAAATAATAAGGATCTACTGTAGCAGGCTACTCATTTCAAACTCAATTTTGTATTAATTAGATAGAGTCACACTGAAAACTTGGTTGGTAATGATAGGGAAAATCATAACTAGAGTAATTAGAATTAATAATTTAAGAATATTAGACAGCTTTCTTTAAAGACTTACTGCATGTTCCAGCACAGCATGAGCTATTTCATGTCCTAAAATAAATGACAGCTGATGAATATCAGAAACTGCATCCAGTAACCCAGTAAAAACAAACACTTGACCATTCTGTAAACAAAGAAAATAAAAATTAAGAGGGCAACAATAACAAGTGCTGTTGCAATATTTTTGTGTGTGTGACGTACAACTTACTGGAAGCACAAAAGCATTTACACCTGGTTCATCCACCACGTGGATAACCCACTTGAGAGCTGAGACTTGGGGGATGTCCTTGTTGCTTTCAGACAAATGCCCAACAACTCTCTCCACAACCTGGTAGCGTGCGTCTGTCTCAGGTAACATCTGATTTTTGAACTGCTCCATCCACTGGAAAAAAAAATTCATTGGTCCTAATTTTTAAGGTGGACAAATGTATACAAAACATGTCATTTGAAAATATCCTGTACTTGTTCTGTTCTTATCTCGTGTCCCTGACAGATGGGAATATGAATACATTTGGATATGGCTTATCAAGTTTCACTTTACAACAGGAAATCACAGAACTCAAAATTATAGGAAAAGAATTTACAAAAATTAGAATGGACAAGAAATAGTTAAGAATGTTTGCTACAAAGCATGTTATATGCTTTGTAACCATTATGTGCTTCTCCTGAAAAGGGAATTCTAAGAAAGGATGGGGACAAGATGAGGAGGTAGCAGATGAAGGGACTCTGCAGGGCTCCGAGCATGAAGTTCAAAACTCATCAAGGACACTACAAGGTTTGTTTCCCATTTCATTAATAGGACTATCTCATCACCAAAAAAAGCAACAATTTTTGAGTACTTTCAATTTCTTGTCTAAAATCTTACCATATCATATTCCATCTGCGACAGCTCCCTAAAATGCTCTTTGCCAAACACCAACAGTCGAGCACGCCCAGTGATGGGTGTCTCCTCCAAGTGGGTAAAATAAAACATGATAAATACAACTCCCAAGCTGCTGACACCCAGCAGGATCTTCCATTTGTTTCTTCTTGCACTTTCTTTGAAGAGTTCCCGTTTATTAGGAGGAAGTGCCTTCCACCAATTTCTTATGCTCCTGTAAGATACAAACAGTGTTAACTTAGGACATATTTGAAATGGAATTTGTTACTCTATCCTCTAATACAGCCTCATCTCATGTAGGAGCTTATGGGGAGTTATATTTTGACTGGCTTCCAGTCCACTGCATTTCTTCCTTCCCACAGAAGAAGAAGGAATGCCCCTTAATGTCTTGGTTCATCTCCCTCCACTGTATGTAAATGAGAAGGAAAAGAGCAAAAAATACATCGAACACCTCTGATAATGGAAAAAAAGCACCTCTTGCTGAGCAAACTGTCAGTCAAACAATACTACAAACACGCCTGCCATCCCTCCCCACACTCACACTCTGCATGATGGGTCTTGCGCTGAGAGGAAAGTAACACAGTATTTTACCTGCCAAGAATGATGGCAAATAATTTCTGAGCTGGCTTCACAATAATCCAGAAAAGAGGAACTGGTGCAGCCTGAAGTGATGGTGATGTGCGAAAAGATCTGTTGATCTGAATGTTCCAAGCAGCGAAGTGACATGGGGGTTGTCCTACACAACTGATCAGGAGGGATGGGATCTTCTCCCCCAGTGGCTGAGAAGACCGGGAGAAAAACCTTCCTGAACTATGGTTTGCATTCCTGTACACTTGCTGTCCACTCGTATGTGGGACATCCAAAAGACGTCTCAGTCCTTTACCTATCAAGTTTCTATAGGAGTCAGGGTTTCCAGTCAAAAAAAAGTTTCTAGTATTTCCACTCAAATCCAACCTTTGGCATCTATTTCTCGCACCCTGACTTCGGCACCATCCTGTGTAAGACCTAGAGAGATTATTGCACTTGCCCTGCTTGCACAAAGAAGCCAAATGAGATAAAATACAGTTCCTGCCCGACAGCTTTAGACCACAGATGATATTCATAACTTCTTTGGTTGGTTACCCTGAAAAAAAAGGAAAAAAAAAGAGCAGAATGGTATTAAGAAGCCCACCCAAACAAGAAACTGCATCATTATTTCATTTTCCCCTGAACAGATACTGTGTATTAGTTTGTCAACATCTGCATTGCACAAAAAAAGGTCACAGTCACAACTGCATCCGGTTACAGTTGCAAGACATCCATCTGCTTCCGACTGTGAAAGATATCAATATCTTGCTTCACTGAGAATAAAACAAGGTGTGATTTATTTTTTTTGCCTTTCACTTTTATTACCACTAGATCAGAGCAACTGCAGGCGTCCCTTGTGGGTCATCACCTTTCTGCGCAGGGCTCCTGGCCCCGGTGCCATTCCTATACAGGAGGAAAACCAGAATCTCGATTTTGTGTCACAGGATCTGTGAGCATATTGCTCGTGCTTTACTCCTGGCCTAGAAACAAAACACCGCCAAACCAAGTCTCCGCCAGCCGGGAGCCTCTAGCTCACGGACATGGAAATGCCTTGGCACGGAACTGACCCAGGCCCTCCCGCCTGAGGGGCCCCGCCGTCACTTTCACCCTCTGGTTCCCATCGCGGCCTCTGCTTCTCCCTCAGACCCGCCGCCCTCGGGTGTAACCGCGATTATCGTGACATGGGCTGATCCGAGGAGCCGGGAGTGGGGAATGAAGGAGACGAATCACTCTGAGGCGCCCGCCCGGGTAATGGCGGGCGGGGAGGCGGGGGACAACTCCGGCCGCCTCACAGCTGCGCGTCCCACGGACCGACCTCCTCCACCGGGCTCCCCTACTCACCACCCCAGGAGGCGGCGGCGGAGGGGCCGGACCGCGGAGCCGGTGTCGATACAGAGCCGGCGTGGAGAGCGGGAGGCGGGACAGGCGCCGCTGCAGCGGCCACCGGGGCCCCGCGTCCCTTCCCTCAGGCGGGGCCGCCGCCGTTCCCGCCGCCGCTGCCCTCAGGCGGCGCCCGCCATTTTGTGGCAGCGCGGGGAGCAGGGGCGCCCCTCCTGAGGCGCGGAGCCCGTTCTCCTGAGTGCCGGAACTCTGGCTCTGCCCGCGGTGTTTCCGTGTCACCTGGTTGCAAAATGTGGAATATGTCAGGGTTATTTTAAATCAGGGTGTTCTTTGATGTATGCTTTCGAGCCCAAATCAGCTTCCCTTAGTCAACGACATCCGGGAACTGAGAAGGTTTAAGGATGTAGCAAATCAAGATGTTGATTTATATCTGTGTACACATTGCTAACTCGGCAGAGTACTCAAAGTTTGTGTACCCCATAGCTGAACTATGATCATTATAATCATAAAAAATCATACCTACAAGTTAAAAAGACCCTGCCCAGGTGAAGACCCTTTCCTTCAGCATGTCTAAAAGTCAGCTGGGGCTTTGTAAATTGTATGTAAATTAATAATCAGTCATAATAGAAGGGCTGTGCTTGGAAAGTTACTAACTCTGAACTCCTGCCTGTAAATAATGGCAGGAAAAGTCTGGTGGTCCCGCTTGATTTGTGGACTCAGAACTGGAATGCAGCTCTGAAATAAAAATATCTCAGGTGTGTATTTATTTGCACACCAGGTAAAAATCCCATTTTGTGGGCAGCATCCTCATGGCTGAGAGCAGCCCTGAGTCGGGACCTTCTCACTTTGGAGCCAGGTGGAGGTCGGTCTTTCTCCCAAGTAACAAGTGTCAGGACAAGATAAAATGTCCTCAAGTTGTGCCAGAGGAAGTTCAGGTTGGACATGAAGATCAACTTCTCCACAGAAAAGGTGAAGTGTGTATACAGATTGGTGAATGTGTGTATACACATTGGAATGGGCTGCCCGAGGAGGGGTTCAAGAATGTGGCACTCAGTGCTCTGGGCTGGTTGACAAGGTGGGGATCTGTCACACGTTGGACTCAATGATCTCAGAGATCTTTTCCAACCTGATTGATTCTGCAATTCTGTTTTTGGGGACCTGAATTGGGAAGTGGCTCCTGCTGCCAAAGGGCTGGTGACACTCCCGGGCAGGGTGCAGTCAGATCTGCTGCCATGGCAGGAGCAGAGTTGATGTTTTTCCCTAGAAAATAGCAAGCTGCTAACTTAATGTGTGACTCTTGTCCTACTCCTCTGGCTGACAAGTACACCTTGGGCGATGTGATGCGAAAAACAAGTTATTTGCTGAGGGAGGGTGAGGCTGGGATGTGTGGTAATGACAGGGCAGCCCAGGCTGCACATAAGCCCTGGTTCCTTGAATGTAAACAGAGGCCCTCTTGTTGTGGAAGGTAAAGAAACACAAATCTTTGTCTTCCAGATCCACATCCTCTGTGTACGAGCACAGCTGAGTATTGCTCAGTGTTTGTTGAGCAATATTTCACCTTTTTTTCACCTTTTTTTTAATTACCAGAGCCCTCCTGTGACAGTTCTTAAGCATTGATGGTCATTGCCAAGGGAAATACATGGTGACTGGTTGTTGCAGTCCAGGCCAAGAAGGAACTTTATGTAATGATAATCTTATAATTTCCTCTGACACAGTTCCTTTAAGACCTGCCCAGGCTCCATTATCATAAGAAGCACACAGAGTAAAATCTGTCAGTCAGTAACACAGCATTAATTTTTGTGGCTGTCTGCTCCAGTCACAAAACTGGCTGAGCTGTAGCAGCAGAAAAGCACTTTGTCTAACTCAAGGCTTGTGTGTGTCCCAGCTGTCAGGAAATGAAGAACTGTGATGAAAGCTCTCATTAATGGCCTTACTACACTTGGTATTTTCTTACTTTTATTGTTTTCTCTATCTAGAATTCTCCATTCCTAAGCCATTCAGGCCTTCTACCATTTTTTCTGTCATTTTTCCACCTCAGTGTCTCCATTTTTTATTGAGTCTGCTGAAAACACACTGCTTTGGGGGTTTTTCTTTGCATGTTTCTTTTTGCAATTATTTGTTCCTCCAATGTATTATTTAACTCTGCATAGAGGATATAGGACCTATTCCTATGTCCTTGGCTAAACTCTTCTAAAAACCAATGGATGTATTGAGTGTGGAAGGATGGGGATGAAAGTTGTGTTCTACATTCTGCACTTCTAAAGTTTCCCCAAGCATCACTGCTTGCAATTAAAACTCCAAAGCAGACAAGCAGCAAATACAGCTCAGGTAATTATAGGATCTATCAAATACCAGCACTAAATATATCTCTAGATGAAAATCTGGTAAACAGTTGAGCAATTGGAAAGTTGTAGAGTGGTGTTTTTTTTAGCTCTAAATAGATGTGTAGTGGAAAAAACATTCTAACTTGTAATTCATATTATTGCTTCTCTTGAATTTTAATGAAGACATGTGCATACAACTTTTTTTTTTTCCCTTGGGGAAATAAAATAGAATATTCTCTGGTAAAGAGAGGTAGATTAAGACAGTTTTGTAGCTGAGTTTTTGCTTACAAGCTTCATCTTTTCTACAAAAAAAAAAGACTATAATTCTAATTTCAGAAGAAGACCAGAAAGCAAATTTAAAATTTTTAAGACTGTAGAAGACCTATTTAGAGGTCATAAGTTATTTCCTCAGCCCAATTAAACAATTAACACCTTAATAGGTACAATTTTCCTGTGTGGGTGTGTCCATTAGTATTTGTGTATATCTTTATATAAGTAGTTGTTCTGAATGAAATGAGGTTTTGTATATGTATGAAATTACTCATACAAAGAAATGCCAAATCCAATGAAAGTAATGAAAAGTAGTTTGAATATAAAAAGTATTTTCCTGTGCTTGGTATACAGATACTTCAGTATTTGGTACTAAAATCTCTCTGCTATCAATTTTGATCATCACAAATAAAAAGTTGTCAGTTGAAATATACAGTCTTCAGCTTCAAATGAAAAAACTCATTATAAAATATTTAAATATTTGGGTATTATATAAATCCAAGGAAAAACTAATTATTAATTGATAGTATTGCAATTCAACTTTCAGTGTAATTTACTTCTGTTCATGAATGCTGGGCTAAAATCCTGGCTGAAAAAATGCACTCTGTCACCTTCTACAAGTCAGAAATTGGATTTAATTCCATTTAGTCTGTTTGGCCAGTTGAAATATCAGGAGTTCACAATCATTTAAAAGATCAGACAATGCTTTTCATTAATGTCAAGACTTTTTCCAAATGTTGTGCACTAGAATATCCTGCCTTGATCCACTGAGTGTGTTGTGTTGTGGACTACCTGTCCTTTGCCCTTCCCTTCCCCACTGAGAT
Source organism: Motacilla alba alba (assembly GCF_015832195.1). NCBI lineage: Eukaryota > Metazoa > Chordata > Aves > Passeriformes > Motacillidae > Motacilla > Motacilla alba. The sequence continues at coordinate 3,572,558 of NC_052023.1, read as the reverse complement.
CCAGTTGGAGGATACTCTTTAAGAATTTAATAGGTATTAACTATTGCTGCATATTATCTCTGTTGTTGATGTTTTTAAAAAAGTAGATTTAAAATCCAGAAAATGAAGTTACTGAACCAAGCAGAAATTTCCTGTAAAACTGTTCCTCTAAAAGTTGTCATAAAATTCAATGCTAAATTTAATTCCAAAACGTGAGTGAAGAGGCTGTAAATAAGGAGTGCTCTTTTCATAGCTTTCTAATTGTTCCAAGCAGCTTTTCTGGGTGCAACCAGAGCAGCAAAAGTGCTGAGATTTCTCACTTCAAACTTTACAAGGACAGGCATTTATCTCAAAAGATAAATTTATCTCAAAAGATAAATTTGTCTCAAAAGAACCACTTGAAAAAGGCTGGGTGCATATACCACCAGTACCGCTGGACCCACATGTAAAAACCTCAGTGGAAAATTAGCAGTGCACATTTTCATAATTCAATCTTTCATTTAGATAATACAAAGTCTCCCTAATTTCCCTAATTGTTTCTGTAGCGCTTGATTGGAGCTGGAGTGGGGCTGTAGGAGTGTTATCCCTCAGGGACCAGGGATCATGGTGCAAATGAGATGTGGATCTTGTCAGGCTGCCTGGCATGGATGAAATTTTAACTAGGTGAAGCCCGGTACAAGAGATTTTGTTAGAACTGCTGAAAAATAATAGTAAAAGTTCTGGGAGCTCATTTTTCCTGCTTTGATAGCAATGGTAATGACTAAAGATTAATTTTAGCATTGACCAAAAAAAAAAAAAAAAAGTAATTGCAGTATTTAAACCCTGAGGCAAATCAGTGGAAATGCTTTGGAAAGGATAATTGTACCTGCACAAGGAAGATTTGTTTAATAGCATTAACTGGCCCAATTAAGGAGAAGTAGAGGAAGGGCCAATCTGTTACTTCTTTAACTGTTCACTGAAAAAGTGGTTTCGATATTTGAGCACTAAATATTGGCTTGCCTTTTTGCAGGATGATTCCCCAAGGTTTAAACATTTTTAGAAGTATTGAAGGGATCTTGTCTCCAGTTGTCCACAACATCCCAGAGGTGCAGGTGTTTCGAGAGGGACCTCAGTGTATTTACGTGGCAGTTGTCGTCATACGACACGAAAAGACGACACGGACACTGCTGCTCTCAAGGTGAACACAAAAGAGGGCCCTTTATTTTCTGACTCCAACATTTATAGTTTTCCAAAAGTGACAGTGGATTGGAGGGTGACAGTGCCACCTCTCCAATGACACTGGACAGACCAAGAGTCCATCAATTCTCTCCTCCTCCATGAAAGAATGCAAAACATAAGTTGTTTACAGAACTGTGTGTGAGAAAGTTTGTTACAAGAATGCAAACATCAGAAGGCTTAGCAAAGTCTTAAAAAATCAGGGTGACATGGCAGTTGTTAAGATTCTCATCAGTAAGCTCATCTGGCATAATCCCAGTCTAAATATCCCTAAAAGATTATTAAGTGAGGGAAGATAGGACAAAAAGAGGACTCTTTGCTGTTCCACAACAGCAGCAGCAGGTTTGACTGTTTTGCCACTGCTGAGAGCCAGAGGCTGCAGAGTGGTGAGTGCAGAGGAGGATCTGCCGCCACAAGTTTTCCCGAGGGCTCCCCTGCCCTGACAAACAGTGATGTGTGTGTTTTTAATGCAGGTGTGGAGCACACGGGTGTGTGCACACACCAACACCTACAAACCAACACGGGCATTTCGTGTCAGAGAATTCCAGGGCACATACTCAGAGATGTAGGCAGACGTGGATTTTACCGGGGGAGTAGAGAGAGCAGAGTTTAAGAGGGTTTTAATCCTTATCTTTCATTTCCTTGCTGTAGTGCTGCCATTGCTTCTGGCACTGTCCTCAGATCGTGAGTGGTACAGAAGTTTTAGTTGAAAGCGGAGGCCAAAGCTCACTTTGTGCAGTTGCCCAGGGGCAGTGGCACTGTGTGCAAAGGGCAGTGCTGGCCTCTTCAGAGTTGGAGTGCAGAGAGGGGATTTTTTTTCTCTGCATGTGTTTAATTTGAGCTTTTCAAGGCAGCCAGTTGGAACTGCAGAACATAATTTAGGCAACAGCCAGCTCCTCTGGCATCGTTAAAGCAAGCACACCCCGCTTTATAACCCAAATAGGCAACAACACAAAGGCACTCTCTGCTATCACCCACAGAACCCAGAAGCACTGCAGAGAGCACAGGGCATAATTACTAGAATAAAATGAGCAAATATTCCATTAAAACAGGATGATGTAATCAGGAGAAGGATAGCTAGAAATTTTAGAGTTAACAACCTCAAAATCTGAATAATGAAAAGCATTTTCATTTTGCAAAGTTTAAAGCTGAAAAAAGGCTCATTGTCTCCTTTTCAGTGAGAATGTCAGGAGTGGTAAGAAAGTCAAACAGGCAGAATATGATGGGCTGTTGCAGTAAAATATGAGATCTGCCATGTGCAAAAAAGATTTGGTGTGAGAGGTGGCAGGAGAGAAATGAGTACTCAGCAGGGGCCATGGGTCTGTTTGGTTTATTCAAGTCCACATCCTACAGTTGCTCTACACAGTTTTATTCATGTAGAATGATCTAGTCCAAGGAGAGGTTCAGGTGCTTCAGTTAATCTCATTTTATTGATTAACTGCAGATACCTTATCCCTCCTATTAACCAGCTCTAGTGCATTTCTGGTGCCTCACCAGTGTGCACTCCACTGGGCTGAAGGACAAGCAAAGAAATAACCAACCACAACTCGGGGCTTTCATGGGGCAGTCCCTTAACGAGTAATAAAAATTTGAATGGCACCACAACAGCCTCTCTTCTCAATCTCAGCTACTAAAAAGAAAAGCGGGAGCCAAGGAAAGATGCTGACACTGTTACCTGCTAAGATTTTTTTCAACAATTAGTCACTTTTGCCTCTCCTACTGAATGCTATGTCTAAATGTTTATATTATCATATAAAATCTCATCATTCACCTTGACAATAATTTTTTTTCCTATGATGGAAAGAGAAAACTGCAGGGATTTTAAAAGACTGGTGAAAGCCAGAAAAGACTGTACATCTCATGATCCCTGACTGAAGGACAGCACCAGCCTCTCAAACACATGGCTTTGATCTGCTCTGCGTAAGTTAACAAATTGGTTAAGCAATGTACTTGGAAAAATTTTATTCTCATCCTACATTTCTTCAGCTGAGGGCTGCTCAGCTCTAGATTTTCAATTTAGTCTGTTTTATAAATGGCTACTTGCAAAATTGTGTGGAGTTAGGCTAAGTTCTGAGTTTTCCTATGACATGGAAAGATTAAGCCTAGATCTCAAATTCTCACTTCATCTTCTCTCAGACAAGTGTGTATTCCTGACCGACTAACAACCAGCTTTGGCGTGTTGCTGTAAGGCACACAATGAATTATAGACCCTGCTCCAAAACTGTGAATGTATTAATGCTGCTGCTGCAAGTGCATAAAAATCTTATTTTGGAAAAATGTGATGCATCTGCCCCAAATATGCACTCCGAATTTTCCAGCAGGTAAGTGAGCAAGTGTGAGGTCAAATGGAAATGGTGTATGTTGAACCAGAAACTTTTGTTTTTCAAAGCCCTCGTGAACTAAAAACAAACTGCATTTTAAAAAAGTCTACCATGAGGAAAGCAGCAATATAGCCCAGATATGCTGAGGCAAGTGTTTTAATTTCAGTAAATAGATACATCAAGAACCCCACAGAGTATTTAAGTATTTAAGCAATCTGAGCCAGGCCTGCAGCAGGAGTGAAAGGCTTCTGTGTTATGTTAAATAGACAGCTGTAACAGTTTTCTTACCCTCCAAAGTAGGAGTCATTTAAAATATTTAGGTAACTGACTCCCAAATTCATTTATAACCCAAAAATTTATTCTTACTAAACAAGAATAACTTAGAACATTCACTGTACAAATTCCTGTAGGAAGGAAAAAACTCCAAATCCATCGCATACACCAAGTCTGTTCTTTGTATTTTGTGCCTTTTTTTTCCTTTTCTTCCTGTAGTTGCTGTTCTTCTTTCAGCTCAGGGCAGTTCTAAGCTGGAGGCTTTCATTTCCCTCATTTCTTTACACTCAAATTTTTTATATGTCCTTGTGCGCAGCCACCTGAGGACGAGCAGCACGGCAATGCCAATGCCAGCAGTGAGGACCACCACGGTGACCACAGCACTAATGCCAGCTGCCAGCTGCCTCATGCAGAACTCTGGGGGCTTTTCATCCACATAGTAAATCCAGAGCTTTTCAATAGCCAGAGCATCTCCATTGACTGAGACAGTTAATTTACTGTTGGAAGGGAACACGGAGTCATTGTTCACGTCCTTTTCAAAGTAATAGGCCACGTCAGCTATATCTACATCCCAGCTGGGTTTCTTGTTCTGGTCCAGGCGGATTTGGATAAGGGGGGGGTCGTACTTGATGGCCGCGATGTACTTGGGGTGCAGCTTGTACCTGCTCTCAAACAGCTGCGTCAGGGCCTTTGCCACGTCGGGAACAGCGAAGGCACTGGAGCTCCTCTTGTGTGTCAGCTCAATGTAGATCCACCGCGTCCGGACCAGCTCGCTGCAGCTCAGGCTCCTGCCTCCCTTCTCCGTCCTGCGCACGCCCGCGGTGTTCACGCACCAGCAGGTGCTGGACTGGTTGCACTGCCTGGCTTTAAACACACCGCTGTCCTCGCAGTCAGGGTTGTAAATGCCATCGCTGTCTGACACCGCCTGGGGAGGTCTCCAGAGGCGCTTCTCCTTCAGGGGGATCATTTCTGCCTTCATCAGGAAGCATTTCGAAGTCAGGGTTGAGCAGTCTACAGGGTGATCTGAACCTGCCAGCCTGCAGGTGCAGTTCCCTGGGCCATCCTGGGCACACACTGCCCACTTGTTGGTCTCACAGGTACAGCTGTCGTGGGCTGGTGAAGCGACTGCCAGAATCAAACCCAGCACAGCCCCGAAGAGAGGCTCCATAGTGCAGGAGAAAAGCACAGATCAAGTCCTGAGCGACAGCAGGCAGCATCCAAAGCTTTAATCCACTGGCGGAGGCTGCTCATTCCTACACTGGCGTGCTGCTCCCTTTATTGATTCAAATCAGACCCACCAAACAGGTTCTTCTTCCAAAACAACTGGCATCTCCTTCCCAAATCCCAGTCAACAGCTTCCCAGCTCCCTGTTACTTCTCAGGGAGTGGCGCCTGCCTCCAGCTGCCTCCCTCGCTCCTGCTTGATGAGGAAACAACAGGGAAGAAAGAGACAGCAGCCAAGCTCCTGCCATGGCTTCCGTTATGGATTAAAGACAAGCAGCTGGCCCTTTTCCTTCTTTAGATTTTGTATGGATTGTATGCAAATGGCTGTTTAAAGAGGTTCTTCCTCTTCTGCAGGAAATCCTACTCCTCCACTTCCATCATGGTTGTTCCTGTCTCTGTCACTGCACAGCATCTCTGTCATTCCACTGTCTAGATTCTTATCAGTTATGGACTTTCTACTTTCACAGCTTTATTAAATAAAGCCTTTGGGAGTTTGCTGGTTGCTGCCTGGAGCAACTGCTGATTCAAGAGGAACCACAGCTGACCAGGTTGATGGCTGCTCTCCTGCAGAAATCAGCCTCATTTTCCAGCATGGAAAGCTTCTCTCCCACCTTCCCTTTGGCACATGCTCATCCCTTTGGCACAAGGCAGCACTAGGAATACTGATTTCCATGCTTATGTTACCCTTACAAAGTTGTTTGTTATTTCTTAAAAATTTTTCAATCTGAACTTTAATAATGCCTTTCACAGAACATTCCAGTGGTTCCCAACTCTCCCAGTGATCTACAAACCCGTCTTACCATTTCCATTTGCTTTGGCAGCAGCTGACAAAGATCTTGCAGTTTGCATTAAGTCATTTCCATTCATCTGATTTGTCAAACCCTGTCAGACTCTTCATTATTTTGAGACCAGTAATGACCACAGAGCAGAGCACTGCACTCCCAGCCACGTGCCTTGCAGTCAGCTCCTCCCTGTGTGCTGCCCCACTTCCAGTGCCTGCCAGCTCCTGCACCCATGGCTCTGTGCACACTGGGAAGAACCCTGCCTGCCAGGGAATAGGTGTAAAATCAGAGCTCCACATGGAAATGGGATGTAAATACCCTCTGCCAAAGCAGGACACAATCTGGATATTCCTTCCGGTAATAATGACTGCAGTTAGCTTTCTTGGAAAATAATTGAGATCTACAGCTAAAACTATTATTAAAACTGCCAGGTAAGTCAATTTGTCATGTTGATGATTCTATAATAGTTTAGCAACTCTTTTCCCATTTCTAAGTCATTCATTTACCCACAGTACAATAATGTCCTTTTTTCTTTTAATTTTCACATCCCTCCTTCAAAGTCAAAATCCATTTAACTATCACCTACCTCCTCATATCTTGTCTATATTTTATTTCACATTATTTAAATGCCAAATGTGAAATATAGTTCAAAATAAAAGTGCACTTCTTCATTGACTTTTTCTTTTACTGGTGGATTTACCCCTCTGTAAATAAGGAAGGAACAGACTTACTTTAAAGACAAGTTTTTCCAACTATATATATATATCCAACTACTTATATATATTATATATATTTAAAAATGTAATGCCTCCATGACACCAAAAAAATATTATTTCTTTTAATCCATGCTAAGCTGCAACAGTACTACAAGAGTTAATTATTTAGAACAGCAGGCTGTAAAAGGAATAATCCTGTAGGAAATGTGGAGTGCATTATTTCTTTAGTGATCTCTGCTTCCATGGAAACAATTTCTCAGCACAATTCTAAACCTCGTAAAAGTAGGGCAGTAGGTCTATGTAAAGCAGCAATTAAACAACCCGAATACTTTTATCTAGGCCATTAAATACTTTGTCCAGCATCACGTGTGATTACAGCGTTCACTGGGATGTTAAACCACCGGCTGCTTCCCGTGGGGATAGATGAAGTCCTTATCCCTCACTTCCTCGGGGGTGCACAGCACCAGCACAGCACCTCTCGCTCCCCGTGCCGACACTTGGGGTGCTCAGCTCACACCCTCCTTTTGGGGTGCACTGTCCTCCTCCACAGCCTCTCCTGCCCCTCCAGCCGCTCTGCCCTCCCGGCTCAGCCCTGCCCAGCAGAGTGGACTCTGGTAACAGAGCGGAACCAGCTCGCCTGGATCAGACCGGGGCAGGGAATGTGGCGGATGGAAAGGGATCTTTCCTCCAGGACGTGCCCCTGCAAACCCCTCACACTGCTGATTCAGGATTGCGAGGTGTGTGCCAAAGACTGGGGTACCATCCCAGCATCCCTGCCCCAGCAGCACCGGATCATCTGAGGGAGACTGAAGCACAGCGGGTGTAACACAGCGAGGGAAACACCTCCGCAGCGAGGCACTCCTGCCTGGATGCGCTCCCTGGCCGCAAGTTTACTGAACACCCTGGTAAGAAGAGTTTCGCTCTGAGTTCCGAACCTCTCGCAGCAGCTGTGGCAAAGCTCCCTCTGCTGGAACCGAGCTTGCCTCTGTCACTCGGTCAGTGCCACCGACACGGCACAAAGCCATTCCAGACCCCGGAGACAAGCTGTTACAAATACAGACACATCTTTCTGGGTACTGCATGTACAGCCTTTATTAGTAGACTCTTGTCTGTCATCAGGCAGAAATAGCAGAGACGCAAGCAAAGGAAAAAAGTACTGAATGTCAGCAGCAACAGCATTAACTCTTTACTTGGTTATGGATTTTGGTTTTTTCAACAGAATTGTTTCTGGCAAGTTGGTTAGTTTAAAAAAATAAAATTAGGGATGTTCCCTCCCCTTGCACACAAGATCTGCATCCCTGTGAGGCAGCACTGCTGGTAACTGGGAGAGCAAAACATGATTCAGCCAACAAATGCCCACAGGGATATTTGCCAGAAGTGACACCATGGGAGGGGTTGTTTGGGTTTATTTTGTGGGTTTTTTGTTAATTTTTTGTTTCCTCTCTTAATCTGTTGAATTCCAGTTTTAACTGTATCACTGTACTCACTACTCAACAATTTCTCATGTCCTGAGCAACAACTTGGTAAGGTGTAACACAGGTCTTATGGAAAGGAACAGCAGATTAGTCTGCACAGATCCACTGAAACAAAGCCTGCATGGGGAAAAAAGCTTTTTAATAAAAAATTTTCATGCCTAAAATGTGTTTGGTAGAACTGGTATATTAGTTAAACAGATTTTTATTTCCTGGGAAGCATGCAACTTCCAGACTCATATCATTAACCACTCAGTGAAACTAAATGATGAAAAGTAGGTTAGTTTATTTTCTTACCCTGCCTCCTGTCAACAGAATCATTACTCAGCATCACAACTGTGCTCTTTCCAATTCCCACAGAATTCTGTGTGCTAGACTGGATCCTGACGGTACAAGCACTGTATTTTCTCCCACATCACCCTGCAACAAAAACTTGGAATTCTGGAGCTTTTCTGTGCATATCAAAGGCTCAATCCTGCCCCATGTCCTCAGAAAAATCACTTCAAAAGTCTGGGTTACTGAAAAATTTCCTTATGTAACATCACTGCTGAATACAACAATACAACTGTGTGACTTTACCTCATCAAAGAGGGAAGCAGCCAGGACATTCTTAGCACTACGTGGGCAATCCTGACCCATCCCTAAAGAGCTGGGAATAGGGTGTGGAACAGGAGCAGTATCCCCTTCATGGTGCTGTGACAACAGAGATTCAAAATTCTCCTCCCAGCAGCTCTAACTGGAACTGTCAGGACATTGACACTGGCAGACTTTCCAGAAAACTGCAAAACTGCAACACAACTCCCCATGACTGAGAAGAGGGAATGCTCTCCCACCTGGAGTGTAGCTCAGCCAGCAATCCAGGAATCCTTGCAGTAGTGGTGGTCAGGAAGGCCCAAAGATGAGAGGTGAGTAAATGCAGACTGAGCCAACAGGCCAGAGAGAGATGGTTACACCAAGTGGTAAATTACACACAGTGGTGGGACCTACAGCTGTGCAGCAGCACATCTGAACACAGACAGAGCACACTACACCCACCAGTACTTTGAGTCCACAGCTCTTACATGTGGGAAAATCACTGAGTTTCAAGGGCTCACATTTTCATCTGCTCAGGTTCTGCTCCTTCCCCTTAGTGACAGAGAGACTCATGAGGCCTGATAAAAATATAACATTAACTTCCCATTAAGGAGTTCCCTCCTTGGGATGCAACTCTATGATTTTAAAGCTTTTCAAACTCTTTATACAAACAAAAACTTGAAACATATAAAATCTCAAAATTCCTTTTATGTTATGTAGAACTATATATATATATATACACACACATATTTTCTTAAAATAAAAACTGGGTCCATTGTCTCCCCTCTAGATATAAACTCCAAGTCTTGCTTGAAACTTTCAAATATATCTCAGACCTCTCTGAGAAACTCTGCCCAAGATAAACATGTGGAAATAGTAATACCTGTAGACAAGTCAAGTTTCCTTAGTATTTAGAAAGCAACATTTAAAGCACTTTTTTTTTTTCTAAAAAGATTCACAGTGATACAGCTCATGAAACATTTCCAAGTTGCAATCAGGAAACTTCTCAATCAAGATCAATCTGTGACTGATTTATCTAAATATATACCTGTATGAAATCATAACTGAGGAACTGATATAAACACGTGTTTTTCTATTGAACTGTACATTATAGAGAAGACTCTGAATATAAAAATGGGGATTTTTTTCTCTTGAAAAACACAAATCCTTCTCTGCTCTCAGTTTTCACTCAGTTTGCCATCAGTCAGAAGCTCTGGTTTCCACAGGAAACAGTGGCAATTAGAAGTGGACAAACCACAATGATCTGGAGAACAACATAAAACCTCCCTGTAGAATGGAAGGTCAGAAAGAGGTAACCTGTAGTAAGACAGGAGTTATCATTTCCACTGGAAACAAGCACAGCCACTACTGAGAAGTTATGAAACTCATCAGGTTTTTCTCCCCAATATAGAAGCAGGATGGCAAAGAATGTGCCAAAAAGCTACCTGACCATCAGAATCAATGGGGAAAAGTAATAAGAAAAATAAGAATAAAAAAAAGAAATTGGGTGATGAATTTTGCTACAACTGGATGAAACTTACTGGACACCAGGAAAGTTTGAGCTACAAAACCCTCATTTCAGTTAAGTTTCCCTTTTGTGAACTCATTCAAACTTACACTCCCTACAGCAAAGGAACAAATTCATTCTGAGCTAGAGGTGCACTTGCAGATAAAAACATCAGAGAAAATTCCCAAACTGAAAGACTTGCGAGAGGACAGGCTCTCCTTGCAGACTGATGCACAGCATTCTTGACAGGGTGTCCTCCTTCCCAAACATCGGGCTGGTCAATCATTAACTCCATGGCACTCACCAGCATTAAGCATTCCTCAGGCACGCATGAGGAGCTTTCAAAGCGTTTTTCAACCACAACGAGACGACACTGAATTCTTAACAGTCACTACTAAAAGGGATAACAATTCTGAAAGAGTTGACATAATGGAGAGGAGGGGAAGAAATTAAAAAATGAAATCAAAATTCCAGAGCCATCACATCAGCAATTCGTGTGAACGTTCATTCTCACTTCCTTCAGCATTTTTTTCACTCTTGTATGTGGAAAGGAATAAGTTTTCTATCTGAGTCAAGAACTCTTCAGCAATGAGGCAGCTCGTTACCTTGCCCAAAGTCTTCCTCATGCACTCCAAAAGCTAGACAAAAGAAAAGGAAATCTGTTTGAGATTGTCATTTCCCCCCTCTTTTACGTGATAAGCATTGCAAAGAGATTTTTATTTATTTATTTAGGATGAGCACTACAAAAAGTGTTTGTACATTATAAATTTAAAAGGAACGGGGTGTTCTAAACCCAAGTCTTTAAAACCAATTACCCAACAACTACATTTCAGAGCATTCTACCAACTCAAGTTTAGATTTACACTTTATAAGCAAAGATGGACTGAGAGGGAACAAAAAAAAAATCAATGCGTGCAATTACTGTGTGCAAGTTTTCTGTTTATGTCTTTTGCTTTGGGCAGAGTTTCTGTCTTGTTTGTGCCATAATGGTACAGCTGCCACTGGTCAGAGCTCCAGAGCAGTGACTACACTGACTGGAAAATTTAAGTTCCTATTTATCCATGACAAACATGGCACAGCATTATTTTACTGATGGAACAAAGGACCAGGAAGGCCAAATCTGCTCTTGAGGCATGAGCAGGTCTTGACACTGAAAGCACACAAAATAATGAGGCAAGACCTGAGTAATTAATTGCCATTAATTCCTCTCCAAACTGAGGGTCAAACTTGGTGTCTGCACATAACCACACCCCCAGCCTCTCTGAGAGGAGGATCTTTATTTTAACTGTGTTGAAAGTAAATAAGTTGTGCCACAGAAATCATTTATTATCATTAATTTACATCTCTGATTTGTAAAAGTGTAACTCCAGGTGACTTCTGACATGAAACAGATTTGCATTAAAAAAAAAAAAAATCTAACATAAAAAAGTTAAGAGAAGGAAAACTTACTTTCTGCAAACAAGTCAGGTCAGAATCTCTATGAAAAATTTTATCCATGGGGACACTGCTGTTGGAAGAAAAAAAAACAGGAGTGCTGGAGAAAGCAGCCATGGGTCTTGACTGAAACGTAACAATAAATGTATAAAAATTCCAACCTGGCTGTTTGTAACAGAAGTGGACACAAACCTGTGGCATAATCTGTATTTCTCAATTATCCACCTTGTTTTTTCAAATACTAATTCCCACTGAGGCTCCTCCAACATCTGTTCCATTTCAAATTTGTAGGGCAGGCCTGCAATCAATTGAAGATGATGATTCAGTGTTTCTGCTACACTCCACTGTTTGTTTTCCTGTTCAGTTCAGGTGCAATCCCTTCCCTCCCCATAAGTGTTCCTCATTTATTACAGACAGCAGAAGCCTGTAGTTCTGTTACTTGACAACATTAAGGAGGTTAAAGGATGAGTGTTTTGGATTCCAAATTTAATTCTGGTGGGAGTAGGAACAAATCTGTTCTGCTCCCTGCCCTTGCCAATTCCCATTCCGTAAGGAAGGACAGAAATCTACAACCAACCCAGAAATAAAAAAATGAATTGAGTCTTTCTAACTTAGTTGCACTTTTGTAGTCTAAGAGTTATATGGTCATTAAATTAATAAAAAAGGTTTGGTTTTTCAGTACGAATGAGCTGATGGTGAAGTGCTGACTATTGTTTTCAATTTCAAAAGAACTTTGCTCAGAAATGAAGAAATTCTTCTACTTTACTGCAGGTGGGGGAAGAGAATTCTAGAAAATATTTTAAAAGAACCATCAGAAAGTTATTTGCAGGACACAATTAGTTTACCAAAAATCAAGGAGCAAGAAAGAGACTGTACATTTCAGTAAATCATTTCCAAAGAGCCAGAGGAGATGGCATTTTGTAAAACCTTCATTTCAGGAGCTAAACAGAAATCTGAAATCCTCTGACAGAAAACGCACATGGCTACAAAAATGTCTAGTTCTCAGGGCAATAGAGTTTGTCAGTATTTTAACTCCCCCCCACAAGGGTGGGACGTGTGGGAGAAGAGGATAAAAGTCTCAGTGAGGTAAACAGGCTCTGGGGCACAGATGTGGCCAGTGCTGCCCCTGCCCCAGGACTGTGCAGTGAGGCTCCAGGCAGATGGGCTCCCTTCTCTGCTTCCACTGGAAAAAACAGAGGGAACTGTGAGCTCACAAGGCCTCAGCAACAGCTGTGCCAAGAGAACTGGAAACCTTGGAGTGTGGATGCAAAAACCAGGACTTTATAAATGGAGGAAGGAGGAGAGAGAATGGGCAGCTACCAGAACCATCTACTGTTACCAGGTGAACTTTCCTCAAGTCCATGTCAGGAAAAGAGCAGATCTGATCATCACTTGCAATGCAGCAAATTTTATGTGCTATGTCCTTAACTGCTCAAGAAAGGAACAGATCCTGTTTTCATGAAATGCCAATGGTATTTTTAACCAGGAATTTGTTCCCTTAGGTGGGGGGGTCATGCCAGCACCGTTTCAGCCTTTGTGCCTTGTGTTCCCCTGGACAGCTGGCACATTTCTTTGATCCTCTGACCAGCTGAATGCCACGTTACTCAAAAATTAAGGATTTTTGGCCACTGTAGCAGCCAATTCTTTGCTATTTATTTCTGTCTCCTCGAGCAGAGAATCTGTTCAGAATGTTGTAATGCAGGCCAAGACAGACATGGGATACAGTTTCTAAGCTGTTCACATGGATTCTGTATGTAAATAACAGGGACCTGTGTCCCAACCCTTTCACTTCTTTCAGGAATTGTGGGAACTACTAACACAGAAGATCAATCTTGTATGTATTTATAGTTGTATATTCCTGTCCTGACAGCACAGACAACCCACAGGTTTGTTCTCTCAGTGAAATTCCTGGGTTTATCCAGACCATGCTACCATTATAAATGACACCATTTATATAATGCCATCATACTAACAATATAAATACAGAAATACTGATTTCTCAGGTTCAGAACCAGACATCTTCCCCTTAACACCCAAAAGGAAAAGGAGAATTAAGACACTGGATTAAACAGGTGTACTTACGATAGGAACCATCAGAACTGATCTCATCACTAATGACCAGACAGGTGATCTGGGAATAGGGAAGAGGATTATTCCTGTTGTAAGGGCTTATGATCATCCCGATGAACATGGCACCACCCCTGGAGAAATAGCTCTAAAAAACACCAAAAACACCACATACAAAAACCCAGTCTTATTCAGAACAGCAAAGCTGAAACCTAAAGAACAGCTTTTATGTCAATTCACGCTGAGCCATGTAAGATACATTGGTGCAACAGTGTAAAGCCCAGGGAGGCTTTGGGGTCGCAGGGTGTTTTGGGTGTCTCTGCTGTACCTGGTACTTGGCCTGCGTGTCGATGTCGCGGATGGAGGGGTTGGGCTCGAAGGCGGGGTGGGAGTGGTACCAGCCGATGACCTGGAAGCCCCTGGCCGCCAGCGACTCCGAGGCCTGCGTCTGGGACACCGGGTCCATCTCGCACTGCAGGCCTGTGCTCAGGCTGTTGCACGGCTCTGCTGCACACACCTGGGGAAAGAACCTCCAGCTGCACCAGGGCAAGGAGCCTCCATCAGGCTGCAGGGGGTTGGTGTGGCCGAGTCCTGCATTTTGGCCACACTCACCCCCTGCAGTGCCACAGGCTGGGGACAGTGCGGCTGGACAGTGCCCAGGAGGAAAGGGACCTGGGGGTGCTGGTTGACAGCCGGCTGAACACGAGCCAGCAGTGTGCCCTGGTGGCCAAGAAGGCCAATGGCATCCTGGCCTGCATCAGGAATGGTGTGGCCCGCAGGAGCAGGGAGGTCATTCTTCCCCTACTGATGGCACTGGTGAGGCCACACCTTGAGTGCTGTGTCCAGTTCTGGCTCCTCAGTTTGGGAAGGACATTGAGACGCTTGAGCGCGTCCAGAGGAGGCAACGAGGCTGGAGAGGGGCTGAGAACACAAACCCTGAGAGCAACCACTGAGGGAGCTGGGGGTGTTCAGCCTGCAGAAAAGGAGACTCAGAGGTGACCTTGTCCCTCTCTACAGCCCCTTGAAAGGTGGCTGTGCTCAGCTGGGGTTGGGCTCTTTCTCCAGGCAGCGCTGACAGAACCACAGGACACAGTCTCAAGCTGCACCAAGGGAAATATAGGTTGGATATGAGGAAAAAGTTTTTTACAGAAAGAGTAATAAAGGTCTGGAATGGCCTGTCCAGGGAGGTGGTGGAGTCACCATGTGGTGATGTGTTTAAAAAAACAATCCTGAATGTGGCACTGGGTGCCAGGGTTTAGTTGTGTTAGGGCATGGGTTGGACTTGGTGATCCTGAAGGTCTCTTCCAACCCAGTGATTCTGTGATTTCTGTAAATCAGTTACAGAAAACGTAGAGATTTTAAGAGGCATTTATCAGATCTTCCTCATGATGCAGTTGACATTTGAATGTAAGCTTAACTCTCATATTTCAAGACTACAGTAATGAACTTCAACTTTAATACATTTGATCAATTCCCTTTTAGAAATAAGTTACATCTATTCAAATTGTAACTATGATAATTTCAGTTTTAATATTGTAGAGAAAATGTGAAAAGACAAAGGCTTACTTCCACAATTTTATCAGCTTCAGAGTACTTTCCACCAAGCAGCCCAATCACTTCTGCCAGAGACACATGAGAGTGCTGGAATGAGATCAAACAAACAGGAAAGCCCAAGTTGGGGGATTTCTCACAAGGCAGTGACTTCTCAAGCATATGTAGAAGGAAAACTCAAGACAACTCAAGACTCTCAAATACCCAGTACTTCCATTTAAAGCAAACAGAAAAGATTAATTTTGCTTATTATATACACACCACAGATGCAGTGCAAGGGTGCATCACTTCCATACACAAGGCAATGTGTTTGGAAGTTCAAAAACTGCACCCTGGGCAGTGCTGAACAACTGCACACATTTCAGTACAGCCTGTTATTCTTGAAAAAACCCACACATTGCTTTGCAAACACAAAATCAATTCCCAGACTGGGAGAAAATGAAGGCATAGATTTCAGAAGGGCAGTCTGTTTCAGAAAGTAGCTTTAAGCAAATTAGATTTAAAGTATGACAGAGAGTGGTAAGTAGTAAAGCTCTCAGTAAAGTAACAAAGCCCTTATTAGTTTTTCTAGAACGTTGATAGTTGTATATTAAGCACAATACAAAACCCATTCATTTTAGGGGCTTTACTTAATACTGGATTCTCACACTTCTAGGTCTGACTGGGAAAAAATCACAGAATGGTTTGGGTTGAAAGGAACCTTAATGATTATCTCATCATCCCCCCTGTCATGGGCAGGGACACCTTCCATTAGAACAGGTTGTTCAGAGCTCCATCCCACCTGGCCTTGAACACTTCCAGGGGTGGGGCAGCCACAGCTTCTCTGTTTTATTTTCTTGGTCTTGTTATGTTGCTCATTAAAAACAAGAACCAAACCCACAACATACACATTCACAGAGTTTTGAAAGATAAAACTTAATGCTCACCAAATCCATTATTAAAAGTGCTTCAGAAGACACTTTCACCTGAAAGGGTTCCTGGAATGATAAACACAATGATAAGAAAAGTAACCCAAGCAATGGAGCCTTCTCAGTAATTCACTCAGAGGTACATACCTGCTTTTCTTCCGTGAACAAACAGCATGGTATCAGCTGAAAGGGATCAAAGGAACTATAAAATGAAAGAAAATTTCTCTAAAGATGTAGGACTTTTTGAAAAATTGAAACTTTTCAAGTTTCCCACTGTCTCCTTGGCAGAGGAGGAATAACCTTGCTTTCTTCGCTGGATTTTGTCATCCCACATAAGGATGGCTTCTACCAAATACAGAAATGTCACTTCCCACACTCCTGAATTCCAACATGGAACATCTGAAAAGCATCCCTGCTATTTCAGACCAGGATACATATTAATGCTGTGCAGGTTTCCAGCCTGACACTACACAGGATATTTCTAGCAGACCTATGTTTGAACACCATGAGATCAAATACCTTCTGATTTGTCTGGAACCTTTAGAAGATTTTGCAGGTTTCAGTTTTTCTTCTTCTCTCCTTCTTGCTAATTCTTCAGCTGAGAGATGCTGAAAAGATTTTTTTAAAAAATTGAATGTTTCAATGGCTGAAGTGCTTTTTCAGCCCTGACTGCAAAACCAGCCCAGAATAAATTCTTTATGTCCCTGCCCTCTTAATACAATTTGTATGTTACAAGACTACTCAGGATAGAGGCAACAGCCATGGCAGAACCAAGCAGTGTGGAAGGAATGACAGTCTGAGATCAGGTCCACAAGGTGCCTGATAAGAGAACTCTCTCACTCTCCAAATCATTTAAATTCAGTAAAATCACAGCCCACATCACAAACTAGGTGTAAATCCAGGTGTGACCATGTGCCATTACAAACCACGGTCAGAATTTATCATGTCCCCTCCTTAGGGATGTTTTCAACCTTTATTTCCATCCAAATTTGTATTTTACAGGAAATGTTGGAATTATTAACCCACAGGTACTGAAAATAGGGATGGCATGATACCATTATGGAAGTGATTGTTACAGGTAATTACTGAAAGGTTGAAAATTAAGAAGGTTTTGTATACAGGAAAATTGGATGTTTACAGTTCTTCCCTTTTGATGTAATTTGTAATTGTAGGAACAGACATGTATTTTCTTTCCAATTCTCCCATAAAATATTTAACCTTGCATGAATTTTTTAAGCACTTAATAAACCACAGTATTACTGGGGATATTGCTAGTAGCAGAATTAATATTAGGAACTCATTATCACCTGCATAATGAGCACAAGGAAACCATACGGGACTGAAAAAATAACATTTAAATGTTATTCTCCCATCCCCTACCACTACCCTAAAGGCAGTTAACTGAAAGCAATGGGTCATGAAATCTCCTACAAGACAAAGCAACGAATTTTATGGGCATAAAACCCCTGTGCAAACCCCAAATGCAGCTGTATTAATCAGCATGAAGATGTGCCAGCTGCTGCAGTACTTTCAAATTACACTTCCACAAGAGAGGTTAAATCCCTATGACACAACTGTTCCCTTGTCTGTTTCAACAGCACCTGCCACAAATTAGCAGGAACTGATGATTTAAGGTAAGTTTAAAACAGAGGAGGGTTACCTCAAATGTCTGTCCCTCCAAATCCTTTGCATCACACCAGTTTCCCCACGGGTCCCGCACTCGCCGTCTTCTCGTGCGCTGAGGCAAGAAACCACCATGAGTCAAATTACCCTGAAAAAACTGCATTTCCTTCACCCAGGCAGCCAAAAGGACATTGTCCAAAAGGTCACTGCCCCAGGAATGGTACTGACAATCCAACATGTCCCCAGAAAACAAAGAACACCCAGGATTTCTGTAGAATTAAGTAGATCACAATCTGTCAGGAATTGTCATCAGTAAAGTTTTGGGGTTTAAGGCTGTAAAGCCTGTTAGTGTCCATGGAATATCAGTACCCCTGAGAGCAAGAGGGCACTGATATCCAGCTCTGAATTAATGCTCAGACAACACACAAAGCTATAAACACAGTGTGTTTACATTTAGTGTATGCTACAGTTATTTACATTTCAATTTATTATTTTTAAAGTGGGATTGATTTAGTTTTCCTCTCATCAACTGATTTACTTTGCTGTGAAGTACTTAAAAATGCTACATTAAATGTGAATATAAAAATTAACTCTGGCAAGCCTTGGTAATCTGTGCAGTTATAAATGAGTTACTGCTGCATTTAATTGTGTGCATAGGGCTCTGAGTAAGCCATAACATGTACCTACTGTATTTAACAGCTGAAATGCAAACAACTTAATCACACACTGCAATGCACTTCACTATTTTGTGGCTTATAAATTATGGGGAAGAGGGTGTTCAGGCTGCAGGGGAAGGCCTGCAAGACAGCTGGAGTGAAATACCTGAACACGTGAGTGGGTGTGAGACACCTGCACCAAGACTGACACCTGAATGACACAGGGCACCCTAAGGAAACTGCAACCTGAGTGACAGGAGACATTCCCCGAGGTGCTCTGGCTTAAAAATAAATGCAAGCTGAGAGGATTGTCCCCTTGTTCCCGCTGCCCCCAGGCTGTACCATGGACTGCAGGCGCTGGGCCAGCTGATAGGCTTCCGCCGTGTCCTTGCCCTCCCTGCAGCGGCTCCTGTCGGCGGGCTGGGGCCGGTTGTACACGGCCTGTTCTGCAGGACACACAGGGGACAATTCCCGTGTCAGCAGAGCTCAGAGCTGCTCAGCACTGCCACACACACAGGAACAACACGGCTAAGTGACAACAGCAAATGGCACAGGGAGGAAAGCAAACAAAACTCTCACAGCAAAGACATCTCTTGATAGTCCTGAGTGGTGACTAGAATCACCCTAGTAGCCCTCTCCCACTACACTTTTAAAACAACAAAACCTCCTCTTCTCCTCCTTCTTCTTTCTAACTAATTTTTAATAACTTTACTTCAGACAAAATGTAACTGAAGGACATTACTCCTCTCCTAGGTGACTGTCATTCAGCTTTGGACCAAAATTCATTCAGAGCCTCTAAACCAACATCAAGTTACAGGTGCCCATTTACTTTTAACAGGTCACCTAATTTTAACACTGGAATTGTTTAAAAACTAGCCCTGAGGATGAAGGCATCGGTGTTTATCTAGAAAATAGTTATAATTTAGTGTGGGAAAAGAAACAATTACTTGAATTCTGCCTAAAAAGAATGAGGCAGAATTTCAGACATAGCTGGTATCAAGAAACACAGAAAAGCAAGAAACAAAACAGACATCCCACCAACTGATGTGTGATTAAACACGAGGAAAGGAAAATAAAAAGAAAAAATAGAAGGTTTTCTGTAAGCCTAAAATTTCTAATCCTGTTAATAGGTTACAAGCTCTTCTAGATTTTCCCGTTATGAGGGACAATCTGTCGGAAGGTCCTTCCTGGCAAGGATGAATGTGCATCCTCTGTGTGAGCAGCACAGCCTAGCACTGGGCAGTCCTTCAGCGCTGCACCAGAAGAGGCTCTTTATTGACTATTCCAACAGAAATATCTTTACCACAGCCGAAGTTGATTGCTCCTATCAGCTCCAGGTAGGTGTGGATCCGCCCGATGCAGTTGACGTCCCCGCAGTTCTTCAGGCCGGGCCGCACCGAGGTCTTGTTCAGGTATTTGGGTTTACATCTCTCCCTAAAACAAAGCACAGCACCCGGTCAAAGAGCAGAACAAACCACGGGGACATGAAGGAATTGGGGGACTGTAACTGAGGTCCTGTTTTCACTCTCTGTGCATTTATTCCTTCCTTTAAGCTGATACTGAATCTTCTCAGTTCAACACTTCTCTGGTGTCTAATGGAATTTTAGCCTCTCTTTGCAACCAGAAGCTGTCAGAGCACAAGACAACTGAATGGGGACAGAGTTAAACTCAATAATTCCTTATACTTCAAAGCAAGCACAAACCAAAACTGGCAACCAAATTATCTTGAGCCTCCTACTACAAGTCACTATGTTTCCTAACACTTCTCCTTTGCAGATGGAATATAAAATATTTAAGTGCACAAGCACCATTCCAAAATCATTCTTAATTTGAGGCGTTCCTTTGGTCAACGCTATTTGCTCTAGCACAGACTATTACTTCTTGCTGCCCTTCTGTAAAGGCAGGGCTACGGAATCAATGCCATTGGTTATTTTAAGGAACCATTTGTTAAAAGCATTCTTATGCATGGGATGGCAAAAATGGCAAGGAAATAGCACAGCCAAAATAAATGCAGCCTGTTCTGGTACAGAACATTCATTTTCTTAATGCTTCAAAGTATTTTCATTGCTCAGCTTCCAGAATGCCAGAGAAAAAAATCAGGAAGATGCAAAAGAAGTATTAATAATGAATGCTCTTCACTGGCAAGCTACCATACAATTCATTTCACTCTATTGAGAAGTAAGCTATTAGTGCTAAGTAGTGTTTTAACTACATCAGACCAGGACATCTTAATCACTTATTTTAGTGGAAGAAATTAATGCATCTCACCACTGATCCAAAATATAATTCCTGATTTTCAAATAACGCTCTGGTGTTTTGGCCTGGCGCCCTTCAAAGAATTCAGGAATAGCCTGCTTCTCTTCTTCCAGAATGATGCTTCTGTCAACCTCCACTTCTTGATCAGGTGGCTTCAGCTCCTCTGCTTCCTCTTGATGGTCTTCATCCACTTGGCAGGGAAAAGGAAAAAGCAATCCATTATCAGCCTGGTCTTTTTGCTCCTCACTGAGCTCCTGATCGGTTCCTTGTGCACGACATGTGACTGGTCCACTTTGCTCAGCTTTCTCAACAAGATTGTTGTACTGCTGGTAATTCAAATTCACAGATTTATCCCCATTCAGGTGCTGGGAACACGTTGCTGCCACAGCAGGAAATACCAATGTCTCCACTGTCTCTGGCCTGGTGTGCTGAGGATCTTCTTTAGGCAAAGCAGTTGCAGAACTGTGGCCAGCAGATGAAAAACCTTGTTCCACTGCTTTTGTTTCTTCAACTGGACTTTTTGGGATAACAGATAATTCAGATTTTCCAGTTTCTTGCGGAAAGGCGGGAGTGAGTAGTTCATCCATGTCATCAGTTATGTCCACTTCCTCATCATCTGACAGCTTTTCGATTTTCACCGCGTTCAGGTTGGGGTCTGCGAGGCCTCTCAAGTTTCCAGCTCCCACCCTTGTCCCATCTTCCATGGGAAGGCTGCTCCCACACTGACTTTGCTCTTCTTTTTCTGAATCGCCATTTTTTGCCTTAGGAAAATATAAATCACTTTTAGGAGGGAAAAACAAACCAAAACCATCTGCCTCCCAAATAATCAGGACTGTTTTATTTGAACAGCAGATATTCCGAGTGTTTCTTTTCCAATTTATTGTTTTAATTTAGTTTAATCCATTGCAACTGACTTTTAGACAGCATTACAGGTATACTTTAGGCCAAGTATAAATTTACATGTATTTCAAGTCAAAAATCCCTAGAAAGTAGTTATTTCTTCTTACAGCCTATGAAATCTCAAATGAGGCTGAAGCTAAAACTACAACACACAGCAGAACGAGCTGTGTAGTAGAAAACCAGTATTTTCAGACTAACAACCAACAGTGTAAGAGACCCAATTATACTGCATTTATTGTTCAGTTATACCAGCAATAAAACCAGTGGTCACTCTAGGAATTTTAAATCAGGCCTGACTTCACATTTAAATCTGCAAATGACGATATTCCACTTCTCTGAGTAAGGGAATGATTAAAGTACCTGCTTTGACAGCAGTGCCCTGAAAGGACAGATAAAAACCAAGCTACCCGTTGGCAAACACCTTTTTGCCAGCTCCAGGGATGCTCCATGTACCTTGTTCCTGAAGTACTGCCGAGCATAGCTCTTGACTTGCAGAACCGTTCGAGTGCCGATCAATTTGGCAATTTTTGTCCATCTGCGGCCAAATTTCACCTGAAACAACAAAGCACGTGGAAGTGACCCCAGCTCTGACATCCCAGACATGGCACTGCATGTGTCAAATGAGTTCAAACCCTCATTATTCATTAAAATGCACTCACACCACAGCAAACCCATGGTAAAGAACCTCACTATTTATGTTCTACCAAGAAGGAAACTGCATCCAGTAGTAAAAATTATCATTATTCTTAACTGAAGGATCTTCTTTACCCATTTCAGGCACTCTGCTGCCTGTTATCCCAAGGAATGCTTGTGCTTGGCAAAGCAAACCCTTTTACAATTGGCACAACCATATAATCTCTGCAGGCCTTACAACAGTAAAGGATTTTACTTTATTACCTGATTTGCCTTCAGAACACACTCTACTATACTTCTCATAGTTAATGCAGCATTGTGATAATATACAACATGCTTATTCGTGTCAACTACTTTACTGTTCAAGATAAACTCATTAATTCAATTTAAAGTATTTTATATATACATAAAACAAACTCACCAGTCCTTGTTCAAACAGCTCTTTTTCCTCTGATGTCCACTTCAAGGAACAGCCAGGTGATTTGGTAGGGGAACGCACCCTGGGAATGCAGGAAGCAGAAATCAGTGCTTTCCCAAATCCAGATATTCTCCAATCCCAGTCACTCAAGGCAGCCTCTGACAGGAGGACTACTCCTCATCTTTGGCAGAACTCAAAGTATTGTTCTAAACATAACTGTGACTCATAAATAAAATAAATAAAATACCGAGAATCACATCGGCTTCTCCATCACGATGGAAGATTCAAAGTAATTCAATATTCATCAGTGACCAATGGCACAGAAATACATCAAAGCAGGCAACAGAGAAGTTCAGGTTGAAAAGGCAACTAGAATTAACAAATTTTTATCATAAAGACCACTGTGCTACCAAAAAAATCCCCAAAATCTGGTTTGCTCTAGCCTCTTGTTACACACAACAATATTTCTTTCTGTTGGAAGGTCTCTTAAATAATTTTATACAGTCAAACAAGAGAAACTTTAATTTTTTTTAAAATAATATCTGGTAAGTTAACAAAATCAGACACCACACTTAAAAATGCAATTCAATTGTTAAAATGTACATACATGACTTTTCCAGTTTTCTTATGTGGGCTGCAAATGCAAGAGTGAAAATAAAAATTAGTAATTGTGCTGCTGGTGCATATCTAGCAAATAAGAAGGATTTTAGAAGGACTTTTCATTTCTACTCAGCTAATTAGAATTTTTTTCCAGACAGATCTTACCTTTTCATCGATCTTTTCTCCACTTCCTTTTGGTTGAGCCATATTTTTTCAGAAAGTGATTTATTGGATAAATAGTATCTGAAATAGTCATTAAGTAAGTATTCCAGGCATCAGAGATATTTGTACATGTGAGAATTTTACTAATCAGATAAATTACACTGCTTCAGAATTACCCAGCTGTAGAAACAGATACTGCAGTTTCTACAGCAGGATTTCTGCAATCTATCTAGAAGTTGACAGGGCTTCAGTCACCTTAACAGCAAAGATTTATCCAGTTCTTTTGGAATTAAGAGAGTTTTTTTAGCATTCTACAGGAAAACATAAAACCAAATCAGCAAAAGGATACTCTTCTTCCAGCAACATCTTCTCAATGACAGCCCTGTTTTCTTCACTAATGCTGCTGTCCAGTGTCCAGGGCTGCAAACAACAAAACCACATTTTAATATCTAAGTTCTGTCACACTGTACATGAGTACTGACAATAAATAGTTGGTAAAAGTAAGGAAGAAGCAGTGGTTAAAGACCTAAAGGAGTATGTACATGGAGGGAAGAGAACACAGAAGCTCTGATAACCTTGCTACAAGCAGCATTGATTAAAAAAATACTTACAAGACTGTTGCCAGTTCTCCAAGATGAATCAAGATAGTGATCCTGCAGCAGACTTGATGCTGTGTTTTCATGATCTCTGAAAGAGATTCCAGTGTTCAGAAACATTTTAATATTGAATGTCACTGAGTTGTATTATCTCCACTTAACATTTCTACATCTTACCCCCAATAAGGTAAAAGCATTTTCTTGTAAAGGCAAACTGCTTTTTCCTGCTGAGGAGAGCTCCTGCTTGCACAAGGTTTAAAAGAATCCTGTCATACAGGGTTGTTAGAACCCTAGAGTAAAATCTGGGAATGGTTTGGCTGGAAGATCATCTCATTCCAACTCTCTGCCATGGACAGGGACATCTCCCACCAGACCAGGTTGCTCCAAGCCCTGTCTAACCTGGCCAGGGCTCACCACCCTTACAGGGCAGAGTTTCTTCCCAATATTTAATCTCGTGCTCATACAGATTTCATCCAGTTTATATTTAATCTTTTCTGTAAATAACTACTAATTAGAGATCTGTCACTGATTAACATCATTGATCAACTTCCTTTTATTTTCATGCAGCATAAGATCTCCTTAGGAATTTGTGTAATTACTTGTTTTCGAAAATCTTTACTTCCAGAACATTCAGTCTTGTCTAAAGACTAATTGGCCCTATATTCCCTGCAGTGCTACTAAATTAAACTCACCAATGCTCTGAACTGCTTCGTGCAGCACTTCAACCATCTCTTTATAGGATAAAGGATCAGGATGAATCTCCATGTCCAGAGATCAATACAACTCCTGCTTTTTGAGCATACCCAGGAGAGGGTGGGATCAAGAGTCCCCTTTGCCAGCAGCCTGTCTGCAGCAGTGGCAGGGGCTACTTGAGGGCAGTGTGTCTCTGCTACAAACCTCTCATTCTCCCTCAGCACTTGCAAGTGCTCGATTTGAGGCATTACAGTCACTGCCTACTCACTTCAGCACCCCTTATCTGTCCACTTGCTGAAGCCCATAAGGGCAATGTTGGAATGTTGGGCTGCATCAAAACAGCATGGCCAGCAGGGCTTTGCTCTGGTAAGACCTCACCTGGAGTGAGGTGCTGCATCCAGCTCTGGGATCCCCAACATAAGAAGGCCATGGAAGTGTTGGAGCCAGCCCACAATGTCGATAAGAGCACTGGAGCACCTCCCCTACAAAGACAGGCTGGGAGAGCTGCTCAGCCTAGAGAAGGGAAGATTGTGTGGAACCTCACTGCAAACTTCCACTATCTGAAAGGGCTACAGGGAAGCTGGAGAGGGACTCTTTGCAGGAACTGTAGCGATAGGATGTACTGTAGATGTACTGCACTTGATAGGATGTATCAAGTACAAGGAGGATGTATCAAGGACTAATGGGTACAAACTGAAAGAGGGAAAAATTTGGTTAGATACTAGGAAGAAATTCTTTACTTGGGGATGGTGATGCCCTGGCACAGGTTACCCAGGGAGACTGTGGATGCCCCAGCTCTAGAGCGTCCAAAGCCAGATTGAATAAAGCCTTGAGCAACCTGCTCTAGTAGGACATATCCCTCTTCATGGCAGGGGGGTTGGGATTAGAAGATGTTTAAGGTCCCTTCCAATCCTTAACGTTCCATGATTCTATGAACCCGTTTTCTGCACCTCCCTCCGGGCGTTCAGCTTCTTGAGCCTCCCTCACAGTTACACAACCCAGCACCTTCTCCATGGGTATTTTAAGGATTCTCCCAGCAGCCTCGCAGCGCTGTTCCGGGCTCTGGGGGATCCCATGACGGCGGTTCCGCCTTCTCCTCACACCAGCGCTATCACAGCCCCGTTCTCAGTGCCCTTCCCGCCGATGCCCCACACCGGCGCTGTCCCCTCTCCACGGGCATTCCGTGACATTCCAAGGTCTCTCCCGGAGCGGCGGGAAGAGCCCGGCCCGGGCCGCCCCGTCAGGAGCGGCTCTCCCCTCACGCCCCCCGCCCGCCGCGGGGGCACGGGGCGCGCTGGCCGAGCCGCAGCGGCCCCTCACGGCCCTCACTCACCCCGGCGCGGCCGCAGGGTCCCCCTCGATGTCCACCTCGGCCTCCTCCGCCGCCGCCATGACAGCGGGCCCGGCGCTATCGCGGGAAGGGGCGGGCGCGGCGGCGCGGAGATGGGCGGGAGCAGCGCCCCGACGAGCGGCCGCGGCGGAGGCGGAGATGGCGCTGGGGTAGGCGGAGCGCAGGGCGGCTGGGCCGGGCGGCGAGCTGAGGGACAGGGCCGGGCGGCGAGGGGACGTGGCCGGGAAGTGGGGGGTCGCGGCCGGACTGAGGGGACATGGCCGGGAACAGGGGGAGCATGGCCGGACTGAGGGGACATGGCTGGGAGCTGAGGCGTTAAGGCCCGACTAAGGGGACATAGCCCAGAGCTGAGGGGGCATGGACGGACTGATGGGACATGGCTACCGCTGAGGGGGCCTGAGGGGAGTGCGAGAGGCGGCGGTGGGAGGCTGGAGCACACACTGCTGAGGGGCGCCCTCAGAGATGTGTGCGGGTCTGGGCCCCCACTGCGACAAGGACATGGAGGTGCTGGAGGTGTCCGCAGCCAGGGAAGGGCCTCAGCACAAGTGTGAGGAGTGGCTCGGGGGCTCAGCCTGGAGAAAAGGAGACTCGGGAGGGACCTTTTCTCTCTCCACATCTCCCTGTCAGGAGGGTGAGATGGGTGGGGGATCAGGCTCAGCTCCCAGGGAACAAGGGACAGAACAAGAGGAAACGGCTTCAGGTTGCACCAAGGGAGGTTTAGATTGGATATTGGGAAAAAATTCTTCACAGAAGAGGTGATTAAACATTAGAACACCCTGCCCAGGTTGGTGATGGGGTCCCCATCCCTGGAGGTGTTTAAGAAAAGACTGGACGCGGTACTCGGTGCTCTGGTTGACAATGTGGTGATTGCTCACAGGTTGGACTGGGTGATCTTGGAGGTCTTTTCCATCCTAAATAGTTCCGTGACTCTCTGAGCCCACACGGGCTGTGTGCCCCTATGTCCTTCAAGTTCGTGGTCATGTCTGTTCCATCACCAGGTGCTGCAAGGGTCAGCTTGCAAAAGTGTTGCTTTATCAATAATGAAAAATCAGCCTTAGTCTCATGCATTCTTAAATCCATGTTTCGTTTCTCAAAAGGTGTGTGAATGTTTGTGGTAACTTGGCTCGTAATCTGAAGGGAAATGTAAGGGTTGATTATCATTATTAGGGAAATAACCCCAGAGAACTTTCTGTTGATTCAGAAAGTGTTTCTGTTTATATTTGTGTTGTTGTCTCAATACAAATATTTTGAACCAAGAAACTCTGTTGCAACCTTTTTATTCTACATATTTTATCTTTGTGCTGGAATAAAAGTGAAATTAATAAATGGCAAATGCGATGGTTTTTGTTCTCTCTATTTAAAAATGTAAAATCTAGACAAAGGTATGACAAAACATAGAAAGAAAAATAATTGTTAATAATTGTTGTCGTCTCAGGAATACCTTGAGGACATACAGACATCTTCCTATTCATAATAGATGTTTTTTTAACTTGTGATTTTGCCAAACAATGCCTAACTTAGGTAGTATTCACAGATATATGAAAAGATATTTTCTTTGTCTTGACTTATACTAGAAGAGTTCAAGCACAATGTTTATAAGGCAAGAGCATTTTAAATAGATTCCAAATATGTGATTCATGAGAGAAGCAGAAGACTAATCAGTACTTAAGAGTTTAACAGTGTCTTTAAGATCCTTTTTGCTCAAGATCACCTTTGCTAACTTAATTCTGCCAGCTCAAGCATAATTCTCAATCATGTTCCACATTAGGACTATCCAAATTACATTAAAGAGAATTCTGCACTTAAATGTGAAGTTTTTTCCGTTACATCTTCATTTTGTTATTAACATTTTCTTTCTCAACAGTGTTAAAATTTGAGCCTGGTGTTCTGTCTCATTAAACTCTGCTACTTGCAGTGGAGTTTTTCTGAGGCTGTTGACAGCGAGTAAATTTGCTTTTTCCCCCCGTGCCCAGCTGAGGAGGGCACTGACAGCGCTGGGGTGCCCGGCCCTGCAGGCGCAGTGCAGGGCAGTGTCCCTGCTGCTGTCCGAGGCGTTGATGGCAGCCCCGTGGCTCAGGAGGAGATTTATCAGCTCTCCATGTCCATACTCTGCTGCGATATGCAGGGCTGTCTTCCTCCAAACGTTTCTGTCATTGACATTTTTATTTTTCCCCGAGGCCAGGAGAAGTTTCAGGGTGTCTGTGTTTCCTTTCATGGTGGCATAGTGCAGCGGGGTGCATCCATCCATGTCCTTAGCTCCGGCTCTCCCTTTCTTGGCCAACAGCAATTCCACGATGCTGAGGTGTCCTCTCAGAGCTGCAGCGTGCAGGGGAGTCTTCTTCTCCTTGTCCTGTGCGTTGGGATCAGCTCTGGCCTTCAGGAGCATCTCTGCCAGTGTTTTGTGTCCCTGCTCAGCAGCCAGATGTAAAGGGGACTTGGCCTGCTTGTCCTGAGCATTAACGGGAGCTTTGTGGTGCAGCAGCTGTCGGGCAACATCAGCGTGACCTCTCTGACTTGCGATGTGCAGCGGGGTAGCAAAGTCCTTAGTGACAGCGTTAATTCTGGCCCCAGCGCTCACTAAAAGGCCAACGAGTGCCCCCTGATTCCGGAGGGCAGCAACGTGGAGCGGGGTTTCCTCGGCTTGGTTCCTGAGGTTTGTGTCCATCCCCTTGCTCAGGAGCAGACCTGCGATGGAAGCAGCCCCAGCGCTCACCGCCAAGTGCAAAGCTGTGTCTGCAGCAGGAGTCCTTATTCCCAAGTCTGCCCCTTTTTCCATTAGAACTTCTGCTGACTCCGCTTTGCCCATTTCACAGGCCAGCAGCAAAGGAGTGTAATGCTTTTTGTTGTGGGCATTGATATCTGTGCCTCTGTCAATTAAAGCTGCTACAAGGCTGTGCAGATTCTTCTGTACAGCTCTAAAAAGAGCTAACTCCATTATATCAGCAGACAAATCTTTAGAATATTCCAGGAGTATTTTGAAGATGGATGGGTGGTCGCTGTTGAAAGCTCTTTCAACCGTGTTGGAATCAACAGTGGCTCCAGCTTCTAGAAGTACTTTTGCAGTGTTTTCAGATCCCTGAGAAACAGCATAACTGAGAGCAGTCTGTCCCCTCTCATCCTTTGCTTCAGTGGAGGCACCAGCCTCTAAAAGCATTTTGGCCAGGCTGCTCTCATCTCTAAGAGCTGCCATGTGTAAACAGGTGTGCTGATTCCTGCAGCTCCTTGCCTCTTCTTTCAGGAGCATCTTCAGTATGTGCCCGTGGTGATTCTCTGCAGCCCAGTGGAGCGGTGTCTTGCCTTCCATATCCAGAGTGTGCATGGAAGCACCCCCTCGGAGAAGCAGCTTGACCGCACCTCCATGGCCTTTCTCAGCAGCCCTGTGCAGGGCTGTTCTCCCTTTCCTGTCCTTCACACCTGTCCTTGCTCCTTTGCTGAGCAAATATGCCATGATGGATAGATGGCCATGAGCAGCTGCAACGTGCAGAAGTGTTTCACCGGAGGGGTTTAGCACATTGAGATCATTGTCCTTAAGTGTTTTCTCTAACTCAGGAAGGGAGCCTTTAGCTACTGCAGCAAAGATGTCAACAGCAGCAGGATCTTTTCTGGGCTTTGTTGCCCTTGAAAGTGGAGTTACTTTTCCTTTCTTCTTAATAGCCCCTTTGTGCTTTTTTTCCCCGGGTCTGTCTTTATTCCCCTGGTGCTGTTTGCTGCTGTTTTCAAACCACACTTTATCTTTTTCAAGTAAATACCCAACCAACTGTCTTCTGGCATCTCCAATGCTTTCATTTACTTCACTGACGTATTTTCTTATCTTGCTGTAAAGTTTTGGCTCCACTTGCTTTAAACATGGATAAAAAAAGAGCCTGCAGGCTCGTTCACCTTGAGAAATGAGTATGTCTAACACCCGAGAGTTCTTTGCTGTTCGTGTCCTGTAGAAACTCAGGACCAGCTTTTTTTCTGGGGTAAAAATACCATTTTCTATCAGCCAGTGCAGGAGCTGGTCTGGGTCATTTATGCCTTGTACAAGTTCTTCTTTTTTAGTCCTTAGGACTTCAATTGCGTATGGGTTTGTAAACAGGCTGCTTGACTGCACGATCATGTTGCTAATCAAAAAGTGAATTGAGGTATTGTTTGATGGAAATAAATAGGAAATAGCAAAGCAGGCTCACATAATTTCAGTCTTTTCACAGAACTATGAACTAACAACCATTGTAGATCAGTGATAAATCTTTAAAGAAATCAAAACTCCCTCACCTTTGAGTTTCTGGTTGTTAGAAGTCCTTTGATCTTCTCTGTTCTTCCTTAGCAACGAGTACAGCTTAATAACAAAACAAAAGTCTGTGATGTGTAAAGATATTTCACTTGGAAAGCTTCTTCCAGATTTTTAATTCATAATTAGGGATTAAAAAAATGTTTTTGTGAATCTAATGTTTGAATAGAAGGTAGCTGTTAGTCGAGTTTCTCTGTTCCTCTGGCCAAGCTGGTTCCTAAATGACCAGTCAATTAAACATGACAAAAGAAAATTCACAGCATAGTTACTGTTGCCATGATCACACACCTTGTATGATCTGAAATGAGAGAGTGCACACTGCCAGCTATGCAGGTGAAAACCCTATAATGTAATGAAATAAAAGCATAAAGAGCTAGGTAAAAATAAACCTGGTTATAAAAAGTGATCCAGCCTTTCTAATGTGAGCTACAACTCCAGTCAGGGGTATATTTAAGGCCATTTAGCTTGTCATTCCTGCTCTAACCCAGAGTCTGTCTGGAAGTTAATTCTTTTACATGAGGTGGATCAAGGCATGTGATTCAGTGTGCAATATTGAAAGTATAATTAGAGCTTCAAATCTGTGTAATCTTCCATATGGATGTAGGACCTTGGGATCTAGCTGTAATTAATTTAACTTATTGGTGTTTAAATTCCCTCTGGAAGAGAAGGAAATAAAATAGTAATTATCCACACGTTTTGAAACCAATTGAGAGAGAAATTGAGATTACAGAGTTTGGGAAAACGTGGAGGTAAAATGAGCTGAAAAGTCAAAAGCTTGACCTTATTTAAGCAAATGGGAGATTTTGCCATCAGTTTCTTAGTTCAGTGCCCTTTCTGCTGGGTCCTGCTCCCTTTGCATGTATTTTCTTTAATAGTATGTACAAGGTGACTGATAAGATTTTTAATTTTTTGCTGTTGACTTTAACTTTATAGGTAAGATCGCAAAATTTATTCTATTAAAGAAAAAAAAAGTTTTATTGAAGGAATAGCTGGAAAAGGCAAGACTTTTAATATATATTTTGAAAGCCAGCCAGTTACCAAGTCAGCGAATTTGACAGCCAATTTAAGAGCCTAGTAATTCCTCTGAAATGCAAAGAAGGGCACTACACCAAGAATAGCAAAACTTTTGTCATTTAGTTAATGATTGTTAACTCATAGCATGGTTTGATGTGGACTGAATGGTGTTCCCAAATCTGCCACTGGCTCAGTCTGTAAGCTGCAAATTATTCAGTCTTCAGATTTGACTTAACCAAGTCCTGAAGATCTCTCTGTGTCTTGAGTAAATCAGTCCTTACTCATTCTGGGGAAATGGGATCTTTATGTTGTCATTATTATTCTTCCCATGCTAAACAGAGATGACAATCCTTGGTCACCTTCGCGGGAAAGTTGTGAGCTCTGGCAGTGGGAAATGTTGTGTGAGTGCTGAGCAGAGTTATTCTAGATGGCACAGGAATTTTTTGAACTCCTGAAAGGAATAAGAAAAGAAAGTCATATTCTTTAAGATTCCGTGAGTATGGCAGTAATTTCCCAGTGTTGTGAATACAGGAATTTCCTTGGTAAGCAGGTCCTAGTAGAGATGGAAGGGTGCAGTTCTCCTCCCTGGCCTTGAGGAGGAACATTTGAACAATATTTGCAGGCAGCACCTCTTTCAGAGCCACTTCACTTTATTTTGGAAACTAACAAGCACAAATGACGTGTTATGAGATGCAAATCACAGTCCTCAAAATATAATTGTGTAATTTTTTTAAAGTTTCTCATTATAAATATGTGACTTATGAGGAAATTCTGTTTTAAAACAAGAATCATATTTGGCAAGAAAGTTTTGGAAGCTTGCTGTATAGATTTGTTTTAAGAAATTATGCTTTAAAAGCCCTTATTTTTTAATTATTATTTTAGCCACTTTTAGAATTAAGCCTTTGTTCCAACAATGACTTCACAAAGAGATTCAGAATTGGCTATTTGAAGCGTGCTTTTTTGTTTATGTCTTTTTCACTTACTAACTCACTTTATTTGACATGTAAATGTTTTAGAGAAGGGAAAAATATTAAGGCTCAACACCTCTTCTCTTTTAATTAAGTGCATGAGACCACAAATATGTCGGATCAGCAGTAAACTCCACATTAAAAACAAAATTGGCACTATTTAATATTACTAGAGATCTAAGAAAACAAGTAAGTTGGAGTGAAGGAAGAGGCAAATCTTTGGGCTGCTTTGTTATCTTTTATATTTATTTGTTGTCAGAGGGGCATAAGGTACTTCACAGACCACTTTTATTTCTGCTGGCTTCTTTAGCTCCATGTATCCAAGGACTGGATTATCAGGTTATTTTAAAAGGCTATTTATTAAGTTATTTAAAAAGAAAATAGTGAGCTTTACTCAATTTGTAGGTTTGAAGGGCAGGTGCTGCCCTTGATAGGAAAGATATCAATTTTGGCCTCTGCTGAATAAGTGTCTGTGCAGGGAACTGTTTAAATCTGGCTGTGGCTGGGACACTTGAGTCAGTTATTTCTGACATGCAATCTCAGTTTTGCTCCTAACTTGTGTCCTTGGGCAAATCCCTTAATCCCTGTTCCCTGTTTACACAAGCATTAAAAAAGGAAATTTTTTTTCTACCTCACAGACACGTCCTAAGTGTTTATTACTGTTGGTGCAGTGCTTTGAAGTTATGGAGTGCTTTGAAGTTTTTGTCCTTTGAAGTATTGTTTTCTGACTTCTCAGCGATGAACATTTATTTCTTAAATTAACGCATGCCCGTGTTCTCGAGCTGATTTGATGTTGCCATGTCATCATCAAATATACATTTAATTTTCTCTACTTTAATTTCCCAAAGATGAAAGCGACCCAAAGCACACCTTGAGTGTGGTGGAGGGAGCCTGTGAGGGGATGTGGCTGCGGGACTGAGGCACCTGCAGAGGTCACCATTCCTCCACCGAGGCTCTCGCCGAGCCGGCTGTTGGGAACGGATCTCGCCGTGGAATAACCGGCCTGTAAGAGATAATACAGCCAACATAATTATCTAAACATCGTCAGGGGTGCAGAAATATCTCTGGGTAATCAAGACATTTTCCTTAATAAACACGGCTCATGAAAAGAGCTCTGCTTTGGATAACCAGCAATCTGAGCGTGGCCGAGCTGGTTGAGGTGGAACTATATTTAGGCAGAGCTGGATTGAGAAACAGCAGAGCTGGAAGAGTTCATGGTGATGATTACAGTGAGCTTCACTTGTTAGAACATTGGGAGAGCTGAGCAGACAGGATGTCTGCAAGAGGCAAAGTGCAGAGCTTGGTTTTGCCTAAAGATGAACTGCAGTAAATGAGGGGAATCCAAAGGGAGCTTTGGTGCTGAGTGATGAGTTTGTGTCAGTGGTATTTCTGTGGAGCAGGCTCGGGGCCTTCCTGGCTGGTGTTGAGATGGGGGCTGTTCCCTAGGGAAGTGCCATCCCAGTGGCACACACAGAATGGGATCAGGGGGCTGAGCACGGCCCACTGAGGGCAGGGAAGGCTGATTTGGGCAGTCTGACCCAGGATCCCATCCCATCCCATTTATCCCATCCCATCCCATTTATCCCATCCCATCCCATTTATCCCATCCCATCCCATCCCATCCCATCCCATTCATCCCATCCCACACACCTCTTGGGAGCACAGAGCCACCCCTGTGGAGCCTGGGGCAGGCACAGTGCTCAAAAGAAAGACCTGCAGAAGCCACAGCTTCCCACATTTGCCCACTCTGATGGATGCTTTCAAAATGCCAATAATGCAGCAGCTGGTATAATACCTCAGGTATTTTATTCTATTTCCAAAACAAGCCACAGTCTTATCTCAGCACTGTAGGGCTGTTTCCTCAGGCATAAACAAATGAAGGTCACATTAAGCACTGCACCCATGCAATGCAAACTGTTCTTTTTCCCAAAGATTAATGAGTACTGCCATGCAGCTCCCAAGCTGTAACTGTGAGGGGACAATGCACATCTGCAAAGTGCCATTGATGGCTGTAAATGCCAGCAGAGCAGGCTGGCTGCATCCAGCTCCAGGAATGAGGCTTTACAAATACATAACTCAGCCTAAGTGAGGATTAGAACTGTTTTCCAGTTTATCATGCATTCAGAAGTGAATTTAAGAAGAGTGACCAAACTACTTAGGAACCATTTTTTGTGCCGTTCAGGTTTTGAATGATGAAAGTATTTTTCCAAAGTTCTTCATGGCATTACTTGCCAGTTTGTTTTCTAAAAAGCTACATAGTGAAGGTTGAAGGCAAAAAAGGTTGCTAGTTTAGCTTCACAGAGGTAAAGAAATGTTCTTGTTTCAGAACATAATAAATAAAACAAAAGTTGGTTTGAAAGAAAAATGTTCTGATTTGATGAATGATATATTTAGCTACTGCAAATTTCATAATGCAAAGTTTAAAAATTTTGTGTCTAACTGCTGATTATCCTATCATTAGGATAAAATGTAAATGATGTAAAAGTATTGAGTTACTAAATGCTGAGGGAGCTTTCAGGATCAGCAAAACCAAATGGAGAGATGGACGGGGTTTTTCTCCAAAATGGGTAGATTTTTCTGCATTGTAAAGCAAACAAGCCCTTGTGATTTTGAGTCAGGAACATGCACTTTGTCAGTGAAATCTTAGAGAAGAAAATACTTTATAGCAGTTCTCTAACTGGTGAAGACAGTGAGGATCTTCCTCACAGCTCCAGCATTGCTCCCAGCAGGGTTTGGTGCTATCCCTGCATCTCCCAGAGAAGCCTTTTGGCCAAATTTGCTTTGTAGAGAGAGAGTGCTTAGTGAAAACTATTCTGAAATTACACCAGTGCCAATCACCATTTTCTTCTTAGTGACCATAAAAGTCTGTCACCAGTACATCTTCACATTCCAGCTAAATCTCTCTATCTATAGCTCTTTCCTAGTCTTTGGACAATTGAAAGTACTCAAGGGGCTAGCTTGTAACCACATTTTTTTTTAATTGGTATTCTTTTCCTTCCTTCTTCTGGAAAAAAAAAAAAAGAAAAATATATGGAAGTAATTGCTTGTTAATTTATTTATTCCATTTGCCTTTATTATCATTAGTTGTACTCTAACCTGATCAACTGGTTAAAGTCATCTTGGATTTTTAGTTGCATTTGTTTATGTTTGTTATACATCAAAATGAAGTTTAACTTTCCTGCTGTAGCAAAAATCACAGGCACGTAATTGTTTCTTTGTTATTAGTGTTTTTGTCTGTTCTCAGTTCTGTAATTTGATGTATTTTGCTAGGTCTCTCAGTATTTCTCATTCAGAGGGGTATAGTATGGATTCTTTCATGTTTTCTCCCCTTCCCATTTCTGGCAGCTTCCCCTGCCCTCTGTTTGAATCCTCTGCCTTTCACTGACTATTTTGGTTCCCCCAGAAAGTGTCTTCTTGTGTGTCAGATGCTGGATTCCTGCACCTCACCTCAGCTCCAGTTCAGCAGAGGACATGGTTACACACCCACCTCCAGAGAGGTGCCTTAGAGGAGTGTCGGTGTGATTCCCAGGAACATCAGCAGGACATTAGCAGCTCCTGTCTTTTTCTGAGTTCTGAACAAAGCTCCAGCACTGAGGACCTGATTCATTGGAGCGCTGGCTCAGGACCTCAGCTGTCCTCTGGTCTGTTTGACTCTGTGAGAAACACCCTTGTTGATTTGGAGAGCTCCCTAAATCACAAAGTCCTGACAACTCCTCCAGATTCCTGGTGTTTGCTTTCCTTGGCATGTCCCAAAACACCCTTCTGTGTTGGGCTGCACCTGTGATATTCCAGCAGCTCCCTTTGTTCCCAAGCCATTATGTCTTCCTACTCAAATTTCC
This sequence comes from Motacilla alba alba, assembly GCF_015832195.1. Classification (NCBI taxonomy): domain Eukaryota; kingdom Metazoa; phylum Chordata; class Aves; order Passeriformes; family Motacillidae; genus Motacilla; species Motacilla alba. Next base: position 3,536,558 of record NC_052023.1, on the reverse strand, counting down.
ATTCAAAGAGTGATTCATGCAGCAGGGGAAAGCCATGACCTGGCTGCCCCCTCAGTTTCCATCGCTGTGCTGATCATGTGCAGTCCCATCTGAACTGGAGCTTTCATTTCAGACTTCTCTATTCCCATGCCTGGAACTAAGTCTTTTATTCCTTACTCCTCTAGTCTGCACTGGGAGCACAGAATTATTTGCTGCATAAAGAGGCTTTGGGAAAAAAACCCTAGATTTGGTCACAGGACTAATGCAAACACAGAGCATGGAATTTCTTTTCCCTAGGAATGCCTCTTCTCACAGCACGCAGGGTTGGTACCTGTGCCACAGCTGCTCTGTGGACAAAGCACAAGTTTGACTCATTATTTCAGCATCCTTTTTATTTAATAAATAATAGCTTCCATAACTTGAATGTTTGGTTCTGATGTCCAGCTGGAGAGAGCTACACACCTCCACCAGCAGTCTTTACAAGAGCTGCATCTCTTCAGGCATACTTCCCAAAGCTTTGATGTCTTCCGTAGTCCCTGCACTGCTTTCCTTTCCATCCTTTGAATATTGCTACCCTATGCCTTTTTGAGTCTCTTCCACACTGTCCTTCTAACCTCAACACACTCATTTGTAAATTCAGTTTCCTTTACTGAGCAGTTGAAGCATTCCCTGTTTGAGAAAGTTTTAAAAGTTTTTTCGGTTTGTGCTTTTTTAAAAATTTTATTTGATTTTTTGGTTGGGTTTTTTTTCCCCTCCTTGCCTAAATAGCAGTTCTGGGTTTACAAGACTCTGGGGTTTAAATTGAGATCTCTGAGACTTGTGAGACTCCTGTCAGGTGACGTGGTAGATGCTGAACAGGCATCTACAGCCCTTGTAATTTACCTGTAAATGTATTTATATATCATATGGTTCCCAGTGAGGCAAAATCCTTGGCTCAATAATAGAACAGTAATATGCCCACAAGGGATTTTAGAAGACCCAGATTAAGGAAAGAATAATGATTTTTAATAGCTGGAATCAACCTTCTTTTTCCCTTGTGTCACAAGACACGGGGAAATCTCAGTTTCAATTAAAAGTTAATATTGCATCATAAAAATGGGATAAATGTGACATTAAGAAGTGCATAGAAGGGATATTGTAATGACAGCTCAAATGCTTTTAGTGACTTCATGTTTAATTCAATAAAATATCTCTATTTAAACATTATCTGAAGCAGCCAGAGCTTGCAACAGAATTCAGAGCAAACCTGCTGGAGAGTGTACATGGCCATGGCCGATTTGCTAGAAACACTGAAAAATTGAACTTAATTGTAACAGATTACATCTCAAGTTTGCATTTTCCAGTTTGCTTTGGTTTCTCTATTACTTTGTTTCTGAATCTTTCAAATCAAAAACATCTTTTGTGCTCCCTAGGCTTGCTTTTGTTAGTTTATTTTACAACAGGATGCATCAATGTCATCTAGATATGACTTTCAGTTTTGCTTGAATTGACACCAAAACCACCAGGATGGTGGTTTGTTCCCCCTTCCCCTCTTTTACTCACTGGCATAATTTCCATCCAGCAAAGCTTTTGAAAAATACGGAAGGAAAAGGCCTTCCTGTACAAGCTACCTGTGAATCCCATCCAAATATAAAAGACTTGTGTAAAAGCTTGGCAGGCACTCCCAGCACATGCCACTCAGCGACTTCCTTATTTTATGCTATCATTCCACGTACAGAAAATGAATCTGAAAATCACAGTAATTTCCATTCATTTTTGAGTATGAAATTGTAAATGGTAAATTTCCTATCTGTGTATAACACCCACATTTTAAATCAAAAGTCTTGAATGCTGACAGCATTAGTCATAGGAAATCCTGTATGAACATCCAGCACTTGAGTTGGACCTTCCCCTGGATCACACCATAGAAGGAGTTTGCAGGAAAACGTTCTGATGCTCTCAAATCCTGTGTTGATTTTAACCCTTTACCTGCCATTGACTCTGGTATGACAGAGCTTTTTTTTTTTTCTAAGGCCATTTGCCATTTTTTTGGTGATCAAAATGGTATTGAAAAACAAGATATTTCAATGCTAAAACTGTCTGTATTTTAATAACACACCAGTAGCATTCTGTAGTACAGATGTGCACTTTGACACCCTCCCTTATGAGCACAAATAGTCTTCAGTGTATAAAAGTGCCTATTTAGAATAATATATGTTAATATTCATGTCCTAATTATCAGCAGGAAACAAAGTGCACAGGTTAGTAAAAATGGAGAGCTAAAAAAGCCAACATAACTTTGTACATTAACCCATAACACGACCAATGCAATACCAGCAACAAACCCAGCTGTGTTGCACAGGATCATTTCCACATTACATGGCTGAACCAACTGTGACAATTCCTTTGCCTTTATTTAAAAGAAGCCATCTCTCAATGGGCTCATAATATATCTTTAAAAATAAAAAAATCCTGCTTATCATTTTCATCTAGTGGGAAAATCCCACACATGCTGAGTTATTGAGGAACAGCTGGCTTAAATTAAAGCTTTGGACTTAAGGAAGGAATCTTAGAACATAAAGTATCAAATAATAGCTAAATTCCAGATTAGGATGAGGCTTGTAATGTCAGGCATGGCAAACATATATTAGGCAAATGGACTTGAAGAATCTTAGGTTTTTTGTAATGTGGTGAATCTTAAGACTCCAGTTTTAGAATTAGAACCAGCAGTGTTTAAACATAGTTTAATCTAATTAGATAAATAAATCAAAATACATTTTAATATATTATTGTTCATATGGGACAGGCTTTGGACTGTGAAATACTGATGGATGTGCACAAAAGAAATAGCAAGCCATTAGAAATTCTCAGTAATTGAGAGCTCTGCTTTTATTCTGACTCTTCTCATGAATTTGAAGAGCCTTTCTTAGATTTTTGAACCATCATTGTTTAATGATAATTTTTAGTTGTAAGGCAAAAGTGGTAACTTTTACTACACAGAGAGTCTGTTTTGAACCTGTACTTATAAAACTTTGCTTTTTGAACTCATAGGCTCATGGAGTCATTTAAATCAGAGAGTAAATCTCTGTGAAGTCGGTATAATTTTGAAGATCCAAGCAGAGGGAGGATTTAGACCAAGACCAAGTTGTTTGGTTTGGGGCTTGTCAGCTTTGTTTTGTAAGCCAAGACCCGGCCTGCCTGGGAAAAGGAGAATTAAGCTCAGTATTTCTACACTGCAGATCTCAATCAGCAGTTATGGAAAATTGTGTGTGCAACCATAAAGGAGCTCCTCATGTACAGCTGTAGCTGGAATTAGAACTCAAATTCATTACTGATTGTGCTCTTGGCTGGTGTGGTACCAGCTGAACCCCAGAAACACGGAGGAATCTGGGTTTATTATTGTGTATTAATGGCGAGGTCTTGCTTGTTCCTGTTTCTGTATAGCTGTAAAGACAAGGAGTTTTATTTCTTCTTAATTGCTGATCAAGACTGCCAGCAGAGGAGTGAGACTGTGCTGGAGAGGCGGGAAGGGGTGAGATGGGTGGCAGTGCTTTCCTGGATTGATGGGCGGCGTGTTAAAAAGGGGAAAACGGGAGCTTTTCTTTCTTAGATTGGGCTGTGCAAGTGTCAATACACGTAGAACTAAATTCCAGGAGGAAGCACCATTAGAAAGGCTACAGAAAATCAGGTGGCACCGAGCTGCTGGTGCTCCTCTTTTGCAACAGGTTTGAGAATTGGGCTGTTTGTAACAGAAAAAAAGAGAAACTTCAGAAGATCTTTCCCTTCCCGAGCTCATTACTTTGTTGCTTTTGTCCCTACGTTGTCATTGTTACCTTTAGAGTTTGATTGGAAGCCTAACTGGCTTTGCCAGTAGCAAATAGGAGTTGTAGATCCTAAACGTGAGAGCTTTTCATTGTTGCCACATTCAAACCACAGCAACAACCATTCACATTCAGTTAAAATCCAAGCCTTTCTGGTGCTGCCAGCCTGGCATTTCCTGTGCAGTGAAAAACACAGGAGCAGTTTCTGCACGTGAGGATGATAATGCAGCAAACGGAGGGGGCCAAGGAAATAGTTTGAAATTAATTGTGGGTGTGGTAGTGTACTTTGTAAGTAAATTCAAAACAGGCATGGAAGCCAATATCAGGAACATGTGCAAGAAATTCCGTTTATAAGACTTGGAATAATAACCTCGCTGCCCTCTTAAATAATTTTAAACATATATGCATAAAGTTAGTCATCTAACAAAAACAGTTTCATAAGCAGGTACAGTAATGTCTCACAGTTCTCGTTCAAGTTAATGGCTGCATGAAAAATGTTCCCTGGGAAAGTCAAACCATGTTTTATAGGTTTGTCCATATGGGAAACTGAGCTTGTTTAACCAAAAGTGTGAACTTAAATTAAGTTAGCAAAACTGGTGCAAAATCTGTCTGGGCATTTTTGTACTGTAAGTTCCATTGAGAAGAATGGATTTAGGAGTTCTGGCTCGATCTGTGGCAATCTGGATATGGCTGTGAGCATTTCTTTCAGGACATGCCACATCCTCACTGTCTGTACCTGCATGTGTGTTCCACCTCCCCAGTTGCTCCCTGTCATTTCAGGTGTTTGTAGAGCTGTGTGGGTAACAGAATAAAGGGAACAATGCAGGGTAAAATATTCCCAAAAGCATTACCAGCACAAAAGAGGGAGTGGAAAAGAAAAGGAGAAGGGAAAAGGTGGTTGCTTAGGCTGACACCGAGGTAGAAAAAATGCTTATACACATCAAAGCTGAGCTCCCGAAGGGCTGGAGGTGCCTCTGTCGGTGTTTGCCGGGCAGCAGCAGCCCCTGCAGCAGTAGTGGCTCCTGCAGTCACAAACTGGCACAAAAACCTGAACTGCTTCCTTGGTACCTTCATCAAACACCAGCTAAACCTACCTGAGATCGTTCAGTGAGGTCCTGGGTTGCATAAAAAGACTGATGTGCACACTTGGACCAGCTTGAAACCATCCATTTGAAAGAGATGGAGCTGTGTAACTTTCTTACAGAGTGAAAATTAGTCTAAGAAAAAAACCAGCTCCTGGTACAAAGTATTTTGCCCTTCCTTTCCTTCCTTTCCTTCCACTATTTATCACTGTCCTGATTTCCAAAACAGGGATATTCAGCATCTCCAGGACTTGTGCTGCTTTGTTGGTAATTGTCAGTATTTTGAGAACAGCCAAATTGGTCAACTTCATTCTTACTTCTCCAAAATTACACAGAGCCTAAACTGTCAGTAGTTTGAAGTGTAGTGAAGGGCACTTCCCTAAATATACTGAGCTGAGGTGGTTTTTGGAGTGCAAAAGTGGGAAATAAAATCCAGAAGTCTTTAACCATGGTGATGTATTAAAAGCACAGATACATCTGCCTAGAGAAAAGCTGCCTGCTTTTCCATAGGTCACACTCCCGAAAACTGGAAATTGTGCTGTGCCACAAAGATACTGGTTAGAAATCTCTGCTTCAAAGAGGAGCAACCTAGGCAAAGAACATTAAATTCGGCTTACAATTCATCATTTAAAGAAGGAATTTTGATGTTAACTCTACAGGGGTTGTTTTGGTCAGTAATGTTTTTGGAGACTAACTGCAAACTCCTGTTTTGGAGTCAGTTGCACTTACTGTATATCTTAACATAGTTTTTATGTAATTCTGCATATTAAAGCACTTGCATAACTAATTAAAATATAGGTACTTATAAATACTTTATCTTGTTCAGTCAGGAAGCAGGGAGAACAGACAATCTGTATGATTGAGAACAGAGCCAAACAAGAAAATTGGGGATGGATTTTGCCTGAAGAATTCAGGTTCTTTTTTTCCCCTTCAGGTATTTGGGTCAGACACTTGGTGATTATTAACAAGATAAAGATCATATCTTGACTGGGGCCCTGAGACACCACTGGAGGGTTCATTGTAAGTCTTGTTTTTAATTACTTCTTGCAAGGAGTTTTGCACAATTAATATTTGGGGATAATATTTGGATAGGGAAAAAAAAAGGTGTACATTATGTATGGGCTGCAGCAGAGTAAAGCTTTGCATATGGAAATTTGTTCATCACTAACACGTGGTGAATGTTTGCAAAATGTTCTGTGTAGTGAATGTCTCCTGATTCTAATCAGGTAATTGTTGCTCCCTGGTTTCATCCTATCTGACTGGAGGCTCCTAAGTTAAAAAAACCTTGTTGCTGAGGCACAGGCACTTCAAGCAGCAATTTAATTTATCCGGATCACTCTCAGAATGGGCCGGTGCTTTTCTGTCAGCTATAAGGAGAACCTGTGGTGCCTCCTACCCCAGCTTTGTTAGGTGTCAGAAGTTAAACTGAAGAAATCCTGAGCTGTATCTCTAAAGTGTTACGGGATTTTGTGTCCGATTTCTCAAGGTGAAAATAAAACAACCTCCAGAGCTTGCAAGTTGTGTGCAGCAGCTCACAATTTCTGCTGCTGCTGAAAGTTCTAAAATTGCTTTTGGACACAAATGAAAATGAACTTTTCATAGTGGCCAAGGTGGTTTGATTTGCCATCAACTTTGAGAATCACATCCCTTGAAATAGGTAGGCCCCAATTTTGGTAGTGCTTGGCTGTGCTTTTAAACTTAGCAGTGATCCATTCAGTGGAGATTCAAAACCTGTTCAGTTTGCTCTTTTCAGTACAGTGCTGTGTGAGAGAGAGGCTTTGTGAGTTTGGATAGCCAGGTTATTGGACAGTCCCTGTGTCGCGTGTGTTTTCATGACCTGTTATCTGAGGCAGAAAGGTGTGCTAACAGCAGCCATCTAAAAGCCATGCAGCTGAGCCATCGCTGGGGAGGAGAATTCACAAAAACAGCCATGGACACTCAGTTTGAACTCTTACTGTCCTCTGATGTAACTGTGGTTATTCTGTGACTAAAATCATGCAGGATCTTCCTCCTCACTGCAGTGATTATTGTAAGAATTCAGAAAAGCTGTTGAAATTGTTCTGTTTTTAGGACACTTGTATGGTAACAGGTTTCATCTGAAGTCTTTTTTGGCTACTACACCACCTAAGCAGAGGCTCCTGTTCTAGGCATCTGTGCAGCTGGTTCCAGGACTATTTGCTTTTGAGCTCCATCTGCTGGAATTCTATCCCCTGTTTCCCACATCTTTGGTGTTACTATGCTGCCAGGTCTCACAGGAATTGGTTTTAATTAAAAAGAGAATAAGGAATGAAATTCACAGTTCAGAGGAATTTTCAGCAAGTTGCTCGTCCTTTTGTTTAAGGGTTCAACTTAGAGATTGCTTGGAGAGTATAAGACTCAAAAGCAGAAAATAATTGTGAGACAGAGGAAAACAAATACTAAGTTTTCTTCTGCTTTTGCTCACAGTTTCTAGGTGTTTTATAGAAATTTGGATTAATCAGGTCAGTCATGACCTATCAAGTTCTGAATGAGATTTCAAAAACAGATCACTTGCTCATTTTTCTGAATTATGTTTTTGTTTGTTTTTCCCCTGATGTCTGTTGTTACTCTAAAACTAAGAAAATTAGCAGTGTTTTCAATATGTAATTAACTTTTTGAAAATCCATTCTTCCCCATTGCAATTGTGCTTCTACTGTTTTGGATATTTAAGGACAGAAGGGACCATGATGAAAATCTAATTTGATTTTTGTAGTTGCATTGTTTCTTAACAAAAAAGTACTGCAAAGAATGATGTGCAGAATTGGAAAAGAGGGCCCTGCTGTGCAAAACCCCTCTAAAAGTGTTTCAGTAATCAGAGGCTTTCACGGTAAATTATATGATCACTTTTTACAAGTTTCCTTTGTAAGGAGCACATTCTCTGTTCAGAGGATGCATTATCCCGTTCATGTCAACAGTAATGGATCTGTGGAGAATTAGGATGGCCACCAGCCCTTGGGTGCAGGCTCTGATGTTGGCAGTGCATGTAATTCCAAGGAACAAGCACTTCTCTGGAAGAATTACCTTCCCAAAAAGCAAACCATCTGCATTTTGAAGTTTCCTTTTCTTTACTTGTAAGGCTAATACCACCTTCCTTCCCCTGTCCCTCAGCTGGTGCCAGATGTTCCTAAGGTATCTTCTGTTTCATAATGGGTTTGTGTATATGGTAATTTCAAATATTTCCTTGCTGTCCATCTGCCTGTTAGCAATATTTTGTGTTCACTCATGGTGTTTGCAACTTTTATTTTCTACACAGCCAACTTTGCCTGAACTGGTTTTTGTTCTTGATGTGGGTAACTCCATGCTGTTACACAGGAGTCTTGGGAATAAGGGGAGGGAAGAAGAGGTGGAGAACAGAGAAAGTGCTAGGCTTGATTTTAAAGATAAGTGGATTTTTTTCAGTTCTGCCTTGTGCTTCTCCTGGACATGGCACAGCCCACGCCATGGTGCTCTCCAGCAGTGCCTGAGCTTGTTCCAGCCTGAGCTGCTTTTCAGAAAGTAATTATTCTAATGGATTTCTTAGACTTCTGCATGGGACAGAACTGTCAGCCATTTTTCACATAGATTGGAGGGATATTGTCTGGATTTCCAGACAGCTCCCTATAAAATAGAGATAGCTGAGGAATCTCTGGTCCTTGGACTTCATTGTTAAATGGGTGTGTGCTGTCTTAGGCTGGTATTTAAGTCCTCTGTTTTGAGGTTGGTATTTTTTAGACCTACAGATTCACAGGGTCTGTACAAACTTCCCCTGCGTTCTGAGGTTGAAAGTGGCTGGTAACTCCAACTCTGTCCCACTGGAGGATAAGTTAAATTGTTACTGTTCTTCCCATCATGAAAAGTACTTTGGATTTAAAATTATTCAGTGAGTAATGATGGTCAAACTGCTCTTTGTAGCTCACTTCTGTTCATGGGATAGAAGTGTGAGGCTTCTGTTGGTTTCAATAGAGACCCAAATTCTAATTAATATTCCCGTGTCCCAAACATGTTGTTCTGATTAGAGGCTCTTTGCCCAGGCATTTCTGTGTAGCCTGCCCTGTTTGAAACCCTGCCTTTTTCTGACTTCACTTCCTGAATCCGTTGACAACACTCACAGCCAAACAAAATACATGTTCACAATGCTGTTATTTGCAAAATATTCCCTTGTGAATACAGCTGGGGCAACAAAAAGAGTTTCTCTCTGAATCTCAGAGAGGACTGGCTATTCCTTTAGCAGTAAGGCCCATAGTGCATTAGGCAATTTTAGTCTTGGCAGTTAAGTAAGTGTTAAAACTTTGCATTTCACCACATATAAGTGCACACAGGTCTTTCATTACCCTTGTGTGTATTGATCACACAGTGATCTACTAAGAACTAAACTGAGAGTGCTGAATTTCAGTCTAGGCTGAGGTGGACCAGATAGCAACGGGCTGCCGGCCGCACTGTTTACAAAACAGATGGAGGAGCAAAGAATATAAACTTACTTTGCCCTCTTTTAGGCCTAATCCTTAAATGTGATGAGGGACCAATGAAAACGTTCATCCTGAAGTGCTCCTCATCTCCTCGTGAAGCTCACTGGCGCTACACCCATCTTGCCTGGCAGATCTGTGAGTGGACACCACTGCAATATTGGCGTGACAGGAACAACGCAACCCGTGGCGCCCACTGAGCCGGCAGTGCCATGGCTCAGGAGCTCTCCCCCATTCCACAGAATGTCACCCTGAGACAGAACACACAACTGCACTTCTGAATGTCTGTGTGTGCACATGAGCCTAGGGTGGAGCAGACTGTCACTCAGCTGGCTTTAATTAACATAGTATTTTATGTAATGTATTTATTTTTTACGTAATTAGGTGATTAAGCAAAATGCTTGCTAGTAACGTCTCTTCCATAACCCAGCGCTGCTGAGAGTTAAACATGCACCTTTGCAGGTAATTAATCTCCTTGCCCTGCTTATTTTGCTAGTTGGCACTTGCTAAATCCCTGTAAAACCACACCCAGCAGTGCTGTGTATTATCCCTCTGCTGTCTATTCCTACATATGGTCAAAATCAACTTACCTTCCGGGTTGCTGACATCAGCAAAATGTACTCTTGGCAAACTTGGGAATCCTCCTAGTAACCCTTTGTTTGGTTGGTGTTGTTACAGTTGTATTCCTCTGACAGCAGCAAACACCCTCCAAACGGCGCCTACCTTGACACGTGCTTGGGATGTGCAAGGACACTACCAAATGAGCATCTTTGAAACACTACAACAAGCCCTTGTGTGATAAAATATGTGATAGATGGGGGGAAATGTTAGAGGAAGATACTTCTCTGCTTCCTGTAAGGAACTTACCCACAGTACTTGCAAGTTTCAGAGTACCATTTTGATAACAGTAAAAATGTGTATATAAATATATATAAATATAATTATCCAGTAATTAAGTGACCTTCAATTAAAATTAGGCACATTCCAATATAAGAAAAAAAAGACTTTTTAAAAAAACCTGCCTGCTTGAGAATAATGATTTTCTAATATTTTCTTGCAGTCTTTTGATATCATGTATTTTTTTCTTAGCTATTTGGCTCCAAACAGCAAACAGGAAAACATCTGGTCTCCTTCAGATAGGTTTATTAAACAAAATTAATTGGGTGCAGTGTTTAAAATCCTGGTAATAAAGCTGTTTCCCACCCCCCTCAAGTAAAGTAGCATGTTTCTGAGATATACCTGTATATTGTGATTGTACTAAAAATCAGGATAGTTTTGTAAAAAATACCTGGAACTGCCTGAGAAGTTGCTGCTTTCAGCAAATTGCTAGAAACAAGCAACAGGAGTTGCTGTTTTTCAACAAGTTGCTATTTTCATTTCCCACTAGGTTCCGTTTTCCCAGCTTTTCTATTGCCAAGAAGGTCAGAACCCAGAGTAATATCCAAAAGGGAAAGGATTTAGAGACAGGGGAAGGGTTATAAACTCATTTTACTGTTGACAGCAGCATTGTCATAAATATTAACAGACAAGAATCACCTCCTACCTGAGAAAACACAGGGATAAAGGTGAATATTTTTACTTTTTAAGCCTACAGCGTAATTTTCTTAATACAGCCACCTGCCTTATCTTCTTGAGGGCATTAATTTAATAAAAAACATGTCAGATCAAGTAGCCAGTTGCTCCAGTTATGGAACAATTTCGTTCCCTGCCTTCCCACCCCTCCACAACCCTGCCTGAAGTCAGATGTCTAAACTGGGCCCCAAGAACAAGGCAGGCAGGCTGCAGCTGGGGAATCCAACCTCAGGAGAACCCCAAAAGTTGTAGGAGTTTAGTGAGGACGATCTGGCTTCTCCCTCCCCTGCTCACACCTTCTCCAGGACACGTCTGGAGTTACAGAGTAAGTTCAGCATAATCCCTACCCTTCAGAGTGCAGCCCAAAGGGCATTTTCCCAACTAAGGTACTAGCAAAAAAAAAAAAAAAAGTGTGAGGGGAAAATACATTTTAATTATTTTATTTTTCTTAAATATAATAGAACCTTCTAGAATTTTTTTCCAGAAACAGAAACATTAAAAAATTATACTTTATTACAAATGGTAAACTCAGAGTGCTAAAAAAAAGCCTCTTATTTACAAACAATACTGGGCAGTGCCCAAATAAACAACATAAAAATAACTTACAAAGTCATGAAGTAGTTTATTGACATTAATCAACTTTCATAAAATAAAATAAAAAAAGATATGTACATACACAATTTACTTGAAGGCAGGCAGAACAGTTCTTTTTTTTTTTGTTTATCGGCCTCCCACAAACCTCCCTCCCACTTTTTTTTTTTTTCTTAAGGAATACTACATAAAGCAATCTACAGTTTCTATTGCAGTTTAACCTTTAATACTGAATGATCATCGAATGTTAGGTCCATGCAGGTCTTGGTCAATGTTAAACGAAGATCTGACATCTCATCCGAGCAGGAACGGCACTTCCCGGAGCAGCGCTGGCCGCTGCACTCCCGGCTCCAGCTGAAGGCTTTGCCAGTCTTTCCACACATGCGCTTTGCGGAGCACAGGCAGGACAGCCTCTCAGCTTGTGCCATTAGCTTTATGCCTCTGCCACTTTGGATTTTTCCTGTTTTAGTTGTACCACAACACAGTTCTCGCTGAAGAGTCTCTTCAGAACGTCTGCAACTGCTGTGTGAGCATGAGCTGGCACCCGCTGTTGACGTGGTTCATGACCTTCTGCTTAAGCTGTGCAACCTGTTCTCTGAGCATGTTGGCAGTGGATGCCAGCTCTGAGTTCTGGGCTTTCAAAGTTTTCACTTTTTCTTCCAACCGGGCAATCCTTTCCAACTTCCTTTTCCGGCATTTGGACGCCGCGATTCTGTTCCTCATGCGCTTTCTCTCGGCTTTGATTCTCTCCTGTGACTCCATGTCAATGGGGGACAGGGGAGGAGTTTCCCCCGGCATTTCAGGTACAGTCTGCGGCTCCTCTTTCAGAGCCTGGAGCCGGGGATGCTGCACGGGCATCTGGGGGTTTATGTGATGCTGGGGCGCGTATCCCATGCTGTTGGCGTTGTAGTTGGGCGCGGAGCTGAGCGCGTTGGGGTTGAAGTTGCTGAGGTTGGCGTACACCGGGGGCTCGCTGTGCAAACTGGTGTTGAAGCTGGTGCTGCCGGCCATGGAGGACACAGGTGCCATCCCGCTGGTGACAGGCTGGGCGGCCGAGGTGACGCTGGGCAGCGTGTTCTGGTTGTGCAGCTCCGCCAAAGCTCTCACGAAGCCCTCGGCGAACCCCTCCTGCTCGTCGGTGACATTCTTGGGGCACAGGAACTGCGTCGGGGTCGGCGTGGTGGTGATCAGCCCGTTGCTGGACTGGATGATGAGCCGCTCCAGCTCGGGCGAGGCCAGTTTGAGGAGCCCCACGTCGGGCGAGGTGAGGATGTCGGCGTTCTTGTTCCTCAGGTGCGGCTTCAGGTTGCTGGAGGGGTCGGACAGGTTCAGCGTCATGTTCTGCTTCAGCACCTTGGCGTTATTGTATCCGTACCCGCCGCTCTCCGGCGGCGCGAAGCCGGCGCTCAGCGCATCCTCGTAGAAAGTAGGCTCCATCTTTGCACTCATAGAACACAGTCCGGGGAAGGGAAGCTGCCCGGCCGCCGCTCAGCTCCCCGCGGGCACCCCGACCCTCCCGGGGAAGGGGAACGCGGAGCCGAGGAAGGAGAAACGCGGAGCCTTACTGGATCTGCTGCCGCCGCCGCGCTGAGAGCCCGCCCGGCCTGGCGGGGCGCCTCGCCGCCCTCCTCCTCCTTGTGCCGGTGGCGCCGGGACGCCGCTCCGCCGCCACAAGTACTTTCCCTGCCCGGCTCCGCGCTATTCCCGCTCCACCGTCCCGGCGGCCGCACTCAGTCGCGCTCGTTCGCTCCCGCCCGCCCCGCGCTCTGCGCCCGCTCCCGCCGTGCAGCCCTTCACTTATCAGCGGCCGCGAGCCCGCTAAAAATAGCGCATGATGTCACCCCGCGCGCTCCCCATTGGCTGCCGCCGCCCCGTCCCCGGGGGGGGCGGGGCCAGGGCCCGGCGCGCGGACCCGGCCCGGGTCGCCATGGCCACCCCCCCCTTCAGAAGCTTCTTGAGCGCGCGGGGCCTTCTGGGATGACGTAATGCCGGGGGGGGCGCGCGCGGGGCAGTGTGGGCTGACGTCTTTGTTTTTGAAATATCTGGTTACCGCGTCCCGCGCGCGCGGGCTGGGCCGGCGGGGTCGCGCGGGCGCCCCCTCAGCGCCCCCTCAGCGGGCTCAGAACCGACCGAGGGGGGCCCGCGCTCCGCTCCGCCCGGGCCCGCCGCCGCCGCTCCCGGGGCGCTTCCGTGCCTCCGTCTGTTTGTGCGTTTGTTTGTTTGTTTGTTTGCTTGGCGGCCGCTGCCTCCGCCGGGTTTCGGGCTGTGGTGTGCTTTCCCCCCCCCGCGCCTTCGCCGCTCCTCCCTCCCCCGGCGGTGGTTCGGCCCTTCAGGTGGCGCTCCCGGGGAGCCCCACGTGGTTTCCCCGTCCCGCCGCCCCCGCCGCTTCCAGGCAGCGCCGGGGGCGGCACCGGGGGCACCCCGCGCTCCCCGCCCCGGGCTGAGCCCCCGCGGGGCCGGTGGAGTCCCCGCTCGCCCGCCCAGCCCAGCGGGAGGCGCGGGTTTCGGCCGCGGGTGTTCGCGTACGCCCCCGCACCTCCGCCCCCCGGCACGGCTCTGCCTCCACACAGAGCCGGGACGCCAATTCCCGGCCTCGGGAATAACCGAGAGAATACGGAGGGGAATAAAACCCGACAGGAAAAAGCCGGGTTGCGGATGAGTTTCTCTGAACTCGTCCTTCAAGGGGAGGGGACAGCGACGGCCTAATTTTAGACAGTGTCCCAGTATTGCTGTGGAATTGCAGGTTAGTCGGGAGGGAAAATAAGGGCTGGAGCCGAAGGATCGCGGCGGAGGAGAAAAGTCTCTGCTGGCATGTTCCCCTCGGAGCAACAGATGGGAGCTGTCTGGTTCGCTGGAGCCGCTCTGTGCGAGCGGCGTTCCGGGGCAGAGCGCTGATAACAGGGATTCGCTCTCCTTACCTTGTCCCGCACACACCCTTCTCTCGGGGTGGTGGGGATTTGGGATTGCTGCCAGGCAGCTACCTCTGGAATAAAGTGCACCAGGTATTTGAGGACAGACGGTGACAATACGGGGTGGCACAGGGACTGCAGGGCTGTTCTGGTGTGTTTGATTGCCAGCAGTGCAACAAGTGCTCCTTACGCTTCCAACACGAAGCTGTAGCCTGCTGTTCAGCTTTTTGTCAGTGCAGAACTTTGGTCTGTCAGCTTCAATCCCTTCTCACGACATGTGAAGCTAACAAACTTAGGTCCAGTTTTGAAAACACACTTTCAAATGCTCCAGTTCTATTTTTTCCTGGATATAATGACATAATTACAAGTTACCGTATAGGAAGGAGCAGTGAAGCAAACAGAAACATCAGCAGCTATGAAAGAAAAGTGAAGGTCCAGCTCCCCTCTTGGAAGTCGTTGGGGTTTTTTCCTTCTGCGTTTTTCCCTGGTGTTCCCACCTGACTTTGGCCACACGGTGGGCACTGGTATTAACTGGAATGATGGAAATAATACATGCAGTGTGTTAACAGTCTGTGGCACAAAAGACCAAGTTTGGGCTGGGTGTGGGGGCTCACTGTGCTGCTGGTGTCTGCACAGCCTTCACAGAGGCAGCATCTCTCTGGGCTGCAGGTAACTCAAACTTCAGCTGTTCAGCCGAACAACACTAAGTTTCTGCACACGCATAAGAAAATCTCTGGGATTCATTAATGCAGTGAGCACTCAAAGCAGTTGTTTAATTCCTTTTAATGTTTACATACAAGATAAATAGAGACCAGTGGCTGACTCTTCTGGCTCCAGAGCCAAGGGCATCAAATGAACCTGGCAGGTTCGGAATAAACCAGAGAACTGTGGTTCAGCACTGGAACGCCCTGGAAAGGGTGGACTGAGGGATTTTATCGTGATTGGATGAATTCACAGAAGAGAAATCACCTAAGGTCTGTGAATCACGGAGCATGTACAGTGGCTCTGGAAATCCCGGAGCTGCAAATGACTTGTGCCTGGGGGCCATCCCTGGCTTCGTGTCCCTCCCTAGGGACCCACTCCTGGCCCCTGTCAGAGATGGGTATCTCGTCGGACCTGATGTGGCCGTCCTTGATGAGTTACAACCCCCGGAGATAGCCCATAAATGATCTCCTCTGTGTCACCCCGCAGTTTTCATGCTTATAAAGGGTGAGGAAGAACATCTGAAGAAATGTAAGATTTGAATTCGAAGTCGTTTATTGTGTGGGGTTTTTATTTTGAAATAAAATATTTTAAATATTTCCAAATGAAGCTAAAAATGGGGAGGTCGTTTGTGGTATCTGGTACATAGGAAGCCATGCAATTAATTTGCTGTATAGACAAATAGTACTAATAAAATTTATTCTGATAAACTTCATGTATTTAATTGGTTGTGTTGTTTTGTTTTATCTCTTGGGGTTTTCTTCTGCATGTTTCTTTTGTCCTAGAAAGCAAAGTTCAGACTATGAGGAACATGCTCAGCATAGCTTAAGCCACTCTATTTATTACAGATTTGTATAACCTGAAAAACTGCCTTTGGAGCCCACTGATATCAATGCAAGGTTTTGATTAACTTCAGTGAGGGTTGGATCGGGCTGGAGGGATTCATTTTAATTTAATTTAATTTTTTTTTCCCCTCCACCCATTTCAGCTCTGTACTTCCTTCCTCTTGCAGAGGCGGGGTTTCGGGAGCAGACATTCCAGTTTGCTGGGGACGTGTAGGAGCTGAGGCCCTGTGGCCGTGGGGACACTCATTAGGGTAATTGCTGCTCACTGCAGGTTGTTTGGTCCAGGCTGCAGTAGAGAGTCAAGGTGCTTGTGAAGGTTGTGGGGAGCAGGAGAGCGCTGAAATCAAAGACAAGAGCTTTTGGCTGCTCCCAGGGGATTTCCTGCCTCACTGGGGACCTTAGGGAGGGCTTGGCTGAGATTTCAGTCCCAAATTCAGCTCTGAGACCTTCAGAGTGGAGCAGATCCAGAAGTGGGACCCGTGGATAGGGATCCTTTGTGGCCATTAGCCAAGGAGCTGGTGGCTATGCCCTGATTTATTAAACACCTATTAATTCTGGGCTTTTATTCCCCCTTTCCTGACGTCCTTAAGAAAATATTCCTTTAGTAGGATGAAGGAACACTTCCTGACCTAGGTACAAACCAGAGCCATTTACATGGCTCAATAAACAAACTTGTGGCTAGGAATTGCCAATCCCTGCCCTGTATTTCTGAGAGGCCGATGCGCTGAGCAGCAGTAATGCACATTTTGATTTATAAACTTCTCTAATCAATCAATAGAAGCCTGAGTGAGGCAATCAGATAATCTGAATAATTAAATGGCTTTTCAGGGACAAATTAAAATTTGTTACGCACACCACATCCGTCTAAATTATATTTGGTGTCCAGGAATAAATGGGTTTGTTGTTTCGTTTCGTTCCTGTATCTCAAATGCTTGTGACTTATTTCAAAATAATTTGGGAAAAAAAAGGAAAGAAAAAAGGATAAATGTCAGCTTCTGATTTTTTTTTTTACATTGGAAACAATGCTCACAGAACAAATACTTTTTTCCATATAGTTTTATTACATGTATATTAAATATTTCAATAAAAGTTTTCTTTAGACATGTTAGACTATTTTGCTTTTTCTTCTCCTTAGAGAAGTTTCCATAACGTCTTTATTGTACAGAAAATTATATAGATTTTTTTATCTTTTTTTTTTTTTTTTAAAAAGACTTTACACTTTCCAAATGTTATATTTTTCTTCACATCTTAAAGTGAACAAAACTGGGAATTGCTGGATTTCCACACACTGCATTCCACTTGCTTAAGGAATTACTGTAGACCAGTTTTCTCCAACTGGGGGAGACAAGAGTTTGAAGAGTAAGAAAGCACAAGTATTTTTCTCTTATTTACTCCATCAAGGCACAGTAAAAGAAGGTGGGGGTGAGAGGGTACAAGGAACAGTTTCCTTAGGCCAAGTGGAAGTGAAATCATTGCCGGGTTCTGCTGGTCCCAGTCCCTTGCCGGTTCCTCGGGGCGTGTTTGCGTCCTCGGTTCAAGTGGGTCCAAGTCTGCAGCGCAGCACAGGCGTGGCAGAGCTGCCACCTCATCCACCCCCGGCTTCCGTGGCCTCTCCTCCTGCTCTTTGCTCCCAGCAGGACTCCTGTGGCCAGGTGGAGATCCAGGAATTGAGGCTGAAATAAAAACAAATCAATTTATGTGGGGACACAGAGGAAAGGTGGGAATGCATAGAGTGGGGGAAGAGTGGGACTCACAACTTGATGTGGAGGACCCTGGAACCAAAACTCAAAAAAACCCCAGCCAGTCTTGAGTGAGTCTTCATTTTGCACATGAAAAATGCTCTTCAGAACCACAGGCACTTGTAAATGAATATCGTGTCCATCTCCTCCACCCTCCATTAGTCATCGCATAACCAAGCCATACGCACTCAGTCCTTTTCATCTTTCTTCTTGTCAAGCCCTTTAGCCTGTCCCCCTCACCTACTCATCCCACCAATCATTTTAATTAATCTCTGAATTTCTTTGAAACTAATAGTTTGTGGAATGGGGGAAAATGAGTAGGTTACAGAGACAAGATTGTGAATGATGGAGGTGGGGCAAAGTTAGGAGGCTTTGCAAGACCTGTTGGGTTACCTCTGGGGCAGGACAGCAGTGCTGTAAACACACAGAAAGGCTGCAGAAGTGAGGGAGGAACCACTAAAAACACCTTCCATTTTCCTAGGAATGCTGCCTGAGCAATTAAAACCCTGGATGTTGATGTGCAGCAACATCTGAATGAAAGATGTGATATGATTGTCTCCAAAGTAGATGGGATGACCTCTTCATCAGCAGTTAGACTAAATTTCTCACTATTGTGCTATAGAGGATTTCAGTGCTCGCTGCAAGTGCTCAGAAATACATTTTCAAATAAGTAATGAACTTTATAATTTTTTTATTCAAACACTTGTATGTATTTTTTATTTTTTAATCAAAACCCTGAGCAAGTAGAAGTTAACCACATTGTCTAGAGATGAGTCTGAAAGGAGCCCTGGGGCCTTGCTTCCCCTGCTTTTTAGAATCCTGCAATGGCTGGGGTTGGAAGGGAACTTAAGATCATCTTGTCCCAACCCCCTTGCCCTGGGCAGGGACATCTTCCTCTAGAAGGATGTTTGGGATGTTACAAATCTAAATGTCACACCAATAATGTCTCTGTGCTCATTATTTCTATACCACAGCTTAGCTGGTGCTCCGGGAAATAGAGAGTTGGGCAGAGTTCCCATCCTGTGGAGCCTGCAGTTGGAAAAATCCTCTACACACCAAGAAGGCTGGCAGAGTAGCAGTTGATCCACAGTGGGAGCCCAGAGGGGGAAGGTAAGCAGGAGAGGAGGCACTGGAGGACGGGTGACATATGGGGAGCAGACGGCTCTGCTTGGCATTGGGAGCTGGCAGCAGGAAAAATGTACCATACAAATAGGAGCATATTGATGCTGAGTGCTGGGGAGGCAGGTGAATGCCTTTGAAAAGATATTTACTGTGTTCAGGGGGAAAGATCCTGCTGGAAGTGTGCATATGTTCCCATATTACCGAGGTGGGGTTTCGCCGTGGAGAACTGAAGTTAGCTTTGTGGTCTTTGGGTATTTCAATAAACAGACAGTAGTGTCAACAAAATGGATTTATTTGTAGTTGCCAGTTGTGACTGAAAGCCTCAGAATAACTGGGTTTAACCATTCAGATCCCTGGGTAAAATAGCTCAGTTTTGATTAGGGTCTCAGGACAGATACAGACCGCCTAAATTTCTAATTAATAAACAACCTGGCATCCTGCCAAAGTTGACACCTTGCTCTGTCTTAGCAGCTGTTGGCACAGTAGGCTCCTGGCAGCCTGGGATAAAGCAGTAATTGCAACAGGAGAAGGGGAGGAAGCGAGTCTGCATGAGACCAGAACTGCCCAGTGAAAAGCAGCTCAGAGCTCAGGGATTTCCAGGGAGCAGTCAGAGCTTTCCTGCTCTGTGCCATGGGCTCAGGCTTGGACACAGACAGCGAGTTCCTGTCCTGAATGTCAGCAGTGGCTGCTGGGTGACAGATGTAAGGACACCTGTCTGAATTCGGGTAATGGCTCTGACCAGAGCAGCGAGGAACAGAGAAAGCATTCAACAGTGAAAGTAGGTCCTGCAGGTTGCTCCTTCCCAGGGATTAGTGTGGTGGAGCCTGTGGGGAAGTTTACAGAGGGCCTGCTCACGTAATTCAAATGGAAACATTCACTGTGGATGACAGTCATTTGTGTTGGAGTCATGGTGTGGGAGCAGTTAGGGTTGCCAAAGAGCCAAGGAAGGCAATGTAGGCAGGAAAGGGCATGGCCTGGGAAGGACAGTGCCTGGAAGCACAAGCAGAGTTCAAGGCTTCTGTTCTGGAGAAGGTGCTGCTGAACTGCTTCTCTTCCTCTGTCCCACCTGAATAATAAACAACAACCTGATCTCTGATCCCAGCTGAGCTATCACACGGTGACACAGCTGCTCCTCCCTGTCTGGGCAGCCCTGTCCCGTCACGGCTGGGTCTGGCCCGGCCTCACCCACAGCAGACCCTCAGGACTTCCTCAGGAGAAGAACCAGGATGCTCAACCTCTCAAAATTGCTGTTCTGTGGTAAAAACTGTATGCAGCTGCCAGCAATACAGCATCTCTATGTTCCCTCGTTTCAGAAGGAAGAGGAGATGGGAAATTTAGCCCAGAATCATAAGGGTCACTACCTGAAGTCTTGTGTTTTCACAATGGGCTCAGGAGCACTGTTCCCATGTGTGCTAGAACAAGTCCATGAGCAGCTGGCAGTGCCTTTGGCAGATGGGTTGCTCAGCTCACAGGACTGTTTACAGTCTGTTGAGAACATACGAAACATATGAAAAGCCATAACATTAGAATATGTTAAAAACAAGTTCATAAGATCAAGGAGAATTTTCAGAATAAAAGGACAACGCTAAAGCAAAGGCCTAAAGGATGTGATGGCTGTGAATTGGAATTCAGATTGGTTTAAGTTTTACTTTTTTTTTTTTTTTAATAGGAAACAACTAGCAAGCCATTCCAGAAGTGCTGTGTGGTATTTGGAGAGCTGGGTACCAGCTGCAGCACAGATTTCCAGAGGTTTCAGCTGAGTGAGGAGAGGGCTGTGGCTCAGGTAAGCCATGTGAGGGAGGTGAAGCACGTGTGTTGTAAGAGTTAATGGTACAACGTAGCCTTGCTCTACATAAGCACGTTTTGTGCTGATGTTTCCCAGTTGCTGCAGCAGTGTAGGAAAAGGTGTGTGGCTGGCAGAGCTGCAAGCCCAGACAAGGCACTTCTGGGTGTGGGTGCTCCCAGCCCATTGCCAGGTGCTTCAAATAGGCATTTATGTCAGAGATCTGAGGTCAGTTCAATGATAGCCAATTTCAGCCCTGAATTATTACATAAATATTAATAAGAAGAGGGGTATATTTCACATTTGTGTTATTGGTCAGCAGAGTTTTCAGTTAACCCTTAAGCAGTACTGGTGTGGAATATATTTTCCTTCAAGACAACTAAGAAAACTTTAAAAGTTTGGCAAAAAAGATTTATTCACCTCTTTAAAATAACCTTTTGAGTTTAATGAAAAGTAATCTTATTTTCTGTATACCCAACGAGGAAAAGCAACGAAAAAAGAGTCAACTCAAATGGGAATTGTACTCTTCCCTGCTTTTGCCTCCCTACTGAATGACCCTTAATCACCTTTAGCATCTTTCTAGCTTGACTTCCCTCCTTGTAAAATGTACATAATGAGACTGAAGTCCAGTAAAACAGACAGATCTGAGGGGAATAAATGTTGGACAAGTGGTATGAACTACTTTTATTTTTTTTAAATGCAGTAAGGAATAGGAGAAGCAATGGATTTTCATCTGGAAGAAGATCTAGTACTAACTTGTTGGTATAAAATATTTGTTACTGCCCCCATTTGCTTTTAGGATATCAATCAATGGCATTTTTATTGGTTCATGAGCCTTGTAATGCATTTTGAATCTGACCCAGGACTGTGTGGAGCATACACTGGCACTTAGATTTATGCCAGTTTAACTCTCTGGTCACCCTTTGACCTTTTTGCCCAAATATCTTCTAGTTGCTAAGGGCTTGCTTTCTGTGGGGATTGTTTTCTTTTCTTTACATTCAGAGTCTCTGCTTTGAGGGGCTCTGGCAGCGATTTTGAGTTGTTCACGTACGAGGAATTATCACATGAGAGCTTCTCAGAAGGGGAATGCTGAGGCACAGCCACCAGCACCTCTCCACCTTCCCACTGGTCGTTTCCTAAAGAATCAGCCCTGTTTCTCAGTCCTTTGGCAAGAAGACGACCACGTGAAACACGGGAATTCTGCTTTATACCCCCCCAGGGAAGAGGATGGATGGGTGCTACAGACGCAGGAGTGGGGAGGGGAAGCTTCGGGCACTTTTGGTCACTCCCACCCGCTAAATCTGCCCCTGAGCTTCCCTGCCTGTTTGTACACCTGTGCCACGTTGTAAACTGCTCTCCACATAGCAATGCTTTTTAAGGAAGAGCGAGGAGCGCTCCTGAGCAGATGGAATCAGCAGAGCCGGGAGTGACGCGCCGTGGGCTCGGCCGGCCGTGCTGACACCAAGCCCGTCCTGCCTCCTTCCGGCTCCCACGCTGTCCCCTCCCTGGCGCTGCCACTGCCCCGAGGTGAACGGGCTTGGGAAACGCGTCCCGCTCCATCCAGCCCGGATAAAACCTGAATGGCTGGCCAGAGAGGAATTCGCTTCTTTTCAGGGTGTCACCACATATCCCGGATTAAAGTCCTCGTGGAACCAGCGTGTGAGTGCCAGCCGCTGCTCTCTGTGAAAGCCAGGAGCTTGCCTAGTTTGTCCTAGCAGCTCCTGGCTGAAAGAGTACTGTGCTGCAGCTGGAAACTCGATCAAGCGTGTCTCAAAGCATTTCTTTCATCCTCAGTTGATGCTTAATACACCTTTACCCTGGCGGGTAGTGCTTCCTAAGCCTTGTCAACATCGCAGCCGAACAAATGCCAGTCTCGGGAGAGTGGTGTTGTGTAAATAAATCCTGTGCCTTGCAGGGTGTCACGGAGTTAATGGGAAGCACGGAGAGGGGAGGGCGTGGGAGCAGCATGCCAGTGTTAACGTTCTGTTTTCTGCGCAGGATTGCAACAGGATTGCAACAGCCCGGCCTATCTGAGCTGCTGCACGTCCCGACAGCGCGGCTCTGCTCTTGAATTTGATAGGGGTGCTGATAGAACAATGCACCTTTCTGGGAAATGGTAATGCACAGCAGGACTTCGGGTTAAGGCAATTCTGAATAAACCATAGCAGCTTTCTTCTCAGAGTGCTGATGATTTTCAGGTGGCCCACCAGGCAGCCAAACAAAAAATATATATGGCACTGTTCACTCAAAGGGTAAAGTTTTGGGGTAAGGAGGGGGAATGTCGAAAATCCCATGAACTTCAATAGCTGTATTTCTATCTTTGTGGTAGCTCTGACTCCTTCACTTGCTTCTCGCAGATCAGTAATCAGGGGACAATTGACAGGAATAACCCCCCAGGTAAAAATATACAGCTACCTCTGAAAATAACAGCAGTTCATATGCAAAGCTGTGTGATAAAGGGCGTGCTCAGGGTGCTTTTTCAGGCCCCCTGGGAAGTTTTACAGAGCAAAGTACCTTTTAGCAAGTCCTTTTCTGTTAGTTTCAAAATCCTCTCTTGCTTTTCTCTAGAATGATTTTCCCACAAAAGCTGACAGAAACCTTAAGAAAATTCTCAGCAGAGTTTACTGCTTTCCTATCCCTTTCTTTCCCTCCCTCCTCCCCCAAACACTGGGAGCTCTCAAAAAATATTTTAGTATCCCGGAGATTAAAAACAATTTGTATTTGTCTTGTAATAGCTCTGACTTTCACCGCCTTGTCCTCCCCTTTATTGTGAGTACACGTGTGAGCACTCCCTCTAATGTTGCTTATACTCCTGCTGTCAGGTTCAAGACGCAGTTTCTTAGCAGGGCACCTTCCCACGTGAAGGAAATGTTTTCAGTTCTTGTCCCAGCTCCTCCTTCCTCCATGGGCAGCGTCCTGACGTGGAACAACAGAAATGAGTATCAGTGACATCAGTAATTCTTAGCTGATAAATTGAAATTAACTCTAGAACCTCATGTATCTACTGGCATTTTAGACAGGGGCAGCTGTTTACTGGACATTTTATAGGTATTCCATTTATGTGAGTTTTACGTGGTGCCTGTTATAAATTGAGCCATTTTGTTAACAGTGGATCAGGAAAATTTTTGAACTATAGCACACCAATGCACTTCTTAGGTAAAACTGAAAAGAATGTAGTAATCCATTGAAGGGTTCTCTATGTAAATAGGAATGTTGCTAAAGAGAATCAAGATTAAATGTAAATGTAAATTATTGCTCCTAAGACAAAGAAATATTGGCAAGCAGCCACGTGGAAATTGGAAATTTAAATTTAACTAGTTTTATGCCAGTAAATCGTACTGGCAGAGTCTCAGGTCTTGTCAAGTGAATGGCAAACCCGCAGGTAACTTGCAGGACCGAGGATTTCCCCTTCGTGAATGGGTGTAGAGAAGTAAAATTTCCCAGAGCAGAAAAACACTTTGTAGAAGCCACCAGATTTTCAGCTTTGAAGTAGAAGAGATACTTTCATTTTCAGTATCTCCATTAGAGCTTCTTTTTGCAAGACCAGGAGTGTGAACTCTTGTATCTGAGCCAAAATTCCAACCTAAGCAGAATGTACTCATCTAAATTTCCCTTTTGGTTTCATTTGGCCAAGGTATTCCTTGGTGTAGAGTTGCTGTGTACTGTTACAGCAGTTGCTGTGTTGGGAGCTTGGGAAGGCGCCCGCCTGGAAGAGGTTACATAAAACCTAAACCATAATAAGCTCAGAGAAACCCCTGAGTGTGATGATTAAAAAGAGAAAACGATTAGGGAAAACACATCAAAGAGGCTCAGTGAGAGTCCTAAGAGGAAAAATACTGATTATATTTGTTTTGCTTTTGTCTTACATGAGGTAAAAGGCGTGTGGTGTGTCCTGGGTCGCCACCCTAAGGGGTGTGTACCTAAAGACAACAGAAGCAGACTCCAAGGCTTCCATGGGGTTTATTTTGGTTGCAGGGCTGGGGAGATAAGATATAATTGTACCATATACATGGTGGTGCTATCAATCTGATGGATTACCCTTCCCATACACCCTGAGCACCTTGCCTACCCTCTGCTGCTAATCTGTGTCTACCAGGAGAACTTGCTTTCTGACCTTTCAAGAAACTTTCAACTGTGATTTTTAAAACAATCACAGAAATGTTTTCTTTCTCTAAACGTGCAGTTTCTCTCTCTGGTGAAAGCATTCAGAGGCATCAGATGTGTAACATTGATTGCTAAAGGTGGTGTGCCAGTTCAGTTCAATAAATTGTGAATCTTAGGGGCTAAAAATTGTTTAAATTCCACTCTGGGTCTGGGAATAAGAGTAGACATTTATTGATAGTCCTGTTGTTCACACTCCACTGGATTCTGTTATTCTAGAACAATGTTAGATTCAATTTTTAAAGATTTTTTAGACTTGGTCTGACCTGGGAACCAGGTTAGAAAAGGTTTGAAGTAATAAAATATGCAAAATGTGGTTTTAGAGCTCTCCTTTAATGTGGAAAGAGGAAGAAAAGTTTTACTCAGTTATAGCAAATCCAGTAAGGGAACTGTTTACTTAACTCTCAGTTATTTATTTTAATTTAACTTCTCAGAACTTTTCAGCTGGGTTTAGTTAATGTGGGCTCACATATTAAAGAATGGGTTTTCCTGATATGTGTTTTTCAGTTGTAACACTGACTTCAGTTGTTACAGCCATTTTCTTTTGGACATTCTGATACATTAGATCCCAAAAACAAAAGGAAAATAACTGAAAAGGGCTTTCAAAAAGGGGAAATATAAAATATAATCCTTATATACTTAGAATTAGGCAGGAAGATAGCATTTGAGTTTATTTTCCCATTAACATATCTAGCCTATATAAATTTCTGAGGCAATAGTGCATATTCTTTTCCTATATCAACAAAAATAATGGTAAAAAATGCAAGGAATAGGAACACACTGTATTCACAGACTGGGTGATGCACAGACTTTGCTGGTTATGTATATTTAACTTTGGTCTTGTTAGAGCCTTCCTAAATGTGGGTCTAAGCTGCTGGACAAATTGTCGTGTACTTTATGCTTTTGCACATAAAAAAGTGGCTGCTTGGAACAAAACATTCCAGGTGAAAGATCCTTGCATCGTCCTAATATCCTCCTGCCATCTTGGTTTGCTGACACACTGGAAATCCACCTGTTCTCCTGGCTCCTTTGGGACTCTCGAGAGCAGGAGGTGAACGGGCCAAAGGAGAGCCAGAACAGAGGAAGGTATTGGATCAACACGTTCCCTCACCTCACAGGCCCAGAGAACTTTTCTCTCTCTGGGATGCCCTGTCCTGGTGCATTGGCTACCCTGACTTTTTGTTCAGCCCGGCAGTCTAACCTTTTTCCCTTCTTGAAAGAGCTAATACAAAATCACTCTGTTTGTATTACCCGTGGACCTGTGTTCATTTAGTTTTGATCTGATCCTCACAAAACATCAGAGCTGTTTGCAAAGCTAATAGCAGCATAATGACAAAAAACAGCAGTGCCAAATGTCTTTGGTCTTGCCCTTTTTCTTCTCCTTAATATCAAAGCTAAAAACATGGTCTTGATTTATATGCATGATTACTGATGTTAAAGCTATATAATAATACATCTAAAGCCTAGCACTGTTTATAAATACACCAAACATGTAACTTAATAGTTATTTGTGCTGACTCTTTTATTTTCCTGCATACTCTGTCCTACCTTTGTTACTCAGGGCACTAATGCTGCATTAATGTAAGCAGAAACAGCTGCATTTATCTTCATTTTATTCTCCCAAGTCAAACCAACGTGCTGGAATGAGAGCCATTGTCTGGAGCAAACCTTCTGAAAGTCTTTTAAGGGCATCCATCTGGGCAGACTTTGTGGTTATAGAAGGGCTGATGCTGTAAGTATTCATCCCACTAATGGTCTCATTGATTTTTATTTACGCTCTTTGTAGGTTGCCCAGAGTCTCAGTCTGAGTAAGAACTGCAGAAGATGTGCTGAATTCAAGAACTGCAGGCGTGTATTCAACTAAACCCAGATTTCTGTATCTGTTTTTAGGGTGCTTGATCAAAGTGGGGCCTCCAGAGCAGCCTGTTCTGTCTGCAGAGAAGTGCAGTTGGTGAGCAGTGTTAAAACACAGGTGCATAAGTTTGAAAATGTTGTTCCAAATCACGTTATTATAAGTAGTAGGGAAATGTCATGACTTACTGAGATTAAACAAAGACCTGCTTAGAATCTTGTGACTTCAGCTCATAAATGGATTTCATCACTCATTACAGCTGCATAAACAAATGCATGTGGTACATATGCATGTTTTGTTTGGGGAAGTTGTTGTTTTTAAAGTCCCCTCAGAATTCTTTTTTTAATTGCTCCTAATGAGCCAAGGCTCCCTGGTTCTGGAGCGATGCCTGGTGTACCTGAGCAGCACAGCCCACTCATTGCTTTTAAAAGGGAATAAAGTTTCCCAGCTTCTCTCCCCTTTTGGCAGCTTAACTGCTTTGGCAAGCAGGTTGTTTTAAAGTAGAAATTTACAATATGAAACTTGAAATTTACAATATGAAACTTTAATTCCTTTTATAAAAGTAACCTTGCCCTGGTGCTCCTTTGGAGCTATGGAAATGTAATCCCAGCCCAGTCAACAACTGGAGAAAGTCCTACACAAGTCTGAGCTCAGCCTAAGTTTGTCACATATTTCATATATGTAATTAATGTAATTTTTTCTGTTGTCCGTGACCTCATTTCTGCTGATGGGCCTCTCACAAGGAATCCTAGAAATGGATGCCCTGTGATTACCGGGGGAATTAGTACTTCCCCCGTGTTTTCTTGGCAGTATGTTGCAAGTGGGATGTGGCAAGAGGAATACAAGTTTTGGTCTTCCTGCTGTGGTTGTTACCTGAAGGTACAAATGGCGCAGTAGTTTGGGATGCAGAGCAGACACTTCTCTGTGGATTTAAAACCTCGTACAGATCAAAACTGTCAAACTATTCTCATCTCGTTAAGTTTAAAGTAGCTGCTTTCAGCTAAACCCACAATTTTCAGCATCTTCAGGCAGGCAGTTACCAAAGTTTAGCCTCAAAAAACTTAAGATGGCAAAATATGTTGGTAATTCTTTGAATTTCAATGTGCCATTTCTTAATTGGATTAATCCTGGGTGGGTAGTGTCTCATTGTAACTTTGCATTGCAAATTATTTTTTAACTATATCTGATGGGAAATTTTATTTTTTTTTTATTCCAAAGAAAAATACTCAAGGATACTCCATTTGTGTGGCCATTCTTCTGATAAAGATTAAAAAATCAAATTTTAAAATGGGTATTGCTGAGGGAAAGGGGATACTTTCTGTTTCAGTCACAGCCTCTTCTTTTTACTTATAAAAAATCAGAGTCAGGAAAGTAAAAAAAGCAACAATATGGGAGAGTTCACGATAAGGGTTGTTTACATGTGTCTCCTATATAGATGGATTTGTCCTGAAGTTTGCTTCACTCCCTGGAAAAACAAAACAGGTAACCACAAGAAATCTCACTTAAACAGAATGAAACAAAAACCTTTTGGCTTTTCTGTCAAGCGGCCTTAATTTTTAGGTAGCTGGGGAGGAGTCTTAATTGTGTGTGTTCCTAAAGATTGCTTAAACCAATTGCTGAGTGTTTGAGGCTTTGGGTGTCAAAGCCCTTGGAGAATCCAGTTGCTCCTCACCTCTGGAAACCTTCCCTCTTACGTAGGTAGCTAAAAAGATGCCTGACATTAGAGACTTGCGCTCCAAAATGTTGCTGTGAATGCCTTAAAATGTCACATTAATATCAAGAACGGTTCACCCACAAACCATCTGGCTTTGCAGATCTCACAACGATCTTTCAATTAGTTAATTAAGCTTCCCTGTTTCCTAATAAGGCCTATTTGAAATGCTCTGAGCCTGGGGACAGCGGGGCTGTAGATCTGCATCGTGCAGGTGTGGCAGTGGCCAAGGGTCTCCTCAGGCAGCGGGAGATCCCGGGAAGCCCTGCCGAGCCTTACCTGGATGTGCTGCCTGGGAAAATACCTGGCTTTGTCCTTATAAGGCCAGGGAACTGCTGCGGGAGCCCTGATCCTGCCCCAGCTCTTCTCGCCCGCTCAGCCACAGTCCTAAAAAGGCAGTTCCTTGCTCCTGCTTCCCACAGCTGAGCTCCCCAGGGAGGACAGCACTGCTGAGCCAGGCATTGCACAGTGAGAGCCGTCCTTATGGACTGTGCTGTCGCTTCTCAAGGCAGATGTTGTGTTTAGGGGCACTGCTGGGCTTCTCCTTCCTCTTGTTGAGTGATTAATGAAAATATAACAGAGAGCGGTGTCCGACGCGCCGGCGCGTTTCGGGAGCGGGGTAGATCCCTGTAGGATCCGCGCAGGGAAGGAGACGCACGGTGGGAAGCAGCTCCGAGTCAGAGTCTTGAAAGCATATTAGGTTATGGTTCTATAATAGAAAGTGCTCAGCAGCAATATGAGCTCAAAGCAATCCGTGTCCTTTTTCCTCCCTCCCCTGGCTGCCAGTCCTGCTCTTTGCTTGTGCTTGCTCAGTCTTTTGTGGGGCCATGCTGGGCTCTTGGTTTCATTCGTGCTGAAAGCCAGGAAAGGGTTTTCTGCTCAGATTCACAGAGTGGCATCACAAAACACTGTGCTCGTGTAACTGAGCAAGTGGTGAGTAGGAAAGAGGGGGGGAAAAGTTATTAATGCCCCATGCTCTTCCTAATGTGAAACCTTTAAGTGCTGTGGTCTCCTTCTGAATAAAAATTCTTCAAATGCTGGGTATTTTATGAGGCAGTTTTAGAAGTTTAATATAAATTTTCTGAAGGATCTGGTTATTGGCTTATTTATTTCACATACCAAGTGACAAGCTTAGTTACAGTCTGATAGATTTTTAAGGACAAGTTCTTTACTGGAGCTGGATTTTGGAAAGGCTTGAATATGCTAATTCAGAAGGGGTATTGTACGAGATTTTTTTCTTTTATTAAGTCAACAAATCATCCTACCTTAATTTGAAATAACAAAGAGGAGTGTTTTTTGGAATTTAAGATCTGTGAAATTCTGGCACTGAACAGTTACATGCTCATTTCAGAAGGGGGCTTAAAATAATTCATTTTCAAGGGGGTTGTTTGGGAAGAGTCCTTGGATAGTGTGTGCTCTATGGAGTGTGGGAGACATTGGGATGCAGCTCCAGCTCTGAACATGTTGTACTCGGGTGCAGCAGTTTGTCTGCTCAGAACCACATGCTTCCTTCCTTTATCAGGCTGCTCCTGGCAATCCTGCTCAACCTTTGGACTTTATGGCCTCTCTCAGGATGTAGCATTGGTTCCCTAATATCTCTTCTCTTGTCTTTTGCCAAGTTTCCAGCAGGCAATGAGGCCATGACAAGCAGGGTCACAGGTGTTGAAGGAAGTCAGCAGCACAAACAATTATTATAAAACTGGATTCTGCAGTTGTGGGGATGAAATGCTCCTCTTTATGAATCTGGAACACCATCCCCATCTGTTTTTCTGAGTTTATGACAAGTTTTCTAGCTCCTTTTGTATCACTGCTAGGTGTGTGCTGTGGATTTAGTAGGTGGGGTTAAGAGTACTGATGGTATAGATTAAAAAAGAAAAGAAAAAGGAGATTGCCATAAGCTCATTTAATGCACATTGTTAGCTGAGATCTGGTCTGGGTTGCTGACGTTGTTTATACTGCTGGTTTCTGAAATATCTGTTATGTAAAACATTAAAACAAGTTATTCCCATGTGTGAATGGTAGTAAAGGAAATATTTAGACAATAAGGAAGAGGGTGATTAGAGGGGATCGTTGATCAGGCAATAAGGAAGAGGGTGATAGACACTATGGTACCACGAGGCAGGAGGTGACACACACCTATGGAATTTGATAATTTAGGAGGACCATTTACAGCTGTAGGCTTAGGACACTAAACATTGCAAAGAAAAGTTGAAGAAAACCATGGCAAAGGGATGGTCCTGCTTCTGCCAAGCAAGGCAGTGGGTAGCCAGAAAAGTTTGTCTTGAAATTTAGGAAATACCACTCAGTAAAGGAGTTCTTCCCCTTGGCATTTCTGTTTGGCTGTTGGTTGTGGTCCCAGCATTCACCTTGTGTCATGTTTTGTGACCCAGAGCTTTGGGAGGTGTGAGTTTTTGGGAAGACAAACACATGAAATGACAATGGGACTGCCAGAAGCACACTTTCTATTCTGAATTTAGAAAGTGCCCTCGTGTAGCTTTTAAAGTGAAAAATGTTGCCTGTCTTCCGTACTCTGTCATTAAGGCAGAGCACCTTTAGTGATGTTGGTATTTTGTATAGATTATTCCATCTGCAATCCTTTGTCTGAATGCAGTTATAGTGAAATCAAGGACAGTCTCCTTCCAGTATATGAATTAAGTTAAACTGTAGAATTCAGAAAATATAAATGTACCTGCCTCAGGTTTCACTGCTTCAACCACACCAATAGAACAGTGAAAAGTTGTGATTTGAAGGTGAAATTTAGAAAACTTGGGGCTCATTCCATCACAGAGGTGGTCTGAAGTCCCATGGCATAGTGGTTACCCTCGTGTTAGCCCTATGTGCAGGCTCAACCCTTTGTTCATTGTCTGATCATCAATCTTCAGTTGATTCAGTGAGACTTGTGGTGGAAAAAGGTGACTAAAGGTATCTGAATTTGCCCTTTTGCATAGAAGGAATTCAGCTACTGTTCTGATAACCCAGGGTAAAGCACACTTTAGAACAAGCCAGTGCTGTTAAACCTCTGCGTAGGAACTGTAATCTGTGTTTATAAATGGGACCATTATCAGAAACGTCACTAAGAATCTAAGGAATCTTTAACCAATAG
Organism: Motacilla alba alba; assembly: GCF_015832195.1. Lineage (NCBI taxonomy): Eukaryota > Metazoa > Chordata > Aves > Passeriformes > Motacillidae > Motacilla > Motacilla alba. Next base: position 3,505,147 of record NC_052023.1, on the reverse strand, counting down.
CTTATTGCTTCCAGGGATGGACTCTGGAGGCAGTTAATAAGGAGCCAACATTTTACTGTTAGTGTGTTTGGCCAGGAAGCAAATACACTTTGCTGGTAAGGGTGTTCCTGTGTAAACTGTACAAACCCATGTGCTCAAGGCTGGCAATGGCATTGCCACTTGTGGAGAGCAAACTTAGAGAATTTAGAGAGTCAGCCATTAGAGCTCAATTTATTCACTGCTTTAGCAGAGCAGATTGGAAATCAGAGGAATTAGTACTGGGGAGTCTCTTGCTGTTAATTCACTCCTGTGGACCATATTCATTGATATTTCAAAGGCTGTTATAATTTCTTTTTCATTAACTGCAAATTCTTCTGTTTTAATGCAAAACTCAACCTTATCAACGCTTGCAACAGGCATCCGAAAGGCAAATGGACCCGTCAGAGCCCAGAGTGACCTGATACGCCCTCATAGCTGACTCTGCTTTGAGCAGGAGGTTGAACCACTTGTCTTTCTGGGGTTCCTTTAAACATGAGTTATCTTATGATCTGATGCTTTGTAAAAATGGTGAATGTATCTCCTAATTGTATTTCCTTTTGGGGTTACATACTTCAAACCTTTGCTGAGATGGTTGCTTTCCAGAAGACTTCAGCACTGAGCCTTTTCACCTGCCTGTCAGGCTGAGGTGCACAGTCCCACTGCAGTGAAATGTCATGTTATCCTTTGAACATGGTTACTCAACCCCTTTGCAGAGAGCACAGTGCCAGCCTTAGGTCCCAGTGTTTACTACATCACAGGGTGTGTTGTCCACTTGTAAAATGGGGGCTTAATAAAACTCACAGGGCCTGAGGTTTTTTCATGAGCCCCAAGAGCAATATATGGTGATCCTGAAGCAGTTTACCAAAAGAAAGGTGGCATTTCCCAGGGCTCTCCTCACACGTGGGTGCATCCCAGCTTTAAAGGTACCAACCAGAAACACCTTGGAGTGCTGGGCTATAAACTACAGCAGCCCAGCTGCTGTTGTGCAAGATGTGTGATGCTTGTGGTGAGGATGGGAACCTTAAAAATTGGGTAGGTAAAGAGCAGGAAATGGGAGCCATTACCTCTGTCCCAAGGGAAGTGGTTCCCCCTGTGAATCACAGCCCTGGTTTCGCTGTGCTGCGTGGGAGTGGCGTCCTGTCCCAGGAGGATATTCCCAGCTCCTGGGACCTGCTAGGTCTGACTGCTGCAGGGGAAAGGAGCAGGACAGTCTTGGTCCCATCGGCATCACTTCTGTGCAGCCTCCCTCCATCATTTGTGGAGCAGGGAGGACGAGGATGCGTCAAGCCCTGTACGCTGCGTGAGTTGATGCGGTCCTTTGCTGCTAGGAATGGCCAGAGAGGGACGAGGGCTGCAGTCCTTTGCTCAGGAGTTTGGCCTTGTGCCACACATTCCCTGGGTTATCCCTTGGAGAACAAAACCTGCTGCTGTGTGAGACAGCCCAGGTTGCCAAGTCTTGCCTTCCCCCCGCCATGAGTCACCCGGCCCTGGCAGAGGCTGGAGCCCGGCTCCCAGTGGCACAGGAACCTCCTGCCCTGGCTCGCGCCGCAGCCCGTCCTGGAGGAAACCCCTGCCGGCTCCTGCGCCGCTCTGCCCGTGCCAAGGGCTGCCACACCCCGCCTCTTGAGGCCCTCTTACTCATAACGGAGACAGACACCGAAACCAGGCAGTCCCTCCTCTGCTCCCTGGGCTCTCTGGCTCCTACAGCCTTTTCCAGTGCCCTTTCCTTTGGTTGTGTCTAGCCCAAAGCTTCTGCACAGGAGCTGTTTCAGCTGTTCTCAGGAAGAGGAGGCAGAAATGAGACAGATCCTGGCTGTTGAGTGTTGGTGGTATTTATCCTTCCTAAGCCAAATAATGGGATAAATCCCCAAACCTCTGTTCAGCCAAGGCTGTGTGTATTTCCTGGAGCAGTACAATTAGTGACACAAGTCATGAGGGAGCACAGTGTGAAGGGACAGAGCTGGGTCCTCCTCTTTCCTGTCTTTGTGCTCCAGTTAAGTGCACCTGTGATGCTGAGGTGCACAGAGCTGCCCCCCAGCTCACTCACAGTCAGCAGATAATTTAGAGGTTTGTATTGTTTGTAAATCATGGTGGAGAGAAAGCAGCATCTGAGTCCTCAAGTCTTCTAGAAACATTGTGGCTCACCAAAAAGCTTTGGTCTCAGCCCTTGTTTCTTACTAAGAACTTATCCTCATCATAGAGCTAGAGGTACAGCAGAACCAATAATTTGGGGAATTTAGGTCTTTGATATAAATTGAAGTTAATTTTATGATATTAGCAATCTGATGCAATGGAATTTTTGTGTCATAAGATGTCTTTGCAGCAGCAAAATCTGTCATTAAATCTTGATGGCAATCCATGAAAGTGCTTGCAGTTTTGGACAAAAGGTGGCATTTATCTTGTAAAGTTAACAAGGGAGTGAAAGCCTCTAGGCCTGATAATAGTGACCCAGGGCAAGTCCGTTGGCCTTTTGTGGATGGACTTCAGCTTTATCTGCTCATATGCCAAGATAGCCAGGTGTAAACTATTTATATTAGAGAAGTTAGGTGTTTGTGGTAAAGTACCTTGTGGCCTGAAACAATAACCCTTGCTAAGGGCCTGAATTTATTAAGTCAATAATTAGCTTATTAAGCATATAGCTGTACCTGTGTAGGTGTCTGAAATTTATGTTCCATCTGGTTTCCATCCAGTGAGTTCAGGTAATTTGTAAAAGATAGTCCATGTGCACAGTGAGGAGCAGCAAAAAAAGATTTGTAGAGGAGACAAAGGGGGAAGCCACACATAGAAAGTGTCAGGCTGTGTGGGAGGGGAGAACTGAATGTGTCTTTTCCACAGAAGTCAGGTTTAGCCAAAGGGCCAGTCATGAAGGTCAACAAAAGGCCCCTGGATGAAACAATTTCACTCTTATTCTCAGGAAGGAGCACTGGAAAGAGGATCCACATGTGTGCTTAGATAAGCCAAAGGAGGTTGTGCTTGGACTCACACACTGTAACATGTGGGTTCAGAAGTTGATGACATGTTCAACTAGGGAAGGATGGTTGGATCTGTTGTCAGAGCCAGTGAACATCTCTGGTTTCACTGGCACCTCAAGAAAGGTGCTGGCAGGTGAATTCCCCTCCTGCCTGTAAGCTTAGGAAAGAAAAAATAGGCACATAGTAAGATCTTAATGATAGAAAGGTTCTTTCAGGCAACTAGAAATCATGGAAGGGATTTCAGGGGTGGGAGTGCAATACTTTCTGAAAGGCAGAAAAATACATGTAAATATGACGTCTATTCACATGGAAACAAGTTCTTTGGGGAACATCTGATAATAATTTTTACAGTCAAATACAATTTTTACTTTAAAAGTGTGAAGAGATACTTCTGCTTTAGATAGACTGAAAACAGCCTGAAATCAGCCCCTTGATACCCCAGAGAAAATTGCATTTCCTTAGGTAAGTGTAGCATCTTAGAAGTTTCTCCTTCGTGATAAAAGGGGGTCACCGTTTCTTTCTAAATAATAAAAATATCCCCAAATTGTGATAAGGTTGTACAGTAAGTTGAATCAAACTGTGTACTGGACACAAACCCTACCAATCTCACATGGTATTTTGTATTTGCTATTTTATGGGTTTGGTAAAGACAAAATAGTCAGTAAAGTCAGGAGGGGAAGTGAAATTGCTGGCTACCAAGTTTTAGTTGTTATTTTTAATGTAACAGTACCCCATTCCTGGATGGGGAATAGGCATGGGGTGACAGGTGGATGCAGATGGAGCACCAGGAAACTGGGAGGTCAGGTCAGGCCACTGACACCAGGAATTGAACAAGAGCTGGGGTTGAGATTCCCAGTAAACCTACAATTAGATATTCAAGTTAATGAAGGAGAGGCTTAGCCTTAAGGACATCCTCTTCCTGGTGGTTTCTTGTATTCCTGGGTGCCAAGGCTTGGGGTGTTGTGAGCACAGATCTGCAACAGTGACCTTAATGAGAGTAGTTTATACGTCTCTATCCATCCAGTATCCCTGCAGCTTTACAGGCTGAATTAGCAATTCTGATCAGCCTCTGCTTTCTGTGCAAATGTTCCCAGGTGTTAATCCTTGCCTTAGTGTAATGAGGTGGAAAAGCTTTAGGTTGAAATCCAAGCTGCATCTTAAAAAACAACTCATGTTTTTGTCATTATTTTGATCTGTACTGGTCTGATTATTTTTCAAATACGAAATATACTCAGACTGATGGCTTGTACCTTGTGTTTTATCTTCCAAAAGAATTTTTACAGCCTCTAGTTATCAGCTTTAAACCCAGTGTAGGTTTATAGCTGAAAGACTGGCAGATGTTTAGCTGTTGTGGGGAAGTTTAAATACAGCTGTTAATTTTACATGCTGGTATCATGTGAAGCAGTGCCCAAGACCACTGTGTTATAACTGTGTTGGTTTTTAAGGACCCTGGTACCTTAAGAAATTATTTCTGTGCCTTTTGCCTGTTCTTTGTACCTCTTTGTAATGCTTCCAGGGACTACAATCCTATACTTAGATAGAAGAGCTGATCTACTGGAGCCTTACCCTGGGAATGAACTCCACTAATCAACTGCTCATGACTCCAACAGATGTTTCTGCTTATCAGACAATTGGAACCTCATGTTCTACTATATTTCTTAATTTTTTTTCCTTCTTTTGATACTGGCAGCAAATACCCCATTACACATGTGAGCTTCAAAAACTTGTCACATGATAGCAGGAACAAATTGCTAAGCCAGTCAGCAAAGTTCAGGTTTGAAGTGGTGGTCCACTGAAGGCAACTGGGTCTTAGAAGCTGAAGGAATCATTTATAGAATTACCATGCTGTGGTTTTGTTGTAAATGCCAATATTTTATTCCAGCATCTTGTATGAAATTTGGATATGTAAGAAGAACTCAGATCACAACTCTTTTTTCAAAGACTGAATCACTTTAGGATGTGGAGATAAAGTTAAGTGATTCTTCTGAGGATATGAGTATTATGCTCTTGAAACCACAGAAAGGAGATGTGAATGGTTTACATGATTTTGTTATATACAGACTTATCTCCCACAGCAGGTCAAAATCTGTGAATTTTCTGACATGGTAGAAATACAGATGTGAAGAATTTACTTTTTGCTCCAGTTTGTTTAATTTGTTGTGTTTAACTTTCCATTTCTAATTGATAAATGACTGATGGATTCTTGATCAATCAGTATCTTTGTATGATTTGGGCAAAAGGAAAAATAATATGTGTAGAAAAGATAGACCGTCACTCCACAAAGATGCAGCTTGTTCCACTGCCAGCAAACCCAGAACTGCTTCATGGAAGTGAAACACCTGTTACAAGAGTACAATGGGACCATACAAATTGTAGACACTGGAGACACTCCTTGGGGATTAAAGCAACTCATTTGCAAACCATTCTTCTGTTAGCAGTGAGCAGTTAATCATGAACCTTCCCCTACCCACAGCTCACCCACGCTGCTGATTCAGGAGCTATGGCAGGGCATGGCTAAAAGGCACAGCCAGGAGGTTTATCAGTATTCACACTTTGTTAGCCAAGCAGGAGCCTCACCACATGTGGGAGACCATAACCAGAACTTGTTCCTTTCACCCTTTCCCATAGTAAATATCTGAACTTGCTGCTGTTGCTGGGTTGGTTGGTTGAGATGACAAACACAAGTACAAAGAGCAGTGGGAGTTGGAAGCTCTTCTGTTAATGGGAGAAGTGAGAGTGAGGGTAGAGAGGGTCAGTGGCTGCGTCTGCAGCCCCTCTCCAGATACTCAATACCTCTGAAAATGTCTCAGCTGATAAAGATGCCATCAGTTAAGAACATGGCCAGTAATTCCCACTGGGCATGTTGGCAGTTCCTTTCAAGCTGCTGATACAGTCTCTTCTTTAAACCTCATTCTTCCCATTGTTTTAAAACCAAACTCCGACCTCCTGGTGCCATTTGCAAGTGTTTGGAGGAACCTGAATTTGGGTTGAAGGTCCGGAGTGCAGAAGGGTTTGTGTATGCATAGAGACACTGTAGTTTTTTTGTGACTGTGGATGAGATTTCTTCTTTGCTTCTTGTGCTTTCTGTGTAGAGTAGGAAACTGAGGGCCCATAAAACATGGGGAACAGAAAGCTGGTGGATGAGCCTCATCAGAACATGTGCAGGCGTGGTGGGAGTGGGAGAAGAGGAATCATTAGGGGAAGGAATCATCTTAGCCAAGGGAGGAGAGCTTAATTAGTAATGTTGAAGTTGGCTGACAAGCTGTGGAGAGAAAAAATTGAGTATTGATTTGAAACTTTGCTAAGTGCTATTGGAAACTGAGAGAAGAATGTTGGTGGAATGACCTTTGAAAGGATCCAAAGAAGACAGCTTGATTCCATGTAACCATAATGTTAACAGACCTGGGATGTGTAGAGAGATCAGAAATCTGATGGCCAGTGAGAATAATTTCAAGTGGTCCATCAGACTCAGGAGAGCTTGGTTCAAATAGTTCCCAGACACACAGAGAAGAGAGTGAAGATAGCTGGTCAGCCCAGTAGCAGCATCTCTGCTCCCCATTATGGGGCAAGAGAAGCCAAAAAATCAAAGCCAGCTTTGCCTGTAACCCTAAGGAACTCTGGTAGATTTTTGGTGGGGTGAAGGAAAGCTTTGCTTCCCTCTGTCCTGATTCCAGCCTTGTGGCCAGGGAGATGGAGACATTCCTCCTTCCAGGAAGGATTTCCAGCAGTCTAAATTCTGCTGTAGGGCTGACTCCCGTGTGTGTGTCCAAAGCACATGACCGGGATGAAGGGGTGCCCCTGGAGGACGATGAAGGGAGATGTGCTCAGGTCAGAGCGGGGGTTCCGGGAGTTAACTGGGACAGTTCGGTCCCGAGGGGTCCGGGCTGGCTCCTGTCCCTGCGGTTCCTGTGCTCGCTCACACACACGGACCCATCGATGAGCTGTCATGTGCCGCCTGCACGCCCACAGCAGGAAGGAAACGGCTGGTCCCTCAAAGTCAGGAGTAGTGAAAAAAAAAAAAAGAGGAGGAGAAAAAAAAAGAAAAGGCAGCAAACAGCAGGCAGGCTGTGTATTGTCCCGATTCCTCCCGGACTGAAGGAATCCTTTGCCCCATGATTCATGCTGAGCTGTCTGCTCCATCCGGCAGGCACGGAGCATCCGGCAGCCGTGTCAGGCAGCCTCCCACTGCAACTGGGTGCTGCTGGCACCGCAGCCTGCAGCGTTTCAGGATTCTTTTGTTAGTCAGGGCACTGGCACTTCCTTTGGCATTTGGCTCCAGGAAGGCTTGTGTGTGAGTGTGAGGAGGGGCGCTTTTTTTTTTTTTTTCCTAATCCCTTTTTATTTATTTTTTTTTAATTATTTTTGTTGCTGTTTTGTTCAGTTTCACATTTGGAACGTGAAGTTTTGGTCCAGACGTCTCCCTTGCTCCCGGCTCTCTGTAGGTCGAAGTCTCTGTTTTCTGATGATTAGCCAATACCAGCTGTTCTGGCAATGAAGATGTCTCAAATCAATCCTATCCTGTCTGGCTTTCCAGGAAGAGCCAGCCCTCCCTTCGCTCTCCACAGCCCCTGTCATCCAGGATTGAAATTTATCAGAGCTGCTGTGAGCAGGAAATTAGCTCCTTTACAACTTGTTCTCCACTGCTTCTTATTCATTTTATTGTTTTAACATTTTCCAGAAAATAAGGCAGAAAACAAACCTGCTTCCTCTTTAGAAGAGTTGTGCTGTTAACCTGTGAAATGTTTATTTCCTTGGCAGGCTACAGCTTATCTTTATAGCAGAACCACAAGATTAAAATCAGTTGAAGTTGAACTCAGATAATGAATAAAACACTGGAAAACATTTAGTCATCCTTTAGGATCCTGAAGATAAGGATTTCTACATATAGGCATCAAAGCTGTGATGAACACCAAGGGAGGGATGGGCTCAGGAAAAATGGAGTTTGGGGTGCTGCCCACAGACTCAGGAATGTGCCTGTGAGGAACTTATTTGGGGGTCTGAGTCTTCAACACCTATATTAAATTGACTTCCCTGAAGAGCTGAGCACCTGCCACTTCCATGTATGCTAAACTCATCTTAAAATTGCATTCAGGTAAAGGAAAATGTTTTTCACTTACTTTATATCTGACTTTACATGCAGATATATTAATGTTTTAATGTTTTCTGTATGTCTTTCCAACAGCCACATTGGAAGATTATTTTTCCTTGAGATTTTCAGAAGGAAGACACTCTCTTAATTAGTATCAGACAGTTTTGGTGTTGTTTAGCATTAAAAATAAGCCTCTGCCTTTGCCAGAAGTAAATTTGGCAAGTGTGTGCTCCCTGCTGCAGGAAAACAATGTCTCTCTTTAGAGCTCCGAACGAAGCTTTGGCAATGAAATGGGGCCCAATGTCCATTGATCTCAATGGAAAACCTATTATTAGAAGGATCACTGTGACCACATCCTGCCATCATTTTGTACCCAGAACCACCACTGAGGTCAGCAGGATTTTTGTGCAAATATTTATGGCAGGATATGGCCCACTTCAGGGCATTCTGAGGGCTGACAAGCCCTCAGCTGAATTGTTCCTTCTTCCAGGGTTGATCCTATCAGGCTGCTAAAATCTAAGCCATGGACAAGTCAAAAACCCCACCATGCGAGCTGGTGTTGACTGAAACCCAGTAATGCAGTTTGGGCAATTTGAACCCAGACATGAGGCAAGACTCTGGCATTGCACAATGTCCTGGTGGATTATGCCATGCCTTGGACACTGGATGGGTTGTATCCTTCTAATTCCTCAAGAAAGCAGCAAGAAACAACTTTGATAGGTCTGTGGCTTGGGCAAGTGAAAACTGTTGATCATTGAGTAATTTAAGGTTTTTGTTTTCAGCAAATGCTTTGCATGTGTGACTAGTGCAGTGAATTTCCTGCTTGCCAAATTCAGTTCTATCAACACTTATTGGAACCATGAGCTGGGCTAGAGGGAAAGCTCCATCCTTTTTCCTTTTGATATGGGAATAAATGAATTCTTTTCAGCTTGCTGTACATCGGTGTTTTCACTGGACAGCAGAAAACTGTGTCACTGACTCACTGCATGATCCTGGGTAAATCATCTAATCCTGTCTTTCCCAGTACCCTCATGTGCATAAGTAATGTAATGACTCTCATCTGGCTTTAGAAGCTGTTACAGTAACTTGGTTTATGTAGTTTTAGCTTTACTTTAGTTTTCCCCACAATGTTATTGGTGAAAGAAGGAGTCTCTTTCCCAAGTCAAAGTCAAAAAGTTTCTTATCCCTGCTGGGTGCTGAAATATTCACTATTCCCAGGTTTAGATAATTTGCATAAATGACAGCATTTTATCTGAAGTAGTTTTCATACCTGTAGGGCCAGACTCGAAGTTGATATGGATTTGACACTACAGAAATTTCTCTGCTGAAATGACAACCTGGAATTTTCAGCAATAGCTGCTGCAGCCCAGCTGGGTGACTGGAAGGTAGGAATGTCCTTCCAAATTCTGTACATGAATTCCCTGTAAAAGGTAAAAGAGTCACAACAACAGATTAATCCTCACCTGAAACTGGAGTTACCCCTTGCTTCACATGAAGACTGTAGTTTAGGTTGAAGCCAAAAAACAAATTCAAAGCTTAATCATTTTCCTGTGTATCAACATCTATAAAGAGAAAGAAAAAACCAAACCAAACCCAACAAAAACCCAAACCCAAAGCATGGCTTGAGAACACAAATGGGCCATTCCACTATAGCAAGCCTGGAGGACATTTTCAACTATAGACTGCACAAAAGGATTCTTTGGATTATAATCTGCATCTTGAGACCGAGGTCTAATATGGTCTATGGCTTCTTCCTCCTGCATTTTATGTCTCAAGAAAATGCTAATCTCTTGGAAAGAATGACTTGCTAATATCAGAACTTCAGATAGAAATGTAATAGTTTCAAAGGAACTGGTCTGTTGGAAACCTTCTTCACTCAGAGGTAAAACTTGTGGAGGGAAGAGACTGCAGCATACGAAGATCTGAGAGTACAGGGGATGGGTGATATTCTCATTAAGAGGACTTCTAAGGGACAGGAAGGAAAAAGGTTTGTGTCTGTGCTTTGATGAAAAAAAGGTCTACTTTTCTATTAGCCCAATGCAAGAACAGAACTAAATGCAAAATCTCAGGAACAATTGCAAAATTTAATTCTTGTTTTCCATCCAGTTCTGGGCCAGAATGATTCTGGAGGGAGAAGTTTCCTCTGAAGCACGAAAGGTGTGATCCTGCTCCTGCCCCTTAGTCAGAGGTGTCTGGCTCCCCAGTGGAGTTGCAGTGGAGCAGTTTCCATCTGATCCCACGCAGCATCCCAAGCACAGACAGCAAGTGCCTCATGGACACAGCTCTGTGGTTAAAGTGCTGAATCAGGACTCAGACTGGCTTCAGTTCTGGCTTGCCCTGAGATTTCTTACTTAATCTTGAGCAATGCCCTTAATGTCTGTGCTTCCTATCCATGAGCCATCAGGGACCTGCTTTAAGTAGAGATATTTTCATTTGGTGCAACCTGTGACCATTGTAAGGTTAATTTAAGCAAATTTCCAATTAAAAATACATATTTTGTGGAGATGCATCTAAAAATCTGATTTAATCAAGGCAGTAAAAATTAAAGGTCCATTAAAAAAATTTTAGGCAATCCTGGAGGTGTGAGTTTCCCAACATCTGTGTTAGTTGGGGTCCCATGGGCTTCCCTACCTGATGAAAAGGGGAATGAACCTATATTCATATAGGTTTTGGAGGGAGAATGAGATACTCAGAGTTCAGGAAGGGCACAAAACCTTAAGATCAAGGTTTCTTACAGGAGTCTAATAAAAAGTTAAATCTTTACATTGGTATCCACCACTGCAGAGGCTAAAACAGTAGGAAATGCCAAATTCAGTGATTATATGGCTGCCCTTTGAATGAAAATGTGCAGGTTTAGGCTACATGGAGAAACTGCATCACTGAAACAAAAGGGAATCTTTCAACTGGTTCCTTCTATTGTCTTCTCTTGCTATCTGCTTTGCCACTCATGTTCTTTTTCTCTTGGAATTAACACCGTGGTTTTTCTGTTTCCCAGGAATAGTAATAGCAATAATAGAAAATTACTGCTTTGCAAATAACTGTGGAAAATACACACGGAAATCTTCAGGAGTGAAAATAGCTGCAATGAATGGCAGTTGCTACTAGCAATGGAAATGTTTGGCTTAAGGTATAAGAAAAAAAGGCATGAAAAAGCATGTCAGAGCTGCTGGAAATTCATCTGGAGGACTAAGTGCATGATCTTCTCAGGCACAGGAAGAATAGAGGGGAGATTGTCAATACCCCAAAGTCCTGACCCGCCTTTGTAAAGTTCTCCTTACCACAGGCACTAAGTGTTCTTTAATGCAAGTCAAGCACTGCAAATGAGGAAAGAGAGAGAAATTAGTCTGAACAGGAAGCTTCAAATATTCTAAGACTAATTGAGTTTAGATAATTAAGGGGTTTTAAAGCTGTAATTCAGAGGAGAATAGGAGGGGAGGACAGTTTAATTGAGATTGCCTGTCCATCTGTGAATTCTCCATGCATCCTTCTGTGGCATGTCCCTCTTGTCATTCCTTCTGACCTGAAGGGGCTGATGTCATTTGTATTGACTTTATTAGCTGGCAGCACTGCAGGCTTCCTCTTGCATTTCAGAGTTGTTTGTGCCCTGCCTCTGGTGCAGGGCATGTGTGACAGCTGCCTGTGCTGTCCTGCACTTTGAAATGCCCTGCCCTGGCGCCTTTTGGGTGTTTCTGGGGTCATGCTGGGAGTTGAGGGATGAGGAGCAGGGTTTGAAAGCTGCTTTGTACTTCAGTAGAGGCCTTTCCATGTGTGTTGGAGCTAAGTCTTCATCTCTGCTGCAGCAAGGCAGCCAAAATTGGAGTCAAGACCCAAGCCTTTGCTGCTCGGAGTGGGTTGACAGTGGTGATAAGCCTGGCTGGTTCAGGGAGAAGTTTCCCAATAGGCTTGCACTGACTACTGCTAAGAAAAGAGTTTTTTTCATGGATGTCAAAGGGTGTTCTGCACCTTGGGAGTGCCTGAGCTATGCCAGCTCCATATGCACCATGGATCCCTCCTGTTCTGCAGCTCCCTGTGTAGATATCTCACAGACCCACTGCCTTTGAATGCAGAGAGTGTGACAGAGGCAGATCCTTGTGACACTGTGGGCACCAGAGATTTGGATACAATGAGTATGAAACAGGTGAGACCCACCTGTGCTGCAGAAGACTCCCTGGTTGTTGAGGATGGTGCCCAAGGACTCCTAGCCATCGGCTCAGCCTCTCTCTGACAGCGTGGGCAAACCTGGAGTGCTGCAAGTACCACGGTGACATCTCAATTTTGATTGAGTGTTGAATAAATGAGAAACATGATGCTAGAGCTGTGTCCTGCTCCACCAGCCCTCTCTGAGGCTGTCCACCCTGCAGGCAAGTGCCGTGAATTCCAATTTTACACTGACTGGTGCCCATAGAAACCCCAGTGATTTAAAGAAGGCTGGCCTAGCACCATGCCAAATGTAATCGAGATCAAAATGCTGTTAAAGCTGCAGCAGGACATGTTTCTTAATTTAGAAAGCTGCTAGCAGATAGTGAAAGGCCTTGGAGCCTCTACGAGCGAGCCCTGACCAATTGTAATGCACTTCTTGGGCTGTGATTGTTACAAGCAACTTGGTTCAGTGCCATAAGGACCTCTGAGAAAATGATAAAGGCACCTGGAAGGGGATTGACTGTGGTGTTCTTGTCTCCTGCTGTTTTACAAGTGTTGCAATGGAGGAGTTGCAGCAAAGAATGAGGGCCCTTTCCTGACAGACCATCCTGCTTGCACCAGGAATCTGCTCGTCAAAAACGAGGAAACAAACTGCAGGATGTTTTCATGGGGAGAGCCAGGCAAATGCTCTGTACTAACCTGCCATCAGCAGGTGTTTTCCTAGTGATTGTCATTGTTACTGTCCCTCTGGGGCTATTCGGATATGGAAAGTGGAATAAATAATCAAAGAGGATGTTCCTAGCTGCTAATTTTCAGTCAGATTTGATACTGGTCCAAGATTTAACACTTCCTTTCTCTGCCAGCCACATACTAAAAATAACATATTTTCAGGACATTGGAGACCACTGGAAACCTGTAGTATTTAGCACTTGAACACTGCCTTTCCTCTAGAGATCTCAAAGCAAAAAGTTGGAGCCTCATCCCGTCTCCTTGGAATTGGGAGAATTCGAGACATTTTTGGAGCTACTTGAGACGTAGGTAAACAGGAGATGAATCTCAGAACGGCTCAAAAGGTCTGAATTTCCTTTTTGAGTGATATCTATTTAAAAAATGGAAAAGCACATTTACTTTGGCTTGTCTCACGGATCTTCTGGCTGTGCCTCAGAGCTGGGTTGGCCCTTGCTGGGGCCGGGGAGATGCCCTTGGTGTATGTCATGTGGAGACACCAACTGGGAGGATGGTTCCCTCTGCACAGATTACTGCCCTCAATAAAGTGTGGAGAGTAGTTATTCTTGTAACGAGTTTTTATTTTCTTTTCTTTTTGTAGCTTTTTTTCCCTAGTTAATCAGGGCTTTAGACTGCCTTCCAATAATCAGACTCATTAACTAATACTTCTGGCATAGGGAATGTTTTTTAGATGGAGGGGTTTTTTTTTGCTTTTTTGCTTTCTTTCTCTGTGCTTTATTTTTCTCTTTGGTCTTACTCATTGGTTAACATAGAGATGGTGGAAGCAACTAAAAAGATGGAAGCTCTAGCTGGCTGGCAGGGATGTAGCAGATTGGGTCTGTTTATGTGGATGGGTTATGTCCCAGAGCCAGGAGGGTTCCCTGCCTGCTCTGCCCTGAGCATGACGTGTCAGATGGGTCTTCTCAGGCCTTGGGAAAGCAGCTGCTTTTGCACTGTTGGGAAAACAACACATAGGTGGGCTCCAGCCAAAAGTCCAGTGAAAGAGATTAAATAGAAACTGATCCAACAGGCAGGCTGAGAGCAAGGCAGGATTTCCCCAAGGAAACAGGATTTATTTGGATTCTCTCTTCAAGTAATTGAGCGCTTTTCTCCCAAGACTCAAAGTGGCTGCAGAGCCTCTTCCCTCTGAAAGACAACCAATGATTTCTTGTGTGTGATAGTGTTGGTTGCTCTGCTCATTTTGATAATTCATTTAAGTCTCTCAGAGTAGCTGTAATTTAATCAAACTGCCTGGAAAACAGCAGGACCTTTCATGCCACGGCAGGGTGTGCACAGCTGCCCATGGAGGCCCCGTGAAGCCACGTGATTTTCGTCTTGTGGTGATTTTCATCTTGTGCCACCTCTCACAAAATAGAGGTGGGTCAGGCCTTGAATTCCTCCAGGTACTGGGGTGTTTTTCTTACTGGAAAGGGGCTGTTCTTACTCTTTGATGTTGGTGAGTGTGATGATTTGGAGATAACTACGAGAGTCTCCTTATGGTGAGCAAGCTCTTGGATTGTTTATTTGGCAGAGAGAATGAAGTCACCTGCCTGATGAGAGATCCAAATGTTAGTGAAATGTCAAAACTGCCCACATCTGTTTCATCTGCCAAATCTCAGGGAAGTTATCATTCCCACCCTGCTTGGGGAAGCTGTTTTTGTTATGTTAAGCAGGATGGCTGTGCTGCTCTGTCTACCTGACTACAATAAACCAATCTGTTGTTTTCTCCCTGCCTTCTTTCACCCCATCCTGACAGATGTGAAGGAGTACAGGTGCATCATAGATTTTTTTCTTTTTTTCCCCAGTCTTGATGATAAAGTACCAGGTCTAGTGAGAGGTATTTCATGCCTGACTGTTGCATCATGCTTAGTGACCTTCAGACTTGCTTGAGTGGAGACTGTGGGGACCTTTTGATTTACAGCACTACTGAAGCGGCTGCACACCTTGGCAAGGGCCAAATGACTATTTCAGTTCAAGTCTGTGGGTGATGAGTGAAGAGACACGTTTTGCACTCCTCTCACACTGCTGAGAGATTTATTTATTTTTGAATGTTACAGGTTTCATTTGAAGTTTGAAAAAAGATTTTTTTTTTTTTTACCTGAAGGAGAAAATGCCTTATGAAACATTTCTCTGTCTTTACTTCTTACTACTCAGGGGTTGCTTCCTCAAGGAATCTCTATCCCAGCTTTTCCTCCAACTCTTGATCATTTTGGGCTTTTTCCTCCATGTTAGTAATTTTTGGCTCCTGCTTGGGTTTGTTCCAGTACCCTTCACTTCATCTCCACTTGAAAAAAAATCTTTCCTTTGCATCTTGCCTCTCTTTTCCCTTGGCAGGAGACAAAAGGGAGGCACTGCTTGTGGAAAAGTAACCCCTTTCAGACCTGTGAACACAAAGTGAGGCTGAGAGAATCCATTGCTCTGCAGACCTGGAGATGCTGTGCCTGGTGCAGAGCTGAAGAGATGAAGAGATGTTTGGGGCATTCCTGGGCTGGGGCTGGAGGAGCAGAAGTGAAAGACAAGACAGCTGTGGTGAGGAGCAGGATTCATTCCCCGGCTCCCTGTCTGCTCTCCGTGGCCTTCTCGGGCGCCACCAAGCAGGTGCCTGTGGGCTGAATTGCAGTGGGTGTTGCACAAGGAGCTGCAGGCTGGTGGAAAGGCTCCAGGGAGCCAGCTCCAGCCTACGGACTGGAGGTTTGACTGCCTTCGTCTAGACACTCTCACGGGGATTACCTCAGCAATAATTTGTCAGCCTCTATTTATTTTCCAGCGGCATGGTTAGTATTTACTGGTGCTGAGATTCTCCTCACACTCTTCCATAGTTTATCGTGCAAGAGGCACTTTGGGCAGAGCAGCTTCCTAGGGCACCATTTCCATGGGTTTTTGAATAATAGTAATAATACTCATGTGTCGTAATACGACATGAAAAGACGACACGGACACTGCTGCTCTCTAGGTGAACAAAAAAGAGAGACCTTTATTTTCTGACTCTAACATTTATAGTTTTCTAAAAGTGACAGTGGGTTGGAGGGTGACAGTGCCACCTCTCCAATGACACTGGACAGACCAAGAGTCTATCAATTCTTTCCTCTTCCATGAAAGAATGCAAAACATAAGTTGTTTACAGAACTGTGTGTGAGAAAGTTTGTTACAAGAATGCAAACATTAGAAGGCTTAGCAAGGTCTTAGAAAATCAGGGTGACACTCATGTTTAGGAGAAGGAAATGTACCTAATGTATGGATGTTTCCATCCATATCCCTCTGAGGGGCAAGAACATATCTTGTGTGTATTTTGATGCAGCTGATTCCCCAAAAGCATCAGATATTTTAGTCAGAATTGTACATGATCATATGTGTTCATCAAGCTTGAGAATAATGTTTGAGCACACTTTGCTGTCACTTTAAGGAAAAAATTCTTTCACTCTCAAAATCATTTATTTGTCACAATCCTGGTTTTTTACACAACAAACCTGCCACTTTCAGGTACAGTAAATTTACACACAATCCATGGGGAATGTATCCACAGCCCAACTTCAAAGAAGGATGTTGGTGCCTAACATGAGCACTGTCTTGGGTTCTCTGGGTTCTTAATGAACAGATGCCTCTGAGCTGTCTTTTGCAGAAACTTTTCAAGTAAACTGTTGCTCTGACACACCTGGAAGAGTTTTCCTCTTCCTATGAACTGGAGAGAAGGACTATTTTAGTCTTATTTTATACTAAAATTTTTATAGTATAAAAATAATTTTACAGTACAAAAAATTATTTTTAGAATGCAATTTAAAAATAAAGCTGTGTGAATAAAAGCCTTTGAACTTCCTCCCTTCTTGTCACAACTGGGATTAAAGTTCAAGTGCTGACGACATTTTATGCTCCAACTTCTGGACTCTGCTCCTTCCATGACGTTTTGTCAAGACTCCATAATTCAGAGGGGGTAATTGAAGATTGTGAATATTGAAGATCTGATATGAAATATTCCAAGTCTACAAAATGGGAACTACCGTGAATGTGTTTAGTGGAAAGCTTGGCTTATGCAGCAGGACAATACAAATTTCGCAAGACTTGTCTTTCATGTTTTGGATTTCCCCCCAAAGTACTGAAAGGGCATTAAACCACAGTTTAATAAATAAAAAATAAAACAGTTTAACTCATTGGTTGTTGGGGAAAGCAGAAACCCATAGAAAAGTAAATCTTTAACTCAAAACAAAAATCAAGGAACTTTCTCAAACTCCGAGGATCGATGTTGTTTTATTATTAAACCACTGTGCTGTTGTTCCCGTGGAAACAAAGAAACAAATATTTGAAGCTGTGTCACACCTTCCACCAAAACTCCAGTGAAGAATGTTTTGGAAAGTGTTTGTGTCAGTGACAGCGCTCCTGTGCTCTGAATGACGGCTTTGTGCAGCTCCTGGGCTCCTGCACAGGCCACAAGGTGAACTCCCCACTCGGCCTCCTGGAAGTTCCTTGTCTTTACAGCTCTCTACAAGGAATTAATTGCCCCAGGAGCTCTGTACCCAGCACAAATGATGAGTTTGAGGCTGCAGCAATGACCCAGATGAGATGTGTGACAGCAGCTCGCTGTTGGTTTGGGTGGGGTTTTTTTTAGTCCATAATTTTCTACAGATCAATCCTATTAACATGCCAGATGATTTCACCTTGAACCCAGTGGGATCTGTTCAGAAATGGAAGAAAAAAATCCCCATGAAATATATCTGAGATTTTGGCTTAAAATAATATTTACTTTAGTGAGATAATATGATCCATCTCCTCATTACCAGTGGGAAGAGATCTTTCCATGCTGCCAGATATCTTTTACCTGAGGCACCCCATCTGTTTATATTTGCAGGCCAGGGGAGTGGAGGAAATCTGATCAAAGTTAGCAGGTGCTCCTTTCTTAATTTTTTTTTTTTAATTAAAATGCTGCTCTTGTTTTCTCTTTGCCCATTTCTTTCACCTCCACATGAACCATCACATTTTAACTATTTTAACCAGAAAATTCTCTTGTTACCCTATTTTACAAACAAAGGAGGAGAAGTAAAATACATTGACTCTGGTATTCTGTGTTGAGGTTTTTTTAGTGAATATAAGGTCAAAACTGTAATTAAATATCTCACCACTGGGAAAAGCATCACATTTCTCATTTCCAGCATGGAAAATAGCTGATGATGTCTCATTAAGGACAAGCCCATTTTGCAACCTTTCCCTTGCTGGAAGCACTAATCACCTTTTTCTTGCCTACACACATGCCTATTTTCACACAGTTCAGAGAAGTTTCATATCTTACAAATCTCTTCTGGACTGTTAAATGTCTTTGAAATCTTCTAGTTGGTTCAAAAGCTATTAAAGCTGGAAGAGGGGAAGGACATTTGCGTTAGATTTTTGCACATTAGGCTGAAATGTACTTTTCTGATGTGTGAGGAGACATCAGAATGAATTCAACTCTATAAAAACTGAGCTTCCCTTCTGAACCAGATGGTTGGATGGAGCTCTGAGCAACCTGGTCTGGTGGAAGGTGTCCCTGCCCATGGCAGAGGGTGGAACAAGATGAGCTTTAAGGTTCCTTACAGCCCAACCCATTCTGGGATTCCATGAACTAGAGTTCCTTATGATGCATGTGTAGTACCATGTGTACAAGGATGCTGGAGTGCTCTGAATGTGAAATAAACAGTTGTCTAAAATTTTCTAAATTTTAATGGATTTTTTCTCATCATTTTCTCCCTAAGGAATGTTGGCATTATAGTCCAAAACCTGCTCAGTGTTGGAAGGTTTAAATTGTAACCAGCTCTAAAAATCATCCTTTTGAAATTACAGGCCAGCTAAAAGATACCAGCATGGGAAACCTTCCTTCACTGTGGGGTGAGTGAGCAGCTCAGATGCCTTTGATGGACCACACACTGCAATGCCTTCCAGTATTTTCAAATAATAACGTGGAAACCCTGGGCCATGTGTTGTTTGAGGTGAAGTCAGAGGCCATGTTTGGTTTGTGGTTTCTGTATATATCATGACAGGTGGAATATACTGAAATGAGGGGCTGGGGAGCAGTGCTTTTATTTGTAAACCCTGCTTAAGATAATTACAGTGGTGTAGAGCAGAGGGAAGCCTTGTGCCTGGGCTGGTGGTTATCTGTGTATCACAGCCCAGCACGTCTCCTGTGTAAAGGAATATGTAATTCAAGAAGTGTCCCCAGGAAAGGGAGAAGCAGCTTTTGTTCTCAAACCCAGCGTTGTCCTGATTGAGGCCACATGTTCCCTTGCAGCCCCTAATCAGTGTGGGGCTGATTCCTGTTTAGTTCCTTTCAACCACTGTTATTCAAGCTTTATGCTGTTGGAAATCTGCTCGTTCTCATCAACTTGTGCTGCAGGGATTCTCTGTGCCAGTTCTGGAGATCCTGATATTCTTTCTAATGCACTTTCACTGCCTTATGCAGGGGGATATTTTTCTACATAATGATTCACAGCAGCTGTGCCTCAGGCAGTGGCTTGAGGTAGGAGGTTATGCAGCAAAGCTACTTTAAAACACTAATTTTGATCTTTAAAAGATGTATTAAAAGGGAGGAGGTTCTTGGGCTGAGAATGGACAACACAATTTGAGCATGTTGGAAGACAGTGAAAGATAACCCATCATCTTAGGGACATTGTGAAAACTCCTATCTTCTGTGCACTCAAATCAAGGTGGCAGTGCATTCATATCTCATGATGATAGCTTCTTTTTGTCATTTTGCTAGAAAATGCAGTTATCACTGTTCCCAGTTAGTTTCAGCTTTAATTTATCTGATAACCATAACGTTTTCTTTGTTGTGAAACCATTGCTATTTTATCAAATATTCATGATTAGATTTGGAATAAATAGAATTAAAAAACTCAAGTCTAATGAAGAGAATTGTTACCCAGGCCGTAGGAAACCTGAGTTCTTTTCTCCTGTGGGCCTTGAACCTCTATCTTCAGGAATGGTCTTAACTACAATAACACACTCCACAACAGCTGCTCTTGAACCTGGCATTTCAGCCAACGCAGTTGTGTTCAAACCAGTCAACTAATGACCAAATTCACAGCTTCTAATTGCAGCCAGTACATGGTGTAAACACCATGCAGATGGCCTTGCTACCCTGTTAGCTTCAAATGGAAAAAAAAAAAAATAAAATATACTGGTCAATTAATTCTCTGTGTGTAAGTCTCAGCCTGACATCATTAAAGGGCATTTGTTGACTGGGGAAAGGCACTTGAGTTTGCCTTCTTGCATTTTTACTTTTTCTTCTGTTAATGTGATCATTTTGAATTTAATGTTGGCCGCAGAACTCGCAGAACTTAAACATGTAATTTTTAGAAAAAAACAGAGTTGCTATGCAGTAGTAAAAACGATTATTCCTTCTCTAGCCCAAGTTACTCACTTAGCAACAGTCCTAAACTAGATCTGTTGAGCCTGAATGGATGTTTCTGTGTAGCTGTTTGCCTGTAAAAACATGAGAAAATCTTTATTTTTTCATGAGTGCCAGTAGTATCTTCATTTCTTGATTGGGTTGGAAGACAAAATTTGTCCCAGTTAATACCTTTTCTTGATTAATCCACTTAAGCAATGAAGCACATGCCCAACTACAGCAGCCTGAGCAATATGACTAACTAGGGTGTGATTCCTCTTGTATTTAAGATACTGTGAATATTTGGGTGGGTTCGTGCTTTAAAGTGGTTTTTGTAAGGGTAAGTTAACTACATAATTTTTGTGTCAATTTTATACAAATTATCAGGACTTGGATAAGTTCTGTAAAGGAGGAAGGGAACACTTTTCAGGGGCAAGCTAAGAATCAAGCTTTTTCTTCTGAAATGAAGTGTTTTGAACCCTGTGACCAGTCTGCAACAAGCTCTGGGAGACAAGAAATTTCCTGGCTGAGCATGTTCCCACCTATGGCCCATCTTTTCCCACACAGAGTCCAGTAGTGCTGCTCTCTCTCCCAGAGCAGATTCTGGAACAGAAGAAGCAAGCAGTGGCACGTAGGAGGAAAAGTGATGTTCAGAGGGAGCACTGGGGTCTCTGGCCACCTACAGAGGGGTCAGAACTGCTGTGGGAGTGCAAGGAAGATGATGCAACATCAGCTGTAATTGTTGGAGTGAAATATCTCCCCATCAAATGTAAAGAGCTTTGAGACCTTGAAAGTCTGGTTTAGTTCTTTGTTTAGGCAGCACCTCAAACACCAGAGCCTCTGACTCAGTGCTGCTACGATATAAAGAGTGAAAAATACTGTGAAAAATGCTGCTGGGACAAAACATGAGATTCTCTGTGTTCCTGACGTTGCAAGACACAGGGATCTAAGAATGTTTGACAGTCTGTCATTGTAACCACTGAAACCTTAGAGGTCCAATTAAAACCTCATAAAGAATAATTTGGTGATGTTTGCATATGTAAAATAAAATGCTTTCATAGCTCAGCTTTATGAGCATGTATAGACTCTAAGAATTCTGAAAACATTCATGTATTTTATGAATGTCATGAACTCAAAATTATTTAGCTAATTTTGACACTTTTCTTTTTTTTTTTTCTCTGCAGGCTTTCACCATTTCTTATAGCCCAAACCACAAATAAAGCATTAAAATTATTGATGTGAGCTAAACAGGAGGGCCATTGCCAAAAATAGCAGTATTCACTCAGGCTCATTCTGTGTAGCTCTGGAAAAATTATTCCCATGCTACAGCAAAGATCGCATTTTTTCTTTTCTTCACTAATAGCAAAAATATTACCTTTCAAGTGGTCTGTTATGCCTGCAGCTGGGGGATAAGCAGGTTGGATGAAATTTAAGGTAGCTAAATGAGCAAGGCTTGCCGACCCAGCCTCCTGCTAATACAGTGAATGATTTATGATGCTTTTCTCTCCTGGTGCCTTCCCACCCCCTATTTTTCCCTTCAGGATGACAGCAAAATGAGGCAAACAGGCAAATGAAACCTCGTATTTGACCCAAGTGAGCTGCAGGAGCTTTGCTCTTTTTTCATCCCACTTTAATGGAGAGCACGGGAGCAGTTTCAGGGCACGGTTGGGCTCGCAGGGAGGATGTTCAGAAGGGGTGTTCACAGTCCTGCCTTGCTCTGACCAAAGAGACACTAACACCGGGAAAAACAAGAGGAATTTTGGAGTTTGAACAGAATACAGGTGTGCACATGCACAGGCTTGTGAAGGGTGTCACAGAATTCTGTGTCAGAATCTGTGTCCACAGCCTCGGAGAGATTTGGCAGTGATAGAAAGACACTTTATCCTCAGATAAGAATCCCATGTGTGGTGCTCCCTTAAAGCCACGATCCTCAGCCTGGGCAACCTCCTCCCCCATATCAGCAGCAGCTGCTGGTTGGTCTCTAAATGACCTCCACAGTCCTTCAAGGCTCCAGAAGGGAAGGAGCTGTTTTATGGGGTTCAAACTGCAGCCCTGGGAGCTGGAGCACTTTGTGCCACTCAGTACCAGTGGCAGGAGGAGCCCACCAGGGCAGGGGCAGCCAGGAGACTTGGGGAGGCAGGTGGAATCTACAGAGAAATATAAGCAATCCAATAAAGTGCTTAGAAAGAAGGTGAGGCATGTAAAGGAAAATTTTCTAAGAAGAATTAAATTAAATAACCTCATAGTCCTGAGGTTTGTTACGGTTTTGACAGGCATAAGAGGCAAAGAATTGTCCTTTTCAGTAAGTTCTCTTGGAACTACTACTCTAATCACTAAGAAAATGCACTTTTATACTTCCCTCAGTCAGTGAGAGTTTGGCTTTGTGCTGTTTTCTTCTGAGATTAACCAGAGCACAGAAACATGGATTTGTTAGCTGGTGCTCCAGGGGATTTAGAAAACTATTTGGGGAGTAGATATTGGATCTGGGTTCTCTTACTACCAACACACAGGTTTGTAAGAGCCTCAGTGCCTGTAGTAACATGAGTATAACCATTCCTTCTGTCCCCCAGATGATTTTAAAGGCTACATTCATTTGAGTGAGATTATAGGTTTTTGAGATCTTAGAACAGTATCAGTACAATGATCATAGCCAGTTTTAAAATCCATCCTGGAATCCATGATTCAGAAATAAAATGATAATGAGCAAAAATGAGAAAGAAACCTGATATCCCTGTGAAATAAAGCTTAACCACAGAGAGCTCATCAGAGCTGGGATAACAGAAAATGGACCAGTGCTAGTGGTGTTTCAGCAGTGACCCTGGAGTCCATCCTGCCTGACTGAAAGCCAGGCTTTTGTGTCTGAAATCAGAAACCCTGTGTTGTACTCCAGCCGTGGACAAACACAGGATGATTAAGAACTTAGTAAGCATCTGTGAAGTGATGCTGAGATCCTTGCTGCCCTCGCTGTGAGTAAAAGGTTTCCCCTTGGAGAACGGCAGCCACAGGAGGCAGGGAGGACAGGGGAAGTGTGGGGGCTTTCAGGGCTGCACCGGGAGAAGCAGCAGAAATGATGCAGGTGCAGGGCTGGAGAGAAAAGCTTGTGAAGCTGAGAGAGCAGGGGCAGTAAGGGTAGGACACCCAGAAAAAGCAGGATCCTGGGGGAGATGTGTATATCCAAGTCCCCTGCTAAATAATGAAGAAAAAAGAAGCACATGCACATCATTGTTGTAGGAGTTTCTCTCATTAGATCAAAAGGACAACACCACAGCAATCTGTTGCTTCTGTAGAAAATACAGCGTCCAAGAGGAGGAGGGGACACATGTGGGCAGCAAGAAAGCTTTTGGAAAACAACGAAGGAGGCAGCAGGAAAGAAACAGCTCACGGGTGGGGTCAGAGCAGTCCCAGAGCAGTCGGAGAGGAATGAGCAGGCAGATGAGTGGGTGAGGACAGACACCCCACTGAATGTTGATTGTGGCACAGCCTCCATCTGTCCTGCCTCGGTGCACCCACTCCTAGTGCTAGGAATAAGCTGTCATACCATGGAATCAGATTGCTATTTGTCGTGGTAAAACTGCTGCTGAGAAACACAAGCTTTGTCTCCTAGTGAGAGATAAAGAAACAATAATAAATGGTGTTTACAGGCCCGAGTTGTGTATCCCACTTTGCAGAAGTGCTCCTTTTTTTTCTCCACCCTGCCTTGCCTGTGCCATCACAACCTGGAAACTGTGCACTACATCCATGGGTGACTTCAGCTTCACTACATCCATGGGTGATTTACCTTGCACTACATCTATGGGTGACTTGCCTTTCTTAAGCTCCAGTAATTCATGGCTGTGAGTCCAAGGCACTTTGATACCAAAGAACCTCCACGTCAAATAACCACCCCAGGAATTGATGCTAATACAAAGCTACATCCAAGAATTCAATAACTTTCACTGTTGGCAACCCACTAAAGTTTCAGGGCAGGAACTGAAATTTCTGCCTTACCATCAGAGTATCGAAAGAACAGAAAAGTCAGACCAACTTCCAGACCTCAGGTTGCTGTTGGATTAGTTCTGTCTGGACGTGTGTAGTTCTCTCTCAACTCCTCTTATGATGGTCTTGAGACTGAGGATGGCTCTACGGCTCCAGATGTCTGAATTTTGTGCCGTTGCTGGAATCCTGTTTCAAAGAACAATCCTGTTTAAAAACCTCAGGAGAGGCTGTGCAAAGGAACAATGAAATGCCAGAAGAAAAGAAATGTATTTTTATTTCAGCACTGAATTTCCTTTGGAAGTATCAGCCATCACTCTTGGAATGGAATGACTTACAGCTTGACGTGAGGGTTTTGTCATGTCCTCAACCTGACTTTAGTGTGGGCCACATCAGAACCAGGACAGGTCTCTAGGAAAGGTGGGCTGTGGTACCTTCCTGGGGTAACAGTATGTGACCCTGGGGGTTTCTTTTGTTGTGTTTAAAGTGAGAAAAAAAGAAACCCAGAGGGAAAAAAAAGGTAGCTAGATCTTGATGCATGTTTTCTTTTTGGAGAGAGCACCTGTCTGGAGTAATCCTTGGCTGTTTGCATTCATGAGAAGCAGGAAAGCAGCTCTATTTGCTCTGACTTCATTAGTGGCAGCCCAGCTTCTCAAATGAGCACAAAGATTCTTTTTTTGCCAGCTCCAAACAGATAAAATTACTACTTGGTCAATTCCTCATAACTTTCAAGGCTTTCAATCACAGCAGTAAATGCTAGTGTGCCCCAGCTCCTGCTGTTACTAAATTGTATTATAAGCACCTTAATTACAGTCTGTGCTGTCTGATGGGCCACGGAAAAGGTCGTCTTCCAAAAAACACGTGATAACAGGGGTGGAGGGATCCTGGGATTTTTTTGTCTGTTGGGAAATGAAGGGCTTTGCAGAGGAGATAGTAAACAATGTTAATCTAAATATATCTCAAGACACAGAATATCCCATTCTTTCAGGCTTGCCGTCTCGGGGGGTACTGGCATTCACCGTGTTACTGCGGGATCGCTGCTCCAAGCCAGGCTCCTCCTCTGCCCAGCAGAGCTCAAACCAGGTCTGCTTTTGTTGTCATTCCATGCTGAGCTGCAGCAGTACAATAAGGTCCCTCACTTGTGCTGCTTTTAGCAGGCGAGTTCAGGGCTCCCAGGTTGAGATCTAGTTCAAGGGCAGAGCAGTGAACAGAAACACTCAGGGACTTCACGGTGGTTTGAGCGAATTCTCCACGCCACTGCCAAAGAGAAGCTCCAGACCTGGCTCTCAAGGATGGATTAGTGCCCCTCTATAGCCCGTGTCTGCCTCTCTACTTATTTAATTATTTTTATAGGTCAGATCAAATAGAAGTTGGAGGCAGCTTTTAAAGTCTGCTGCACTCAGTAGAGCAGAGCATCTGGCCGGGTGATCGCGTTGCTGCCGCCCCTGTTAATGGCACGGCTCTGGGCCTTGGGGCAGGCAGGCTATCCTTATCACCTTGGCAGGCTGCCAGCCCCAAAGAATAATCCATTAACGTCTGCCCCGCTGGCATTCTTGCCAAATACAAGGGATATCTTTTAAATAAACATTGGCAGTTCCCAGTCGGAGGAAAGAGAAAGGGAGTAGAGGAAAAACAATCCTTGACATTTCAGTGACTTTGCAGGGCAAGCTGACACCTGGTACCACCCTTATCTGCGGCTGTTTGTGCAGGGCTGCAAATCAGCTTCTTCTCTTGGCCCTTTTGCTTTCTTTAAATAGAATTGGGAAGACTGATAATGGTAGGAGTATCTTTCTTGGATAGGTATTCTTTGCCTTTCCTTTTTCCAGGCTAGGGAGACCCTGTGCTAACATCTGGGCTCCTGTTTTTCTCCCAAGTACAGCAGAATAGCGTGGCAGCTTTCCTGCCTCAGACTCTGCCAACAATATTTTTTTCCCACAGTTTCCCTCCCTAGTGAATTAGATACAATGTGGATTTACTTTCAGGGGGGCACTTTCCCACCTGACTTCCGATCTCTTCATCCATCAAACTGAACAGCCTCATGGATCTGCCAGGAATCAGAGCAACTGGGGCTCACCCCATTCTCAGCATTCCTCGGGAAGGCTTTTTCTGTTTGTTTCAAGCATTTCACTTCTTTTTTTTTTTTTTTGTCTCTTGTAGCCAAACTCTCAATGACAGCTTGAGGTTTATTTTTCCAGCTGTTATATTTTCCTTCATAGCAATAAAATTACTTGTTTGGATATTTCACTGTATCAATAAATGAGCTGTCGAGGTTTTATTTTTGCAGTCCAGTTAAGATCTGGAGTAGGATTCATTTGTTCGGAATGCGATTGGGAGACAGTAAAATATTTGCTGTTGAAAGAATAATATAGGGACAAACCTAGACTTTGCTACCCAGCTCTGAAACTGAGTTTCCTTTCTGCTGATTTTGCCTTGATTCACTGATTGCACTGATGCTGCCTCAGTGTTCATCAGAGGGCATAAACTCTTTTATTTCATCTTTCTAACAACTTAATTAAAAGATTGGACAGTAGTTTGAAGGATTTTAGATATTGGTTGTAAGGATTTTTTGTAAGGAAAAGTCTCTGCTGCTAAGGACTTTGCAACTACTGCTTTGCCAAAATTTCGTCAAAATTTCTATCTGTACTATATTGTATATTTATATTGAATTTGCAGCACTGTATTTTGCTTGCCCCTTTTCATCTGAGTGTTGAAGCCATTCCTATCTTTCCGTTTCAAAATCAACACCATCCCCACCCATGATTAAACGTACAAGATTAGCACTATTAGTGAATTTTCTGGTGCAGCTACAAGTTTCCTCTAATGCTTTTACTTGTGTGTGGGATGGGGCAGAGGAAGCACCCTGCCTGCTGCAGGGCCTGGGGACAGGCTGACAAAGTGCAGAAAGCATTTTTTGACCAGATCCTCATTTTAGGGCATTAAGCTTTTATGTCTCAACACTTCCCTTTTTGAAGCATGGTGACATTTGAATATGTCAATGTGTTTTCAATGAAGATAACTTAATCACCAGCACTGGGAGCTTGTATATCTCCTAATTAAATTGGAACCAATCTGAATCTCCCCAAACCAATCTTTGCTGTATTTTTAGTTCAATCTGTTGCTCCACCCCTGGCCAGCCTGTACATGGTAAACCTTCTGCTATTTCCTGCTCGGTTATTTCATGCTGGAGCCAAGCTACTTTCAGTTCCTGAAGCAGAACCAAGCAAATCAAATGTGGTTAGCATGGAGTTAACTGGAAACATTCCCAAAAGATAGCAGGTTTTTTTTTTCCTAAACACATGCTGATCCACCTACAGTGGAAAAGAAACATCATTTCCTCCAAATCATAACCTCTTCACTCTGGGTAGCTTCTCTCTGGACACTTGCAGACCTTGTTGATGTTCTGTACTTGAAAAGGATTATCAACAAGACACCATAGGCTCTTCCCAAGCAGATTGTAATTGAAAATGCAGTGGAAGTCATTCAAATATTGCAACTAGTGTGTGAAAAGGGGTAAGAGAGAAGTGTGTCATACTGAGGGACTGCTTAAAATAGGTAAATGCGTAGTAAGAAATCGTAGGTCCCTGTGCTGGATTAAGGTGATACAACTATTGCTCTAATTTCATTGTTTTGTCAGACTGTACCAGCAGGGAGTGGTTTTTTTGCTGGTCAGGGAGATCCCTAAATCCAGGTGTGCTCCAGTGAGGACAAAGGAGGCAGCTGCAGTTGCCGTGTGGGCTAATAAACCCTTCAGTGGGCATGTTCAGCAGGGAGGAGCACTTCATAGTCATGTCCATCTGAGTTCAAATCTGGAGCTGTTAACTGAGTTTAGATCAGTCTGAGAGACTTCTCCTCCAGGGAAAACAGTGTGGTTGCCCCCTGAAGTGTGAGGGTGAAGGGTAAATAAATACAGAATTGCTGCATTCAGTAGAGGCTATTGATTAGTGCCAGGTGAGGCCTGTGTCCTGCTTTCCCAAAAGAAATCCTTACAAGTTCTTTGTAGAATATTCCAGTGGGTTCCTGTACAACTGTCACCAGCACCTGCTTCCCTGGATGATAAAGCTTGCAGGGCAAAGATGAAGAAAGGTCTGGATTTCTCCTCCAGTAACCTTTCAACCTGTTCTTCCAATTAAGGGCAGAGGCCTTGAAAATAAAATCCCAGGTGTTTAGTGAAAATAAAAAGTTGAATACAGTGCAGAAGCCCAAGTTATGTCTTCCTTTCTTGTGCTTCCCCCTCTCTCCCTCTATTGCAGTAGAGAAAAAACACTTACTAGACACTGGGGAATCCATGTAGGAATTTGTCTTAAGGGACAAAATCAATAACAAATCCAGTTTCAGCAGCTCTTCTGTTCACAGGGTTAATTGTCTAAATAAAGGAATGCAGTAATAGAGATATTCTGCTTCAGGCTTCTCTCTTTCAGACCCTGCAAGTATTTTCTAACCCAGATTTCAAGAACAACAATGTGTAGCTGTGCTGGAACAAGTGCTATTTTTAAGTTTCCTGTGGTTTGAGGAATTGTCAGATTTCTCTGTCTGAAGGATCAAGGGATACAGAAAGCCAGTTCTGAGTTTCTGGTTTGAAGGTTGAAGGAATACAAAAATGAACAGACAGTGATTTTCTGCATTGTAGTAGATGAAAGAAAAGATGAAAGATCTCAGCCGTGCTCCTGTCAATCCAGAGCAGCTCCAGCAACTGCAGACTTTAATTCAATAAATATTATTTAATCTAGTTCAGGAAAATCCCTCCACTACAAGAAAACAAGTTTTTCCACTCTCAGGGGTCATGACCGTATCTACGGAAGCAGCCCACGCTGATAAACTGTTGCACAACTGATACTGAGCAAGTCTTCAAAGAGCAAAACTGCACCAGCTGAGCTGGGTCTGTCTGGCAGGCCAGGCCAGGTGAAGTGATCTCATCTGCCCTCCCTGTGCTATCCAATCCAGCCAGTTGTGCACTAGAGATGCCTTTTTTTGGTGCAAGCAGAGCCAGTTCACATGCAGAGATCTGCACATCCCAGTAAATGTCCCATTGCCCATGGAATGGTGCTGTCTGTCTTCCAGCTGGATCCGTGATGCTCTGTGGGGTTTTGAAGCTCTGCTGGCTCTCACTGGAGTGGCTGTTCCTATGTCTGTGTGTTATAACCTATAATAAGACCACACAATAAAAGTAAATCTATTTTTTTGTTGTTATAACACCATAGGTGCTGTTTAGGGGTTTGATTTTCTTCCTCTTCTGTCTTGTTTCACAACCAGCAGTGCCCAAGAACATCTCTCTTCTGTGTCTCTCCTGCCCATGCCCTACAAATATCAATAGTTATGATTAAATATAAGAAACCACAGTGCCAGTACTTAAACACGGGAACAAGATGACAGAGAAGAGGTAAGAGTTTGTTTTGATGCAGACTGAAACATTCCAGTAGCAGAAATGATGGCACTTACAGGAATATCACAATCTCCTGAATAATACAATTCCCTCACTGCCTGGAAACTTAACACTTAGACAGGGATGCATTTGACCCTTGAGCAGTTGTGTAGCATCTCAAATGGATATGATTTTTGTTTGATAAACATCACATTTTATGCCTTACAATGCACTGATGCTAGAAACAGACTTAAAAATCTGATTTGGGAATGGTACACAAATGACCAGTTGCATGGCTTATAAATTGTGGTGTGGCTTTACAATGTAAAATAACACGTCTGGCATCTAGCTGAGAGGGCTTTTTCACTTTTTCTTTTTCCTACCCCAAAGTGCTTTCTCCAGGGAAAAAAAATATAAGTCAACTTGTCTGAAATAACCCATTTTCAGTATTAGCAGTAAAGGCTATCTGTGCCCTGTGCAAGTGGAGAGAATATCCCATATACAATCAGCACGTTATGTTGTTGTCCAAAACAAAGCTGGAAAATTTAAAGAACAACCACTGTATAATGTCAGATTATCACGGCGTCTGGTTTTGGGAGCCTTGCTCTCTTCTTTGAGGGCTATTATGCCAACGTATGAAAGAGAAAACTAAATGGAAACCAAGAAAGATATCATTTTCCTTTCCTCCTCCCCCCCTCCCTTCTTTTCCTGTTGGGAGTGTTTCTGTTTGTCTGCATAAAACTTACCCATTCCAATCCCTAACTACTATTTAAGGTTGCCTGCCAGCCTGGGAAGTTGTTATGCAGGTTGCACTTAAATAGCTCACGTTTGACTGCAGAGCACCTGTTGGCTGACTTGGAGACAGTAAAATTCAGGGCAAAGGCTTCCCAAACACAAAGGGTTGCTTGTGGAAAAAGACCTTGTTGATCTTGGATGGAGTTATAACCAGCACTTGATGCCTTTAGTGGGGCATTGTATGGTGCACTAAGTCTGTACATGTGTTTCTGTGTGTGAAAAAACAACACCTGAGCTAAACAGAGAGCACAGAGCTAACGGGCTTTCTTCAGGTGTGTTTTATGGAGCACTTTTGAAAGGACTTTTTGTGTAGGGCCCTTGGAAACTCTTTTCAAAGCCCTGCTCAGAAGTGCCAGGGCCTGTGGGCCACCTTCCCGCTCGGGGCGTGCATCGTGTGCCTCACGTCTGCCCAGTGCAGACTGGGGTCTGTCAGGTCGGGTGTTCCAGGCCCTGAGAGAGTCTTTGGCCTTGATGGGAGGTGGAGGAGCTTGAAGTAAAGTTTTACAGCAAAGTGTTCTCTCCTTCTGCCAGTCTCAGTTCGTTCATCTGGTAGCACATGCTGCTGCACCCTTAGCTCCTGCTCTTAGAGTCAGCTCTGTGACTCACTCTCTGCTGGGTTTGTGGAACTGGGATTGATGCCTTGTGCAGGCTGACCTAGAACAGAGGCTAGACAGAGCTAAAGAATAAAGTAGGGATTTATTAGGAGGCTTCAATGGATGCACCTTGGGCAGCACAAGAGCCCAGCCAGGGCTACACCCAAGATGAACCAAAATGGTCCCAAAATGCACAACCAGTCACGGGATCTCTCACTTCGATCAGTTCTGCTCCATTTGCACCTTGCAGTTCATTGTCCAATTCCAGCTTTAGCCCAGGCACTCCCATCCTGCTTGTTTTTCTCTCTCCAGCCCACGCTGTTTGTGCTCCTGGGCCTGAGATTTGGATCATTTGTCCTTGGTCCCCAGCTGGAGAAGGAATTATTTTGTCTCTCTACTCTGTGAAGAGCTCTCACCATCCCCTCATATGAAGCTCAGAACTGCACACTAAAGCAGCACAGAATCTGAAAAATACAAAAGCTAAAACTTGAGACATCAGGATAACCTTGGGAAGATCAAAACAGAGTACTTTGAAGTGACACATGGGCACAGTAATAATTTTCAACTACATTTAGGAATAATATTGACATTCATTTGTTCTTTACAGGAGCATACTTGTTTGGAAAGGTAGACAAGCAGAACTTTTCATGACAACACAGTTCATCTATGAAATAACTTACTTGTTTTCAGAAATTTTGTTTTAAAAAGCTACTCTAAAATGCAAAGATCCATGAAGCTGTTCCCCAGAAGGCATCAGTCTAACCCAGAGCTCACAAGAGTCTTTGAACATCTTTTTGGTTTTAGGTATTGGTACAATATGAACAGCATTGCCCAAAATGTTTATGGTGAACCAAGCCATGTTTTTGGCAAACAAGAATATAATGAATGCTTGCAACTTCTGTCAATGACCTGTGTGTCCTTCCCCAGCAGCTCTCAGGTGAGGCTGTCTGTGCAAAGGGAGATTCCATAAAATCAGACAATATCCTGAGTTGGAAGGGACATACAAGGTTGATAAAAGTCCAACTCCTGGCCCTAATTTGCCAGGGGACAGGGCATCCTTCTCCATCCACAGTGCTTCAAGGAGCCATGTAGGAGCTGGTAGTTATTTCTTACCATTTGAGTTACTTCAGACCTTTCCTTCAGCATTTCAGCCGCTGTGCAAAGCAGCACCTCTGCAATCGTGCTGAGTTTGGGATTTCCCACACACAACCCATGCCTTTTACCCTCCTCCAAGTGCCAGAATGAACATGATCCATGCGTTTGAATATCAGGCATCAAGGCTCTGCACTGATTGCAAGTAACAAACCCATCTTCTGCTGCAGTTTTTGTTTAAAACCTGATTATTTGTGCAGGCTGGATGCTGAAACATTTGGTTTGGAGTTGGACAAGCAGAACTGACAAACTGGATGGTTGCCCATAACGGAGGCAGAGAAAGGAGGAGCCTCTGCTATCACTGAAGTACTTGACTGGTCTTTTCAGCAGGTATTTTTCCAGTTCACAGCAGGCCACTGACAGCAGAAAGTGCAGCAGCGGCAGCCTCAGCAGTGAAACCGTTACAATGGGAGGGAGATAAAGTGAAGGATTTGTTGGAGGGGCAGTGCCAGGAAACGGCTGAGACATCACATGACAGAGGATGTGCCCTCTGCAGCTCAGGGACTATTTACTCACAGGCGAGACTTCACCAGACTCCACCAAGGGCAGTCCTGGCGAGTTATTTGAATTACCTGACCCACTTGCAGTAGGAAGTCATTATAGAGATAGTAAATACCTACCCCACCCCTGCTAGGCAGACAGACTCTTTGCCAAAATGGTCTAGCTCAGCTTCTCAGAATATAAAATATTGTACTTTTCTAGTTGAAGCTGGCATTGCAAAGACATCAGGAACTGCTGCTGTTCCAGTAAACTGCTCCATTTCTTGGCATTTGACCATTGTGGAGAGAGCTTCCAGGATTTATGTCTTACCACCACCTGGAGCACAAATAATACGAGAAGAGTAAGTAGGAAATTTTTCTTAAGGTGCAAATCTCTTGCTTCTCACATTGATGGGAAAAGCTCCCAGGCCTTCTGGCAGTCAGGGAAGTTGCCTGTGATGGAGATTCTGAGAGGAGCTTTACACAAGCATTCATTTGAAGTGTTAAACACACTCCAACACAGTTTTTCCTAGACTTTTTTGTTTTACTTTCTTGTAGTGAAAGCTGCAACTAACTTAGCACACATAACATAGAATCATGGAGTTGTTAAGGTTGGAATAGACCTCTGAGATCATCAAACTACCACCCTGTTCATCACTAACATGTCCTCAAGTGCCATATCCACACTTCTTTTGAATATTTAATATGCTTGGTGATTAATTATTGTTAATTGATGGATGGATTTTAAAATTTCAAGGAGAAGCTTGAAACATTATCTACAAGTTATCATTTTAAAAAAATCATGTTACTATTATAGTAAATAACTCTAAATTCTTTCCACTTTGAATCAATGAGATTTCACCAAGATCTGTGGCCTGCACAATGCTGACCTTTAGCACAACCCTGCAAATTATCACCAAAATAAGATTCTAATCTTGCTTAGACCAGAATATAGTTGGAGAAAGTCCATTAAAAGACAAAAGATTTATACTAATGCAGAGAAGAGCAGGTCTGGGCCAAAATAGATATTAATTTAAGAGGACTTGCTTAAATTAGAATGATGATGGCCTTTGCTTGGACTGTAGGAACAGGTGATGACAGGAAAGGAAGAAGAGAAGAACTGGCATGTCTTCTGCAGCACAAAGATCTTAGTTTAAATTTTCCTTATATTTTGTAAGACTTTTGTGAGTCTTACCCAGGACTTCTGGCACTGAGATGCTGGGATGTGGTGGAACAGTCCACATGAAGACAGAACAGAAACTGAAGTAAAAAATTTAATTCCTTTAAAGGTCTCTGGTCAGAATTCAGGGGGTAATTCTCCATTTGAGAAACCCAGGAGATGAACTTGATCATCCTCATCAGCAAAGCTGATGAATTCTTTGCTGAAGTTGATGTGTACCCACTGGGCTCAGGTTGTGCTGTGACTACCCAGAGCACCACATGCTGATGGCCTGGGTTGGGCTGCCTTAGGAGAGGTCACAGCCAAGTTTAAAGGGATTTATTCTCCTGTTCTCCAGGGGGATTTGTCATCTTTGTGCAGTGTTAAGGACAATGTGTCATATTGGGCTCACCAGGGGGTTTAATGCACTAACATCTACAAGGGGTATAGGCTCTGAGGCTCTGAGGCTGGCATTCAAAAGTCCTAATTCGGGGTTTTTTGCACAGTGATTTGGGAAAATTCAGTGCCTACTAATGGAATTCACATGTACCAGCACCCTGAGTGCAGGCATTGAGGTAGGGAGCTGGAAAAGTACTGAAGAAAAGGATGTGTTTCTGTGCTTTGGTTGGTACCTCAGGTCCTTTTGGGGATCTGGCCCTGAATGCTGAAGCTTTATGTGTTTACAGTTGCACTGAGTTTCCTTAAGGAAATAAATAAAACCAAATTTTTTTTTGGTTTGACACTGCTATTAAAGTAGAAAGCTGAACACCAAACTGCTCGAGAGGCCCAGAGCTAAACTGGAGCCACAATTCCCTTGTTTCTATTCTAGTTTTGAACGCCCTTCATCAACTAATCACTGCCTGGCACAGTATTAAATTTAATCACTGAACTCCAAAACATTGTAATGTGTCTACCTACTCCATGGTTCCATTTGGATGGAAATTTTCTATCTCGTTTAAAGACTATTAAAGCCCTGCCTTTCTTGCTCAGAACAAAAGGGTATTGTTGGATTTGTTTTTCGTTAGGTTCGTATTCAACAAAAGATGATTATTCTGTCTGCTCAGTGCTGAGATCCCTGTGAACATGCAGACATCCTCTCTACTTGCTTTTCTTTCTCCTGGCTGACTACAAAATAGAAACATTTCCTTCTCACAGAAGTGCACGGTTGAAATGCACAAAAGCAGATGTTATTTATCAAAACTTTCAAGGTTTTCCTAACATAGGTATTAATTAAAAAGTTGATGTGAGGCATAATTGAATAAAGAAGCAGCGTTGCAAGGCACAGCAGGAGCAGCAATGAAATTAATACACATTTATGATTAAGGATTCATCTTGCATGAATCAAAAACTGTTGTTTCAGTAAAAACCTTTTGACCTTTAAAGAGCGACATGGCAAACCCACAAACATGGAGTTGTTTGTTTGGTCCCTATTATTGCCATCACACTGTAACCTAGGGAGAAAAGCTTTTTTTGATCCTCCTGTGGGCAAGGGAGCAGGATTCTTGCTTTTGGAGAGCTCACAGCCCATTCACAGTGGGTTGACTTTTAAAAGACCCATTTATTGAGTGACGCAAGGTGCAAATTATGACTCATTCTGCATAGGTTAAGTTTGTGAAAAATCAACCTAGATTCATCTCCTGAGCACCTACACAGCTGCTTAATCCATTTATTATCTCCAGGGTCCCATTAACCCTTTGAAAGGAGGAAAAATGATCTGCAGCACAACCCAGCCAAACTGATGTTCTTCTCCAGGGAGCTGAAGGTTTTCTCTTATCAGATCTAGTGAGGGGCAGATTTTATTCTCCCTGGCCAGGATTAGGTCACAGAGTGGCTCAGCAGAGTTGGAACATTTCCTCCCCTTCCAACAGCCCTCACAAAAAATCCATCACTGCTGGTGTTTGCTGATATGTGACACTGTTTTCCAGGCCTCACCCAGATGAACCAGATGCTCTTCAGTGTCTGAGTCCTCTAATGATCTCGCAATGACACTGGAAGTAATTGTTGTTCATTATAAACAGCTTTTTAAGCAGAAGTGTGCTGCTAGTCCAGCATATTTTGTTAGCTGAAACATCTCCTTGTCTTTCCTAGTTGTATCACAACCTATTTTCCCTGTAGATTTGAGGGTTTGGGAGCAGTTTTGCTGTGTTTGCAGCGCCTTTCAAAGGACAGAACCACCTCTTCACCTTCTCCACCCATCTCCTCCCCTGTCTTCCCTCCTTTCAAAGGGGGAACACCAGGAAGTTTGGAGATTCAGATGTGGTTCCTAAACCTCTGTCAATGAGGAAGGTCTCCTATGCTGCTGGAAATGGTGTGCAGCCACTGGTTCCTGTATTTCAACTCTCCTTCCTCTCAGGAAACCCAGAGTCCAAGGGAAGGAAAACCCCAAATGACCCTTGTACAGGTCATTGCAAAAAGTGGTGGTTGCTTAAAAAGGGTGTTACCTTTTGTGTGTGGCTTCATTTCTCCACCTATCCCTCTTGTGCACGTTTTACAAATAGTGGCAGCTGTTACAGACTGGCATTATGGGATGGACACTGAGAAATTGTCTCTTTCTTTGACTCCTTGTTTTCAGTCCTAACTCAGCACAATTTTCCTTTCCTGGTAATAAGGCTGGGCTAGAGGAGGGACTGTACCTCCTCTTGTTACTGTGATTAAACACTGCAAAAAGCTTTTCTCCAATGTTGAATCAAATGCTGAAATTAATTTACTTCCTCTCTGTTCATAAATACTGTGTGTCAGCCCTCTGCAAGCCACAGTTTGCTAACCTACTCCCAGAGATTCCTGCAGAGAGGAAGTGGCAAAATTGCATGTTAGCTTATTTACAGAAAACTAATGTGAAAAATGAACATTGGCCAGATACCTGCCTGTGTCTTTACTCAGGGAACACTTATTACCCTCTGACTTTCATGGTCAATCACAACTAAACATAAAATGTGAGTTTCACAGCCCATGTAGGAGATTGGAATTGAGTATAAAGATATATTTGCTGTTGTTTTTAAGCCCATAATAAAACTTACTGAATACTCATGAATAATAGATGCATTTAAAGAAATTACGATCTGCTCCTGTTTAATCTTTGAAAGAAAAAAACCCAACAAATTAGCTTATAAATTCTCTAATGGTTTATTCTTTGGGCCAGAACAATGGAGGCTTGGTATGAAATTCACTGGAATCAATAAAAAGACCCTCATTTTATGCCCCAAATTTGTAACCCACACAGAAGTCTGTTATGGCAGCTGCCACCTTTACTAACACACCAGGGTTCAGCCCGGGTTCCTCCAGGGCTACAGCAGTAATGGCTCTAAAGTCTGGCTGGAACAGCCTGATATTCCCTGTGGATCAGGCACAGAGCTGGACCTGTAACGTGCACTCACCTGTGCCTTACGTCAGTGAGTCTACTGTGTGCTGCTCCACTCGCAGCTCTTGGAAATGGAACTGAGCAATGAGCGGCGTTTTCGGCCCGTGCCGCCGCTGAAACGTGATCCAAGGCTCAGGCAGGTTCCAGCTGGGATCTCGCCCCTTGCTCATGAACGTACATTTATGTTCTCAGAACCTCAGAGCTCCTTCTACATGGGCAAAAATTGTAAAAACAACATGAACAACGTTCTCTGTGTACAGCAGAGTTATTTAAAGTGCCTGAGGGTTTGAACATAAGCAGACACTGTGTTCACATACAATATGAGCAGGACTTCTGTGTTTTGGCATTTAAAATGACAATTAAAAATACAGCAGGCATGTTTCAGCAACTTTATTGGTTGCCATAAACATCCAGAAAAGGATTCACTGTAAGGATTGTTTTATTTTTTTTGTGTTCTACCTGAGTTTTCAGTGTGATGTGTTGTAACGCAGAACAAAACTAAAGGGCAGAAGGTGTCTCCTGCATTGGAAACTGTTGTACATCAAAAAGTGCTTCTTTGGGAGAGTCAAAGTTTACAGACTGTTTGGCTCTGTTCAGGTAATTGTTTTAGCTTCCTGCTCAGGAGTTTTCTATAAAACCTTGAAGAGAAAAAGCCCCAGAGAGGTCTGGGAGGTGAAAAACACTTTTCTTCCTCAGCAAGGAAACAAACACAATAGACTCAAAATTGGTCCCTGGCACAATTCTGGGTACCATGCCACTACCTGAGTTTTCTTAGAAATATTTACCACAGGAATGACATTTCTGCATAGTCAGGCAGCTCTTCCCACTGTAGGTGCCTGACAACTTGCCAAGGACTGGGAATTGTACACTGTACCCTGTCCCTGTAAGGAACCCAGTGTTTATAAAAATATAAGGCACCCCTTGTTGTGTTTTAGGCATTAAGGTAAGAAGAAGAACCTGAATCTCAAGTTAAGCATTTAATTACAAGGCCTTTCTTCCTCAGTAATTCTTTGCCTGCCACTTGTAAACATTTGGCAAAAAGAATTCCCCAGCTTCTTTGGCGTCTAAACCTGAATGTCTTATTAATCAACACCTAAATCTCCAAAATGCTTTGAGATGTTGTTTTGTTATTGAGTGGCATGTCCCTTAGGATGGTCAGCTCTTTCCAAGCCTTAAAATGGGAGATAAAGCACAGTTTGTTGTTAGATAGTTCTGAAATCCATCTTTTCTCTTCGGGACACTTTAGCAATGTTTCATTCTGTGCTTGTATTAAAACCTCACAGCCATCCCCTGACCACCTAAAGATGCTCAGCCAAAATAAGCCCCCTGCAGCTTCCCTGGGTTTTTCTCAGTCCCCTCCTTGCCGTGGGCGTTGTGTGGCTCCTCTTCACTGAATGCCAGTGTTGGAAATTGTTTTTCAGGACTAAGTGAGAAGTAGGTTCCTGCCCTGAGTTAAGCAACACTCCATGGTAGTGATCCAGTGTCTCAATCAAGGCAGGAAGAAGTAAGGAAACTGCTTTATCCTCCTGAGTGCTCAAAGCAATCCCCAGGGCCTGGGAATGGGACATCTGTCAGAAAAGAGGGAGATAGAGGGTATCTTAGGGCTACATTTGTTTCCTGTGGCTGTGCCTTTGGTTTGTTTTATCCCTTTCCTCTCCCCCTTACCACAATTCAGGACTGTGTATGAGTTCTTTTCTCCCCTTTACCTTTATTTATTTCCTTTACTGAGGCAATAATTTTGCAATCTGAGGGATTCAGAGCCAATCCCATTCTTCCTTTCTACCTTGCTGTCTCTTTTCCCTGCCACTGCCACAGCTGCAGTGCCACGCTGTGAACAGAAACTCAAAGGTCCTTTTATTTTTGGTTGATTTTTGCTTTGCATTCCTTCCCTTTCTCTTGCATTCCTGCTCAGAGTAGCCCTAGCAGCTCTTTTCCCTCATGTGGAGCATCAGGCCTCCTGCTGAAATCTTTCCCTCCCTGAAACATGGCCTTGTGCTGCATCTCACCCCTCATGCAGGTGCTCAGCACGGAACAAACTTCAAGCCTAGTTAAGAGCTATTTCAGGGGTGAAGTGGGCACGAGATAAGGTACAGTTTTAACACTCAGCCTTTATCCAGGGGAAATTGGATGTTAATTGTAGTGACACTGCTGGGGTGGACAGTCTTTCTAGTTCTGAATGTTATGCAACAGCAGCTATGTGACTTCTTCATCTGTACAATCAACTTGAAACTGTCTCAATTAAATCACACTTGTAATTGCTGCTACCATGAAAAAGGGGAAAAGCAGCTACAAGAGGGCTCCAAAATCCTGTCTCTGACTCCTGTACCTTGGTGAACATTGCCAGTAGCTTCTCTGGAGATGGAGACCTGGAGCTCACCTGAACATGGAACAGAGTTGAATAATCCCTTTCACCTGTTGTACCTCACAGGTTTGTCCCTTGCCTTTCCTTTGCTCGTCCTTGCCCAAGCCAGTCATGACCAACAAAACTTCAGCTGCTTGGCCAAGTGTGTCACAAGCCACTGCACCTTAGTCTTGGCAAATTTATCTTGCTGTTCCAAAAATTCCTCACACTCCTTGGCATTTACCCCTGTGGGTATTTGTAGACTGTTATGTCTGCCCTTACTTGTTGTTTAACCATTTAGCTGTGTCCTCATAAATCATTCCCCCCTCAGCTCTTTAGCTGGGCTCCCTGCCTGTGCTGCTAAGTGTGAAAACACCAGGCTGAGCCCCCCTCTCCACATCTGCTCCCCACAGGGTTCTATTGGTGGCACAAAGTCATTGCTCAAGCCATGATTTCATTCCTGGCCTGTTTCATGATCCCTTGCTGACCAAAGGATCTCTGGTTCTCTGCAGCAATTCTCTGGTTTTATTTCCCAGGTCCTCCCACATTCTTCTAAGACTTGTTCCACCTCTTCCCCTGACTTAAAAACCCCAGTTCAGGCTCCTTGCCCCTTCTCCCCAAGAGCACAACTTCTGGGAGTAGCAGAGGCAGGGAGTACCCTGCAGTTGTTCTGTTTCCACTTCCTTCATCCCTCAGTCTTTTCTGCAGCCAGAATCCCTTTCCAGGGGCAGCTGGAAGATGGGCACCCACAGGGGGGCATCCAGGACATCGCAGGTGGGTGGCATGGGCACCCACAGCACATCTCTGAGGTGGGTGTCTAGTGGTGCAGCTCCCTGGAGCAGGGTAAGGAAGAGTAACTGGCTGCATTCAAACCTTCTTTTTTTCAAATGTGTGGCAGGAGCTGGCCAGGGATCTGGGCCACATGTTTATCACATTTACCACGGGAAATTCTGGCATTTTGCTCCCTCCTGTGGGCACCTGTCTGCATTCTTGGAGTCTGGACTTAACACATACAAATTTCAGGAGCTTTGTGATGAGGACAGGATATGCTGATTATATATATATATTATATTATATTATATGTTGATTAAGGCATCTTGGAAGCTATCTGGATCTTAAATTAATTGCCACAAAATATTACCAGGCAGAAGAGAACCTTCCAAAAGGTACATTTATCCAGTTTATGAGGACAATGACTACAGCAAGGATTGAAAATAATTGAGAGCTGTGTAAGGCACAGGAGTTACTTCAGAGTCCAAAATGAGACTTTGACTTTTAGGGAGAAGAAAGAAACTTCTTGTGGGCAGATTTGCCCATAGCTACCTGTTGCAAACTTCCTTTTACTTTTTTGTTACATTTTTGTGTGTGGTTGCAACCACAGATAGAAGAAGGACCAGAGAGATCCCCAATCTGGCACAGGGTGTCATCCAATCAGTCCAGCATGTTGTACCATAACGTGCAAAGTAAAGTGTTGTTCCCTTTTCAGCTGATAAAAATTTGGAAGTTGCAAAATGATCACTAAAGCAAGAGACAGGACGTGATGGATGACATTTATTTTCCTAAAAGCTCAAAAACTCTAGACAAGCCTCCAGTCTGTGCTGTGTTTCCTTCCTACTTGCACATTCATTTTATCTCCTCCACTCTCATCTCACTTGTTCCTGTGTTAGGTGGGGCTGATCCCTGCACTGAGATCTCTTTCAGGGCTCTTTCATCTCCAGCTGGGAAGAATCATCCATTTGCCTTGTGCCAGAGGAAGAATTCAGTTCTGAATTCGGGATGATGTGTTTGAAAAGCTACTTTTGTTTCACCTCTGAGCTCCAGAACCACCCTTTAAATCTTTGAACATGAGCAAGAGAGTCCAATATGACCATGAGTTAAGTTAAATTGTACCTGGGAAGATTAGTCTTGTTTAATGGCTCTGTTCAAATATTCTATTTATCTTTACATTAACATAAAAATCATGCAGTCTTTCTCCTCTGAAATAAAGGATATTCTTATAAGAAATTCAAGTCTCTGCATGGTTTTTTTTTTTTTTTGGTTACTGTGACTGTACAGATGCACTTTTAATTTTTTTTAAATAACTCCCTTAGCCACATTTCCCCCCCCCTGTTTAAATCTCTTCAGACATAAGGCAAGTACAGAGGAAGAACTACAAGTGTAAAAAAGAAAAATCTTGTTCCTCCCTCAGATCTCCAAAATCATGGCTAAGTGTTGCACGTTTATTTAAGCTGTTGTTGAGAAAGCCACTCATGTTCAGCAAATTATATTAGATTTTCAAAACCTTGGCAATGGCTTTTGAAATTTGATTTTCTGTGTCCCAGATAAGAAAGAAATGCAATAATCCACTTGGAAGTGAGGGTCTTTCAGTTCTGTCTGGTTAGTAGTTCAGTAAAAGTTTAAATATCGATTCACCAGGAAAGGTTAGTCCCTGTCATGCCACCTGATGCTCTGCTACAGGGTTTTATGCTCTTTTTCTGGGCCTTTTCCACCAGGTCCATGAAATCTGACTTCTCTTTTTGGCTTCTCATTGTCCCATTCTATATTGATCATGCTGGAATGATGACCTCTAGAGAAGGTCCTGGAAATCTGTGATTTAAATATTGAGTCTGCCCTGGCATGGGCTACACACTCATCAGACTAAACGAAAAACAAAGCTGAAATCCCTTCTGAAAGTGAGGTTCAGTGTTTAAAATGAACCAGTGGATATGTCTCTCAGAAATGTCCACATCATCTTCAAAAAGCATGGAGGCTGAATCAGGTTGTCTGATAGAAACAGGTTCTGCCCTGGTATTGCACAAACAAATGTGGGAACGCTGCAGTTTTGGAATGGATTGGGATCTGCAGAAAGGGGCTGTGATCCCTGTGACCTCCTCACGAGCTGTGAGTGCCTTACAGGAGGAAATGTGGGACCAAGCTGAGAACCTTTGTGCTGGCTGTGTGAAACAGTTCCAGCTTTCTCTGCTGGGGAAATGTGGAATCCTTGGCTTA
Organism: Motacilla alba alba; assembly: GCF_015832195.1. Classification (NCBI taxonomy): domain Eukaryota; kingdom Metazoa; phylum Chordata; class Aves; order Passeriformes; family Motacillidae; genus Motacilla; species Motacilla alba. Next base: position 3,462,658 of record NC_052023.1, on the reverse strand, counting down.
GGGTTGATCCCATGAAATGGCCTCATGCCCACTGACTCAGGGCACTGTGTATAAATTGGGTAATCAAAAGCTGATTGCCTCCTCTAAAGCATCTCTCCTCTTCAATCTGGTGGGCCATTTCATCCCATGACTGATTGCATGTCTTCTCACTTGCATTTGATCCAGCCTCCACAGAAGGCAGTAGGAGTTAATTTTCTGGTTTTCCTGGGAAAAGAACTGAGCTCTGTCCTCAGGGAGTGACTTTCTCTGAGCAGATGGATGTTGCTGAGCAGTGCAGTCAGAGCAGGATCTCTGCATAAGCCATGGGCTGATGGCAATTCTCCTGGTGCTGCTCAGGAGAAGGCCCTTGACATACCCATCCTCTCTAAGAAGCAGAAGCACACATTTCTGTGGCTTGCTCTGCAAGCACCTTCCCCCTCAGAGATGGTGCATTTAGAGCACCAAGAGTGGAGGGAAGTGTAAGAGGGTTTCTCTTTTCTTCCCAGGCCACTTCTAAGCAGCAAAAAAAGAACAATTAAGAATTCAGCTGACTTATCCATTAAATATAATAGATTTTAAAAGCCATGATTTTTTTTTTTTTTGAGTAAAGATGCACTTGGAAAACCTCCTTTTTTAAAAAACACAAGCTTACACTGTGAGTTGTGGCCACAAAATTATTACTACTTCGTACCTGCAGCTGAAAAAGGAACCATGTACCTCTGGATGTCAAATGTGGCTTTAATCTGCTTCACAGCTTGTTTTGTTTTGTTTTTCTCTGTTTCATTTCCCTTTGCGGTGTTAAACTCTGACCCTGAAAGGTGAGGAAGTGAAGGAAATGGAAGAGTGAAATTTGGGGAGTCTGAGGCAAAAGAGCCAAAGGAACCATGGGACAGCCTGTCTGGTTGAAAGATTGAAATGTAAGTGGACTCCTCAAATTAATTACTTTGGAACCCACTCACTTCTGGATGTGGACTCCCTTAAGCATAAGTCTTACATGATGTCACCGAGATGGCATTTGGGGCTGATTTATGTTGGCACAGGAGTGGCCATAAAGTGCACATGTGTGCCCAGAGTAGCCCCTTTTCAAACAGAGCATGTTTATAGAAACAGGAAACGTGGCTGGAGCAGGAGCACCCCGAGCCACTGCTGTGTCAACAGCATCACAAATACAGGTATCCAGGATCTGCACCCTGCCTGCATTTTCCATGGATTTCCACTCTGCTCTGTAGCCTGGAACATACTTACAAGAGATTAGTTGTTGGTGGATGGAGGAAAAATGACTTATTAGGTGAAATTTGCTCCACTAAAGATGAGTATCTGACCAAGAGTCACATTCCACATTTTAATCCTTTTCTTTCTTACTCTGTCTAATCCACGGCTGATATTTCACAGTGATAATCACTCTCTTTTTTTTTCCTCCTTGGAGAGTGAGGACATGTTATATTAATTATATCTGATTCTGTAGTCCCATAATTTTTCTTGAAAAACGATGTGATTTCTGACTGAATAAATCTGAAGCCTTCAGGTCATGTTCAGGGTTGTGTAAACTTTTCACAGTTCTTTATAGTACATTAGAAACAGTTAAATATATACAAGCATTTTTAGGAGACAGAAAAGCAGATATAAATGAAGGTGAAAAATTGCAGGGCAGTTTCAGTGACTGAGAAAACCATACTCTCTGATTCCTCAGATGCATTTCTTTGCATGTTCAGTCTTCAACCTGTTCTGAGTTGTGAGGTGCTATAAATACACACAAATAACCAGCTCCGTGATCTGTTTGGATCTGCTGTGCCTCTAGTGAACTGAGAGGGGTTTCATGCTCCCAGACCTCAGTGTTGTGTACACAAAGCAGCCTCCTCTAAGTTTCTAAGGAGAACCAATGATGCAGGGGGAATCCCTTTTCTCATGTGGTATACAACTCTCTTTTTCTCTTCCTCAATCTGAGAAACCCTTGTTTTGGTAATGAAACAATTCAGGAGATTTTTTTAGGGCACATCTGATATTAGGAGTTGGAAGAAGGATCTTCCTGTTGTCTCAGAGAGGAAATGCATGTGAATCCTAAAGCCCAAAATGCTGTGTCTATGAAGATTAGCTTGAAATAGGAATCTGTAATGAGTCTTTTCCGTGGATATATTTTACTCTTACACCTTTAGAACTGACAGGAGGAGTAAGCACTGCTCCCAGGAGCACATCTGTAGCACAGAGAGTGACAGCATTAACCAGGTAACTCAGAGAGTCTGGACTGTGCTCAGATTTTACTGAAAAGCAGCAACAACTGTGTTGCAGTTCTTGCTCAGGGGATGTAGATAATCTGGGTCTGACTGAATAGGCCCTGGGAGTAGGACTGGTGTATTACCTACTGAAGACTTACATTCCCTTTGAAAATGACATGGGAAAATATTTCTACCAGGAAAATACAGTTCCTTCATCGAGTGACTTAGGACTTGTTTATTTACTGATTGCAAGTCAGATAAATTTGTCAAAACATTTGTAACGTGCAGAATGAAAAGCAGAACCAAACAAGCTGCCCTTGGTGTTTTATTGCAGGAATTATTTCACGTCTGATTGCTGAGTGTAGCACTCAATGAGTATCCTGACATGGTCACTGCTATTGAGGAGCAGACAGGAGCTGTGATGCTCTGTTGGATTTGGACTGGGATGTATTTGTCTGCTTTTTATTGGAAAATTGCTTGCAGGTAAAGGCTTTATTTGAGTTCTCCTTTGCTGTTTGCTGTTTCATTTCAGGGCATGCTGGTGTGTTTGGGACAAGATTAGAACAGAATAACAGGAACACTTATCAGAAGGATTGGGAAACAGATACTGTAGTGCTGAGTGGGTGTCATGGGGGAGGGATTTTAACTTCCCTGGATTAGTGCCCAGCACAGGGGTAGATGTAGGAAAAATCACGTCGGCAGAGAATTGCGTGTTGAGAGTCTGTGGGTGTGAGCTGAGGACGCCCCACAGCAGCCTGGAATCCCATCTCTGCTGTCTGGAATTGCAGGAATAGGCAGCACAGGAGCTCTGATGGCTAAAGGGGCTGTGTTCCCTGTCAGAACAGTGTCCATGCAGGCCTCAGATGCAAATAGATCTGTTTGTTAGAAATCAGAACATTTCTTTCCCAAAGGTAAGAAACACAAGGTTTTCAAAGTCCTGAAACACACTTCAGCTGTTTGGGAGAACTGTTTTCCTTCGAGCTCATTGAAGCCAGCACTTGTCTCTGTTACTGCCCACTGCTCCCATCCAACAGAGATCACTGCCTCTGAAGGACTCACAGCAATGCACTCTACTGGGATGGGGAAGAGCTGCTGGCTCTAGCAGCCAGTTTGACACCCTAGTAAGGATTCTGAAAATTAGGAAGTCTCTGAAGATGCATGTTAGAAGGTTGCTGGGAACCAGATTTCTTATTTTTGTGCCTTAACTTTCCTCTGAAATACAAGCTGAGGTGTCCATATGCATATTTGTGGACTGGGAGTGTGGTTTAACACCAAGCTGGCCCCTAACAAATTCTCAGACTTTATAATCTTTATACAATTGTTTGTGCCCCCTGTGTGTACTTGAAATTAATGTACATGATGCACACAGAGCCATCAGAACAGGATATGAAACAGGAACCTCTGGAGTGAGCGTGAGCCGGACACAGATGTAAAAGCCTTCAGGAGAACACGCTGCTTGCTGACGTTTGTCAGAAAGGGGTGGCCCGGAATCCCAGCCCAAGCAGATGTGTTGCAACAGGCACAGGAAGAGATCAGTCTTAGTGTCCCCTGATGGCTTCTCCCGGAGATTTGAGGCCATGCCAGCTTTTGTCTGTGATCCAGCCTGGATCTGGAATGAAACATTTCTTCCCAGACATGATGTGTTCATGTTTTGGTGTCTGTGAAGCAAAGACTTGATGTGAAACTGGACGGGGGAGCAGCAGCTTCTTATAACTTGTAACTTCTCTCTATTTGCATAAGAATTAGCCAGAGGAAGAAAAATATTTGTGCTCTTTTCCTAAGTGAAGTTTAGAAACTGAAGGGATTCACACTGAGATTTCCCAGCTGTGCTGTCATGGAGGTTTCCAGCCCACTCTGCAAGTTCACCCCAGAGCATCTTCCACAGTGATCAGCTCCAGCCTCTGGTCCTGTGTGACCTCTTCCCTTTCCCCCTGCCCTCCCCCAGATCCTGGCATCTTCCTTATCTCTGATACCCCTCATCTGACCCCTCCATTCCTGGTCTCACAGTGTCTCCTCCAGAAGCTGGACAAATCGACAGGTCTGTCAGGAGATACAGGAAGGGACCCTGGGGTTATCTCAGTGTGCAGGTTATCCAAGGGTTGCTCTCAAGAAATGGATCTGGGAGCAGTCCAAGTCATCCCAAGCTGAAGACAAGTGGAGGCTGGGCTGGTGAGTTCCTCGGGACCAGCTGTCTTGTGGCTATGGGGGAAAGATGAGAACTCTGAAAATAGTGGTGGAGGCGCCCTGAAGGCAGAAAGAGGTGCCTGAGATTGAGAAATGTGGAAGGAAAGTTATTTTTTTGGTATGCATTTGGGGACTTGGAATTGGCTTCCTCTGCAAGGAAGGGCTTCCTGTAATTCTTTGACCTGTTTTATACCCAGAAGGGAATTCTTTGGCACTGGATTCATGCACACATGGGATTTCACTTTGCAGTGAGGCTGCCCAGAGACAAACCACCTCCAAAATGGAATCAGCAAAGTTTTCCTCAGGTACAAACTCTGTGACTGCTTCCACGTTGGACTCCTGCTTGCTCATTCCTCGGCTGGTTTGTCAAAACTTCACAACGTTTAGGCTGCTTTTCCTTGCAGTGCTGAGTCATTCTCTGAATGGAGGGAGAATTAAAGGGTTTGTTACTGTAAATTTTGCTAGTCTCTGTCTGAAGTCCAAGTGAGAAAAACTGCAATGTCAGTTCGCTCAGAAATGAGCTTTTAAATGAACCTTTGTCCTCGATACTTTATATGTAACACTTGCACATATTTTGTTTTCTCTGTCACTTGTGGTCTCTTTAATTACACCACGGGAATCTGAACTGTGGCAGGATCAGGCACAGAAAAAGCATGACCAAAGGAAAACAGAAGTTTTATTGGTTTTAAGTAGATTTTTCAATCTAAGAGGTGACTTTCCTGAAAAGGCAACATGACATCCCTCTTTTGCAAAGGCTCTTTTGCAGCCCAGAGAAGCTGTGACTACCCCATCCCTGAAGGTGTCCAAGGCCAGGCTGGACAGGGCTCGGAGCAGCCTGGGCTAGTGGAAGATGTCCCTGTTCATGGCAGGGGGTGGCACTGGATGAACTTCAAGTTCCTTTCCAATCCAAATCATTCTGGGATTCCATGATTTATGTCCAGAACACACCAGTGCATACAGGGACTGGTGGGGTATGTATGTGCTGCAGCCTCTTTGCTGGGTTCAACCAAAGCCATAATTTTAAGGATTGTCCTCATGCACACAGAGGAAAATTCAGTTTTCAAAATTCTTTACTGGTGATGAAACGTAAGCCAGAACACTGTTGGGTTTTCTGATGTCAGTGTGAGCTGATGGAGTTGGCAATAAGAAAAAAATAGCCTTCAATTATAGGCTGAACATGTTTAAAAGAAGTCACTGAGACATAGATGGTATGGAGCCCCATATTACTATTATTATATTCAGTAAAAAAAGAGTCCATAAACTCTTTTCTCTCCTCCCTCCTCTGTTAAAAAATTAGTATCTTTGTCACATGTAAGAGCTGTACAAGTAACAGGAACAAAACATGTAGGTGTTCTGAACAGAGTCATTAAACAACATTTGTTAAGCACACCAAGTTCTGGACTAATTCATTCTGTAGCTCTTCTGTTTCATGTGCTCAGGTGATAAAGAATTATGCAGAACTTCCATCAGTGGCAATTTTATTTCTTGCCTTGAATCAAATGGTGAGTCAGAATGAAAATGTCACTGAGACATGGGCTGTGGTGAGACTCTGTGGCTGCTGGTTCCAATCACCCTGTACCTAGAAGGGGCTCTATTGGTGATGCAGGAGCCCAGGCCACCAGTGAAAGGATAAGGCAATAATTAAACTCCACTTGCAGCAGAGAAGGCTGAAAGTTGATAAGCCATGAGTTTAAAAATGTAATATTCAGTGGTACTTCAAAGAAAGGGCACTATTGATGAAAGAGAAACATTTCATGGTAAGAAGTTAAAATGGAACAGAAACATTTTCCCCATTTTTTGCAGACTTTTCCTCTAGATAACATTTCTAACTTCTTTCTGAATCTTCTGTGATCTGGGGTAATGGGAGCAGTAATTTTATGGTATAATAATAACACACAATACAAAGATAACGTATTAAATATGATCTATTTATATATATAGCCTGGCACTGGTTTTGGCTGTGGTAGTTACCATCAACACAAATGTCCAGGAGGAAGCATCCAGCCCTTAGGCACTCTTCATACAGCAAGAAAGTTTGGAAACTTCTGGTCTTGGGGTTGGATGCACCCACTAGCACTGTACTTGAGATGCACTCCCACTCTGGATTGAGTCTACCTACCTTCTCTGCAGAGTTTGAAATGCCACTGCTCTGAATGATTCTTCGCCCACAGAGGGAGGGAGGAATTCAAATCAGCTGGGGAGCAAAGCACTCTCCGCTGGGAATAGGAGGAAAGAGGGCTCCTGGTGGTGGGAGAAGTGGGGGAGGAAACAAAACCACTTTTGGGGAGAAGTGGGTTCTGCAGTATGGGAGGATATGGATGAAGTGGGACAGGATGTGAGAGCACCAGACGTTGGCAGAGGAGAAAGAAAAATGGATGTTCATCAAGCCCTAACCATAGGAGGAAAATAAAGGATAATACAGTGATGGAAAAGACCCTAAAACTTGGGGTTTTTCCATGAGGATACCCAGCCTCATGATTTGAGGTGACCCTTGTCTTTCCAAAACTGTTCTCCCTAGCTGGAAGAGATGCTGCTCTTCGGGCCAAATCCCTGCAGCCCCAGCAGTGGTTTTAGCAGTGCCATCCCCTCTGGGAGCTGCTGAGCACCCTTTCAGTTCCCTGCAGGAAGCAGAAGCCAGTTCTGGTGCCTGGCGCATGGCACCCCTCTGTGTGCCCTGTGATTGCTCTGCCTGGAAAGCTGAGAAGCCCAAGCATGAGATGGGAGAGAAGGAAAGGAAGGCTCAAGGGAGAGTGGCTCTGTTTGCGTACTTGGCTGAGGGTGTTTTCATTGTAGAGCTCCCTATTTTTAGGTTTTACACTTTGCCATTGTCTCCTTTGCTCTGAGCTGAGCTGCTGCCTCTTATTGCTTCCCTTCACTACAGTGTGATTATAAAAGATGCTATTTTGACCTCATCGTGTTTTGGATTTGCTCCTGGCCTGCTTATCATGCTAAGTGAGGGTTCCTAGGGAAGGAACATCAATCCTGACAGGATCCAAGGCTCCAGGGATAAAATGACCTAACTTCTATCTTAGCATGTCAGCACTGACACACTTGTCTGTGTCAGGTGCCCACAGACCTGAGACAGGCTTTTACAAGGTGTTCCTCCAGTGCTTTTTTTACAAATTCACTTGGAGATTTCCCTGTTTGCCTTCCTGTTTTTAAGTCTTGAGAATGCAGATGGGTTGGTTGCACTTTAGGCTTCTTCATGCAATCAAATTGGAGAAAAATGTTTAGACATAATTATATACCCCCAGGAACTGGATCTCATTCAACTTGCAGAATAAATCACAACAGTTAGTAGGGCTGGACTGAAAAAGTCTAGAGAAGAAACGTCACACACAAAATGCCTCACTTGCACTAGTTTCTATTTATTTATATATTTACAGGTTCATTTACTGCACAGGTAGTGCAGAAATATGACCTATTTTGTTTAGATAAAATGAAAACATATTCATTCCTAAAAGTGAAAGAGTGAAGTCAGATGGATTGTCATTGCTAAATTAGGCAGATTCACCATTTTTTGAATGCTGCTGGTTTAGGAGGGACAAGGTTGAAACGGAAAATACCTGCCCTTCATTATGCAGTAGAGCTGGAAGGCAGCCAGAGTGACAATCTAGTCCAGCACTGATTGCTGGACAGTCTAATCCAATCTAGACTGGTCTGAAGGGTGTCTCATTTGTCCCTGGAGCAGAGGGAGCACTGCCTGAGCTGTCCACACTGTTTGGATACCGAGCGACTTTCCACATCTGCCCCTCTCCTGATTTCCCTCCTTTCTGAGAAAGTTCTGAATGCTTCTTGAGTACATTCTCTGTGTTTTGAGATAACACGTGAGAAGGAAACTTCTTGATAATTATATTTTTCTGTTAGCTGCTGGGGAAGTCTTTTCTTTTTTCCCTTCCCAGATTCACATGACTCTCAGGAGTCGAGGAGAAGATAGGTGAGCACTAAAAACAAACGCAGAACCATCTGGTGTGTGGAGGAGGGACAACTCCCACGCCGAGCTCGGCACTAACGCGCGGCATCTGCGGGGACGGGGATGTGCAGCACAATCAGCCACAGCGAGATCTGGCACCTAAACACCTTGGGGGATGAATGGTGGTGCCCAGGCTCCTTTCCACAGCAGCCTAGGGAGCAGGAACAGCCCCAGTGCAGAGGGAAGGGGTCAGGAGACACACACGTGGCAAGTGGGGCTCTGCACTCTCACTGTGTTTTAAGTGTTGCTGTGTTTGTTCCCTGGGAAAAAGGGCAACAAAAAAATCAGGAATGGTTGTTCAGCCCAGGAGAGTTTCAGCTTCTTTCCCTAAGGGGATGAGGGAGGACAGAAATTCCTCACAGTTACTCTCATGGAAGTTTCTTCAGGCTGTGTTGATACAAGGAAAAATGGATTCCCTGTATTTGTTGTCTTGCAAGTTGGAAGTTTTGTAGACAAACTAGCCCCAGACCGGGGCTGTTGCATGGAACAGCACTGCCAAACCTGAGATGAACTTGCTAACTACTCACACATCCACTGGGCAAAACTGACTGAGCTTCCAAAAATTCCTACTGCCTGTTTTGGGGTCGTGTTTAGCCCTCACTCCAGAGCTACTGCCGTGAGAGACCTGTTCTTGCTGGGGTGAAGCTGGTGCTCTCTGAGGCTGGGACAGGATGGATTGTCACAGAGCCAGCAATAAAAGTGTGATGCACTTCTACCTCCCTTTCTTAGTGAGGCTAATGATACTACCTAATGATACTCCCAAAGGCATAAGAGGTTCATATTTACAGCAAGCTTCAAAGACATAAATGGCTACAGAGTGGTAAAGTATCATTATCTGCCACTTTGGAGAGATGCTCCAGATTTGTAGGAAATTGGGCTGTTTATTCTACAATTCAGTGGAAAAATAAGTCTCTATAGAAACTACCACTTCAGAGGTATTTACATTTCTCTACTATGAAGCATCTTGAGAAAGAGCATTCCCATAAATAGCAAACTGATGTTGTTGCATTTAATAGAATAAGGTAATATTTACAAAAGACAGTGTATGTTCTAAGTATTATGATGGGGTTGCTGTGGATCCATGGAATATATTGTTAGGAGACTCAAATTTCCCAACAGGAAAAGCATTGACGTGTAAAAGCAGCGCATAAAAATTCCTTCATGCCCTCCCTGGTGATGAAGCTGCAGTGAAACTGAAGATTGAAGCTAATATCTCTGGCAAAGCTGATCCTTTAAAAGTTCACTTCTGAGTAAGATTGCAAGAAAAACACCCACATTTTCAGCTGAAGGTGCCCTTATATGCATGTGCTTGCAGTTAGAATTTGGGTATTTGTTACTGGTACTGAGCTGGGCAGTTTCCTCCAGCTCTGCAGTTGTAAAGAACCACATGAGTGTGCCTGTCTGTAGTTACCTAATAGGGAAAATGATACAACGAGAATAAAGAAAATACAAATAGCTTTTTTTTTTTTTGTATTTGCAGTGGTGGTAAGAGAAGTAGATTTGGAAAGGTTGGTGAGCAGTGGATTGTGAGCTGTATCCCTACTACCATCCTGTGTCCATCTTTTTCAAGGAATAGATCATTGCAAGAGCATTCTTTGAAAACACATCTGAAATGTTCAAGTGCCTGAACATCACTGATGTCTTCTTTGGTGGTTGAATGCTCTGAAAAATGTCAGCCAACACCTTTAATCAGGCCAGCAGCAGTGGAAGTTTATGCTCCAGATGTCAATTAATCACTCCAGTGGTAAATAATGGCTGAAGTGGTTCTTGGTACCAAAACATCTCACAGTGGCTGCTGCAGGTGCAGAAGTAAGAAGCATGTAGGAACCAGTATTGTCTTTTCAAGGTAATAGTTTAAGTCAATTAACAAATGCAAGCCCCAAATAACAGCCAATAAAAAAAAGGAGGGGCCAGGCTGCTGCTTCCTAAGTTGCTGACAAATGACTGAATTACAGGTCTTATAACAACAAATTGTATCGGCGCTGTCTTGACCCATTTACTCGATCCTGGTGTCTCTCCCATGGCTTTGTTTTGTTGTTTTTCTTGCCCAAGATTCCCAGAAGCCTTGAATGCAAGACATAATGACACAGCTCCTGCCCTGGTAGCACACTGTGCAGTCTTTTGTTTCAAGCACACAGCATGCACCCAGACTTGCTCATAAAATATCCATAGCAAAATCAGGCGATGCCTGTCTCTCTTATACATTTTTAAGAGCTGTGCCCTAAATCCATTAAAAGACTGATGCATGAACAGAAGAATAATCCTTCCTATCATGTGGGTGAGAAAGGAGTTGGGATCGAGTAACTGGACATATAAAACGAACCATGTGAATTTGCTGACTTCCAAACTTCTGCTATGGGAACATAGGATCTCTTGAAGTCCAGCTCTTTTGTCTAAATGGATTAAAAGTTTCCTGCATAATAGAACAGAGGAACTTTGCACAGTAAAAATGAAGCTGGTGTAAAGAAAGGTAGAACAATTCAAGAGTCAGAAGATGGTGAGGACTATGTGTATTGATAGAAGGTGCCTTCTAATTTCAGGACAACTAAGGTGAGGGAAATATGTCTTTATGACAAATTACTTTTGAAATGTGAAGTTCAATTCTCTTACTCCAGAAATGAATCTTGAAAATTCAATTCTATACGTTTAAAAAAATGGCCTTCATTGTTTTATCCTGAGGAGAGAAGTAGGGAACCTAATACCTCTCCACATGGATGTTCAAAGGAGAAGGGAATGAGCCACTAGGAAGGAATTGGGTATCTACATCCCTAAGGTTCTTTATAAAATGATGTTCTACACCTCTTATCAGGAGTCCTCTCATCTGATCTTTTCTGTCAAACTGTCTTGTCTTTAATTAGGAAAATTTACACTCCACCTAAGTCTTGGTGCTATACTTCCTTTTCCTATTCAGTGTCTTGCATCTTGGAATCATTTGCAGATGCCCTCAGAGGTACATTCCACTCTTTAGCCATGTCCATAGGATTTCAGATGTATAGATGGGGCCCAGAAGCAGCTGGTTTTCCTTCCACGGAAGGTGGGAGGGGATGAGGAGGGAGATGGACACATGGCCCTTACCAAGAATAGGGTGTTGTGTTCCTGCTCCTGAGTTACTGCCCAGCATTACAGAGCCCCTTGCAATTCCCAGGGCCCATCCTCCTTGGGGAATGTGAACCTCTGTCCTGAGGCAAGGACATTAAATGGCATTGAAATTTAGTTATGCTTAAAAGCAGATTTTCATAACCCATTGGGAGTGTGCTGACTGAGTGCAGCCCCACACAGCCACCTCCGTTGGTGCATTCCTCAGTGGGTCAGGAACTTCCAAGAAAGCAGCACAGTGTTTTCTGGGAAAAAAGTTGGAAAGAAAAAGTAGCTTCAGCATTTAGAAATGAATTTCTTTAGAATATACTCCCAAGTTCTTTGATCTCTGGAGTATGAGGTGACGCACAAATCTCCTGGTGCTTTTGCACACTTGACCCTCAAAGCCAGGGGCTCTGTAAGAAGAAAATAAGAAAGCTTCATAATGCATTCTTGGGAGCCTTGACTGTCTGAACTGGGACTGCCCAGATTTCTGTTATTAATTCATCTTAATTCAGAAATGGATTGTGCATTGTCCTCACTTGTTGCTGGTGTCACTCCTGTGAGCTTGGTGGAATTCCTTGAGTGAGCAGGATCAGTGTTTGCTGGTTAGAAACAGACCAGAGGACAAATCAGCCTCCATAAACTCTAGGACTTCACTCTGAAGAAAATCCCTCTGACAGAATCTTCAGTAACTAACTTATCACACAACTTTAAAAGTACAGTTTACTGTAACTATTAATTTGGGATTTTTCTATTTTGGTCATCTGCTTTTTAAATGACTTGTTACTAGAACTGCCTTTGCAACTTGTTACTCTCTTTTCTACTTTCAGTTTCCCTCTGTACTGACTTGGTTGTAAGTAGGCTGTGGTTTTCTGAAAATGGAACTGTGATGTTTGCTGTGTTTTCTTACAGAAGACATGTGTTAAAAAAAAAACCCAAACAAAAAACCTAACAAGAAACCAAACCCAAAAACCCAAACACCAAGTGACCACCATAAAACCCAACCTAGCCAAAATCTTAATTCTTTCCCCCAAGCATTTAAGTTACTACTATCAAGACAAATTTAACACAGACACTATAATTGCTTCTCCAAGATACTATATTCACATCTAATTGGATATTTTTAATAATATTTGCATTTTAAGGGGTCCCATTGTGTGCATAGATCAGCTTGAACATGTGATATGTGGATGCTTGACCAAACCTGCAGGGGATGAAGTTATCACAATTGTGGTTTGCCTCCTTTCTTTGTTTGTTTTACAAATAGCAACCTCAATTTTGCATTTCTGTGCCTGGATCCCAAATCATGTCAGGTGGCTTCTGTATCGGATGGAAGCCCACCCTCCTGGTTTGGGAGTAGGAATTACAATTACCAAAATATCTTGATTTTCAGCACTCCTCTTAGGAAAAAAAGATGTCATTATTAATATAATAATTTATATAATAATTTATTTTCTGTATTTCTAATTTGACATCCCCTCTGATCTTGATTTCACTTTCATATGGTAACTTTGATTATTTTCTCTTTCCATTTTAAAATACCTCAGGTTACTTCAGGCACAGATTTTTGGTCAGTAGGTGACCTCAGCTGTTGCTATCATCAGCTGGTATTCAAATCAGCAATATCTACTTGGCTGACATTTCATCTGGGCTGTTGAATGTGGTTAGAGAAGTTGGGTTCCCAAATCAGGAGCATGGGATACTCTCCCTGCCTCTCTTCCTCTGTTCTGTGGGAAGTTCCATCCTGGTGGGTTCCTGTTTTGGGTGAGGAGTGGGGACTGAGCAGACACGAGCCACGTCCCCTGCACGTGCTGCTCTGGCATTTGGCTGCCAGCACTCGTCCATCGCTTTTCTGCAAAGCTGTGCTTGCCATGTCGGGCCTGGCAGGGCCTGGAATGAGCCATTTCCTTCACATCTCCTTTGCCTGTAACAATCTTGAACTTGTTGACCCGTGTGCCTATTAATTATTGATATAACGATGCATTATTTAGGCTTGTTTCAGCAGACGGATACATTATTACTAGGCAGACATTTGCCAGACAGGCTGATAGATAGCATCCTAAAAAAAGTCTCCAGTTGCCTTTGTACAATAAAGGCCTGTAACTTCATTACTTTCCTCCCAACCCCCTCCTCTTCAGACCATGAAACCTTAATAGGAATTTAAGTGTAATAATGATCTCTGTAGACAACGGGCTTAATCTTGACTGTGTTGGAGTTGTGGTCCTGATGTTGGTCAGGCCTCAAAAATACAGAGGAAGTTGCCTTCACCAATCTGCTAAAGCTGGTTTTCCTATGGTACAATGAAATTATTTTGTTTTTCAACCCCTTTCCGTAGAAAGGAGAACCGATTTCTCCCTTGGTTGCTACGAGCTGTGTTGCAACCCTCCAGAGCTGCAGGCAGAGCTTGATGTGTATCTCCCAGGGAAACCTGCCTTTGATTTTGTCTAGGGATCCAAGGAAAAGGCATATCAAAATGGATTATCTGTAATTTAAAACAGGCGTTTTGGAGCCTTTGGAACTGCGGCGTCGCTGCAGCTGAAGGGAGAGGAGGGAGCCCAGTCCTTGGTGGGCGCTGCGTCGGGGTGGCGAGCGCAGAGCGGCTCCCGGCTGACAGCGGTGCCGGGGACGGGACAGCTGCTCACGCCTGCTGCTGCCCTCCTTCCTCCTCTGCTGCCCTCCTTCCTCCTCTGCTGCCCTCTTTCCTCCTCCTCTGCTGCCCTCTTTCCTCCTCCTCTGCTGCCCTCTTTCCTCCTCCTCTACTGCCCTCCTTCCTCCTCCTCTGCTGCCCTCCTTCCTCCTCTGCTGCCCTCCTTCCTCCTCTGCTGCCCTCTTTCCTCCTCCTCTGCTGCCCTCCTTCCTCCTCTCCTGCCCTCCTTCCTCCTCTCCTGCCCTCCTTCCTCCTCCTCTGCTTCCCTCCTTCCTCCTCTCCTGCCCTCCTTCCTCCTCTCCTGCCCTCCTTCCTCCTCCTCTGCTTCCCTCCCTTCCCTGCTGCCCTCCTTCCTCCTCCTCTACTGCCCTCCTTCCTCCTCCTCTGCTGCCCTCCTTCCTCCTCTGCTGCCCTCCTTCCTCCTCTGCTGCCCTCCTTCCTCCTCTCCTGCCCTCTTTCCTCCTCTCCTGCCCTCTTTCCTCCTCCTCTGCTGCCCTCCTTCCTCCTCTCCTGCCCTCCTTCCTCCTCCTCTGCTTCCCTCCCTTCCCTGCTGCCCTCCTTCCTCCTCCTCTGCTGCCCTCCTTCCTCCTCTGCTGCTGTCCTTCCTCCTCCTCTCTCCTGCCCTTCCTCCTCCTCCTCTGCCCGGCAGCCTTCGCTGTGTCGCCACCGCCTCCAGCCCTGATGTCAGAGCCCCGCTGCTCCCCACGCCGTCCCTTCGAAAGCAGAAGAGGCACAAAAAGAGGAAGGAAAGCAGACGAAGGGCAAGAAATGCAGACTCGAGTGTACGAGGCCGACGGCTCGTTTGATTTCCAGGGGCTTCCTCTCAAGAAACAGTTCTGGGGAAGCGATTTCAGAAAGAATCAGCTGCTGTTTTCAGAAGTGATCTGGCACCGACTGCATAATGCCGTGTGGGCACGTCCTGCTGCAGTCAGACCCACACTGGGGTTCTCCTGCTGACACCTTGGGTGCTGTGCTGAATGTTTTTATTCTTTGTGAGTCACTTCTCTCTCACTTCTGATCCCCTGCTACGGCAGAGCCAGGAAAAGCTCCCTTACTGCAACCCCAATTTGACCAACGTGTTTGTCCCCCTTGCTCAGGGTCATCTCCCTCTCAGACTCCCCTCACTATGTGGTCACACTAATATTTCCCCTGGCTTTCAGGAGCAGCAGCCACACTGCTCCCCTTCCACCAAACCAGGATCTCACCCTCAGAATGTGTTAATCTCTTCATTTCCCCCTGTTCAGCCACACTCCCAGAAGTCCAGCCTTGTTCAGCGGGAGAACCCAAAATGATCCTTTGGGTCTGTCCAAAACTTTTAACAACAGACTGGACAAAACAATAACTGAGGAAACCTGCATCGATTTCCTGACTGCTGCACAGTGTATTGTGTGTCTTGGTCAGCAGCTTCGAGATGTCCAGGTTTGCTCCAGCTCATGCCTTCTCCCGATTTATACAGTCTGTCTTATTCCTGCTGACATTTTGTTGTTCTTTGTCCAGACAGCCCAGTGAGGGACTGTCATCATCTCAT
The DNA here is from genome assembly GCF_015832195.1 of Motacilla alba alba. Taxonomy (NCBI): domain Eukaryota; kingdom Metazoa; phylum Chordata; class Aves; order Passeriformes; family Motacillidae; genus Motacilla; species Motacilla alba. Next base: position 3,447,056 of record NC_052023.1, on the reverse strand, counting down.
TTGTCAACTATCTCCTTCATCCTGTCTGTCCATCAGGCAACCATCATTATGAGGCAATCCCAGCCTTCCACAAGATCACTTCCCAGCTCTTTTAACTTGTAAAATGGTTTTCCTGAGCCATCTTTTTAATTTTTTTCCCAGTGGTCCTCCATTTGAATAGATGAGCACCAGAGTTTAACAGCCCTCCCTTGTAGTCCTGGAGAGGATGGAAGAATTTATTCTGTCACCTGTTGTGGATTTTATCTCTATGTAGGGACAGGGAAGCTGCTAACTCCCACACTCAAATCAAATTTTAAGTCTGACATGAATAAATGTGTAAAATGCAAGTCTCTAACACTGAATACACAAACTCTCTGTAGACTGTCTAAATTATTTCAGGCTAGTTTACTGAAATGAAATTACATAAAAGTCATACAAAGCAGCACATTGTTATGTAAAACTCTACAAAGCAAGTGCTGTGATTTTTAACTGAGTTGAACAAATAAAAAATTAAGTGTAATTTTTGTTCAGGGCCATGTGTTAGCTTTTGAAAACAAAAAGGAAATAAATGGACCAAGTCACACAAAACATATGTCTGCAGAATAATGATAAAATATATACTGGACATCTTGGAAGTGTGGTTTTAATTCTTGCTGGTGTTGTGGCTGGAGGCTTTTGTTGTGCAAAAAAGCTGTTCATTTTACAATACAGAATGTTTTCTATTTTTACTACATCAGGAATAATGGAATCCTCTTGAAATAACATGGAGGGTTCTGAGTCCTTCAGCTGAGACACCTTCCTGGGAAGTGCTGCTGACTGTGGTCATCCTGGCCAGGCTGTGGAGGAGACTGGCTTGGGGTACCAAACCATAAACTTTGAGGCCAAAAATTCCAAGGAAAGGTTTAGGTGTGACCAGCTGGATTTAGGCAGTTTCACACAGAAGTTCTGACGCTGTGCCCTCAGGGTCGCTTTGTTAAAAAAAGCTGTGTGAGAAGTTTCTGCGCTCCCTATTGTGTGCACACTGCTTTTGGGAAGAGAGGAGGTGGTGGTGGCTCTGGCCATGACAGGAAGACTCTTGCAATGTCTGGCTGCAAAGGCACTTGTCTCCCTTGGCACGTTGCCATGGCCGAGTCCCCAAGTGCTGCGTCACGTCCCTGTCCCTCCCAGGGCAGCGCAGTCGTGGGGCGTTGCTGGCAGCACTCAGGGCATGGGCCCACACTGTAACAGCTTAATTAGCTCTTCCTTGTTAAGCAGGATTTCATAATGCAGGTACACGTGTTCAGCTGTCAGCTCCATTCTTGCAACAAAAGGAAAACCAAACCAGTAATAAATAGAGAATATTGCACAAGCCAGTCTCCAAATAATGGCATTGGGCGGAACACGAGAATTAGGAGCTGTGGCTACAAAGCAGATTGGTGCTTCCTATTTCTCCTAAAAACACAGCTCATCAGCAGCCAAAGGGGTATTGAAAGCCTGGAGATGCCTTTGCTTCCCTCCTGGGGCTCTTGATCCAGGTCTGTAGAAGTGAGGAACTGAGCCCCATGCCTTGTCTTTTCCCTCTGACATCTGGTTTAGTTCCAAAGTACTGAGAAAAGCCCTGCAAATTCACCCTCCTGCTTCCTGCTGCGAGAGCCCCTGACACTGCACAGGCCTTTGAGCTCCCAGGTCATGAAGAACTGAGAAACCAGGCACTGACTTTTCAGTATTATTTTGAATGGCTGTAGAAAGAGATTTCTAAATGCGTAGATAAATCAAACATTAAAAATAGAGTCAAAATTATGGCAAATAGATGGAAAAGCTACTTTAAAAACCACCCGTATCAATTTTTAAAGGTCTTAGCTTAGATTTAGAAGGTAATGATTCATATTTGTCGCAATATTTTTTGAAGAAGGCAGGTTAACATGACCAGTAGATGCGTATTCATCTCTCAGTACATTTGTATTGAAATCAATGAGTAACTGAAATGATTAATACCGTTCCAGATTTCTTCAAACAACATTAAGCTACAAATGTCTTATTTTTAAAACCCCAGAATTTTCTTCAGATGTTTATTTTTGAAACTGTGGTAGTATTGCATACCTAAAATATGAATGCATTTAGAATGTGGAATGTCCTCATAATAGAATATATTATACACAGGCTTCTAAAATATAAAGGCTTCCAAAAGCATATTGCAAAATTTAGATTTTGAAGCACCAAGTTCCTACAGTACTGTCCAGATTGGATAAAAAAAAAAAAAAGAAAAGAAAAATAATACTGAATTTGAGTATTTTTTACAGATGCCACTGAGACAACTTTTTCTGACTTCATTATTCACATGCCAGCATCACAAAATTCTAGAAAAAATGAGGAGAAGGGATTCTTCTGCTGAAGAGGTAAGAGATACCTGAAATACCAGTTCCAGAGTGATTCTCCTCACCCCTAGCTTTGCTGTGCTTTTTCCTGGGAACTTCTGTGGCTTAGGCAGGGAGTTGTCCTGATGGATCATTGTTGTGCCCCACAGCTGACCCCTTCTCTGTCCTGAGTCACACACTGCGGATGGCAGCGTGGTGGGACAAGGCAGAAAGGGACAAAGTCACCCAGTACTGTGGGAGTATGAGACAAACCCAGTTTCAAAACCTTGGTACCTCCATTTAAGGGTATTTCAGCTGACAAGACCCACTTGAAGCTCTTGTGCCTGACGTGGATTTTTGCAGAAGTGCCTGACGCTTAATGATGGCAGTAATCTCTAGGACTTTCTTCCTTCACAGACTGAAGTTATGACCCCATTTTGCTTGTAAATTAACTTGGATTATCACCTAGGGCAAATAATGCTCTTGATCAAAATGTTACTGACAAATTTGTTGTTTACTTGAATCTAGACATAAATATGACCTTTGAACACTGTGAGGAAGAAGCTCTTTTTTTCACACGCATTTTTCACCAGAAAAACAAAAACTTGGAGATGATTTTATCCACAATTGTTTGCTCTAATTATTAACATATTTTTTAATGCAATGGTAATGTTTTGTGGGGGAGGGAGGGATAATTTTCTGGGCAGTTCTATTCTGAACTGAACCCATCTGACATGGATATAATCAAGATTTTACAACTACTCCGATGGATCAGTGCAGGAGGGAATAATTTACACTCCCCTGGAAGTGGGAATGCTGTACAAGCACCATCATCAGGGATACTCAACTGAGCCTCGAAAAGAATGCTATTAAGCTTTTTTTTGCATTAATTATGCTTAAACCCATCTCTCTAGTGATACTGGGGCTAATTTTTAATTGATACCCTTAAATCAATTCCTTCATGGACAGGCAGTGGTTGATGATGAACTCCTGGGGAAGGGAAGCCAATATTGTCCTGTCAGCAGTCAGGTACATTATAGCCCACACTGTACATCTCCTGCTGATGTGTTTTGATGGTGCTCATTTCTCCTGGCATGCTTTTAGCTCCCAGGGATTCAGATGTGTCAGCTACTATAGCTGTAGGAAAACATTGATGATGGATTTATAACACTCAGACTTCAACTTAGTGACCTGAAAAATGGCTGTGGATTTGCTTTTGCAGCAAAATTGGTTTTGCCCATACAAACCCCTTGCTTGCTAAGTTCCCTTATCTGTATTTTAATGAAACATTTTATCCTGGTTATAATTCATGACTCTTGTCAGAATAAGTTTTCTCAATGAGGCATAGTTGGGGTAGCTACTGAATTTATGGGAAGGAATCAACTTAATCTCTTTAAAAGCAAAGTTGTCTTCTGGAGTGTCAATTGAACTCTACAGAATAATAGTTCTGAAATATCTTCCTGTCTGTGGGAAGGAGGGGTTTCTCTGGCAGAGAGATGCTGGAGCTCTGTCAGGGCAATGGTTGGCCAAAGTTATACTCCTGAGCCAGCCATTCCAGCAAAAACCCTGATGGAATATTAAATAATGAATTAAATGTATCTAATATTTATTTCCCATCTACATTCTCCCATTGGAGAGGGAGCTCCCAGGGACAGTGTCAGCTGGATTTGTTGGAAGCTTTAATGAATCTCCTGAGAAGAAAAAGGATCTGCCCAACAGCAATCCCACTGGATGAAGTTAGGAGATGTTGGGTCACTTTCAGATTTTCAGATTATGGACTTTCCTGTGTCCTTGGATTAGCTTTTCAACCAGTTCTTTCTCAGTTTCCCATCTGCAAAATGGGACTGACAGTATTTCCCTCACTGACAAGGAACAGGCCTCTGCTTAGGTACTATCCCAAACTTTAGGGTAGATCTGGGATATGTTCTTGGACTTGTTGTTTTGTCTCAAGTAAAGATGGTTTCCACATGCAAATGAAACAGGATCTCTCTCCTACAGCCATACTTTTGAGGGCTAACTGGATTAGGGAGGACAAGTAAAAGAAACAGCATTTTAAAATTATTTCTGTGCTGCAAATCAGTTTAAGTGTTTTGAAGTTTCATAAGATCATCCCCTGTGGATGCCAGACAGAAGGAGCCAGATTATTTGGCTTTGAAGTACATCAGAAAGTGGTTTCTTCCCCTCCCTTCTCCAGCAATTCCTCTAATATTTCTTCCATCCCACAGGTGGAATTCAGCTCCTAGAACAGGCTTCCCCTGGAGCACCTCGGAGTGCATCCCTAACAGAGTCACAGGGATGTTGTAGCATGTAATTCATAACCAGAAACACTTCCCTTGTGGACAGGTTCCTTGACACACCCTAGGCTGAGGGCAGACAGCTGTGGTTTTCCTTCGGTTTCGGGAAACTGGGATAACCTCCCTCCTGCAAGTCACTAATGGACATGTTTGGCTCCTGGCACCCGCTGCTGCTGCAGTGGTGAGTGCAGAACAGGAGTTACTGAGCAGTGAACAGGCAGAAACCAGGCAGAAGAAGAGCAGGATGCTCCAATGTGCTGCTCTCCTTGAACCTTTAGCATTTAATCTGACAATTCACTCTGTCCTTGGCCTCTGGATTGAAGCACCACTTACCAGAGTGGGTTTAGTGGGATCAACCTCTCCGGAAGCACAGTGGGAGCAAAGGCCCTCTGGCCATGGTCAGTCAGTCGATGGGTTTGGTCAGTATCACTGCATGACCTGGATGTCCACCCAGTTCTGGTGGGCCAGTGAATAAAGGAGCTCTTCTCTCCTGGAGACTGGAAGCACTTGCATCCTCTCAAGGGATGAACGGGCCAGGGAGAGCAGAGCTGCTTCAAGGTGCTCAGCTTTGTAAGTGGCACAGAGCCCTGTTCCTTGGCCTGAGGAGACAGCAGAGCCCAGAAAGGGCTGCTGCTGTTTGTGGGGAGAAGGAAGCTGAACCCAGTTCCCTCCCCATCTCCACCCCATTGACTGAGCCCCTTCAGCCTCCTCGCAGGGGCCCCAGCCACCGCTCTGCTCTGTGAGAGCTGTGCCGGGAGTTCCTACCTCTTGTTTACAGCTCCCTACTCAGACCTGGTGTCTGCTTTCTCCTCTCAGCTAATTTGCAGACAGAGGCCTCGAGGGCTTTGGGTGGGTGCCACCAGACTCCTGCGAGCTCCAGCGGTCGTGTTCTTTCCCAGACAATGACTTCAGTAGCCTCTGGGCACCCCAGAACCTCCTAACAAACATCTCTCCTAACTGCCTTATTAACTGATTGCTCTAGTAAGATAATAATTAACACCCTTACTTGTGCCTTGGCTCAGCCAAAAATATTCTCAAGTGGACTTAGAAATGCATAAAATGAATAAATGATTTATGTTTACTATTTTTAATGGAGCTACTTATTAGCAAGGCTCTCATACAGAGCACCATAAAAACACTCCTGGTTTCGTTACAGATTTAGAAGGTGGTAATGAAAAGCTGTAGAGAATAAAATGGGGAAACACTCCCTGAGCCAAATTCTGCCCTCAGTTGTATTTAAAGGTCTTGCTGAGTTAAATTCTCGAGAGGATTTTGGCCAGAAAACCATTAAAATAGAGACAAATCTCTGTCATCTGCTCATTGCAGCTCAGCCATTCAGAACATGCCCCAGCCAGGAGAAGGGTGCCTGCCCTGTCAGTATAGACCCAAAAACCCAAGGGCAGGATGTGTCTCTGTGGAGCAGATCAGCCAGGCTGTGTTTACACATGCTTTCCATGTTCCTGACCCTACCAGGCACGAGACAGTCGGAATTTCACCATGGCAGCCCTGCAGGAGCTGTGCTAGCTTCAGGATGACTCCAGCACATCTGACCCTGGTGGGAAAGTGGGAAGGTTTGTGCTGCATATTTTCACTAATTTATGTTGTTCCTTGCTAAAAGCACTAATTAGGATGGTGTGGTGGACTTCAGAGAGAACCCTGACACAGTTTTTGGGACACGAATGCAGTGCCTTGTGCTATTGCTGGGTGACAAGAAGTGCCACCCTTCATCCATGTCCTCATGACTCCACATGGAAATGAAGGTGCTGCCCTTTGTGTTTAAGGTTTGGGTGCATTTAGGAGCCTTGACAGGTGGGGATGGAGCAGGTGAACCCTTCACAGTGGTGACTTTACTCTGATTTGATTCTCCAGCCACAGTGTTTGTTGTTCTGTTGCTGAACTGAAGCCATGGGTTCCATCCCAAGCTGCCAGGACACACAGCACACACAGTCCCCACATTTGTCTGACCAGCCATCTCAATCATATTGTTTTATTCCAGCCCAAAGAGGACTCCCAAGCCCTGCTTCCCACTTGCTTTCCAAGCTCTGTGGATTTCTGTTCAGTGAAGATAGTGGTGCAGGCACATATCCAGCTGGTCCATACTGAGATCCATATTTAATATTTAGGATATTTCCTTTTGCATCCACTCTACCCTAAAAAACACTCTTAGAGCACTTTTGCAAATACATTTAAATACCTGCAAATATTTTCCTGCTCCCTTTGCTCACATCTGCTGTAAGAATTAATAATGTTCATCCGCTGAAGTTCTCCTAAGAATTGGCAGTGCCTGATTTTTGTCTGGACAGGACAAGATTTCAGTGCTGCCTGAGGAATCAGAGCACTTTAAGGTGCTGGAAGTGCCAGATAATTAATCTCTGGAGATCCTAGAGAATTTTCCAAACTTCCATTCTCTCACTAATGTGTAAATGAACATCCTGTGGATATTATCAGCAGTTCTGGGGCAGTGTTATCAGTCAGTCCCACACCAGCTAAAGGCTACAGACCTGCACTTCTCATGGAGAAATACTGGATTTTAAGATAACTTCCATACTGACCCTGCTGATGTTTCTTAAAATTATGTATTGCTATAATTTTTTTTTTAATTTTCAGAAATAAAAATGAGTTTGCCTCAGGGCAGAGACAGTCTAAAAGCCTGTGCTAATAAATCTCTGCAAGTTTAGTAGTGTTTAATATATATTCTGCTTCAAGGGCTTTTTAAATGCATTATCACCTTTAAGTAAATACAGTGGAAAACTGCCAAGTGGCTGGATGCTGCTCTCTGTAAATTTATGTATTTATATCATTCATGCAATGAAATGTTTAAACCCTCATTGAATTTTGCTAACTGATTTGCAGTTTGAATGGCAGCAATTTTATGCATTTATCAATTACCATTTAAGTAGCTGCTCTAATATTTCTGTTTAGGCAGGCAAAGCACATTCACTAAAATACTTCTCAGCTGAATTATATTTGGGATGAAGGGAAACAGAGGATGTATCCAAGGTAAAAAGAGTTCAGACCTGCTTGTTCTTGATAGGAAACAGCATTGACAGGGACAGGGATCAGCAGTTTGAGCTCTCCCACCTCCAACAGATGTCAATATTCAGCAGCAGATTATTTTCCAAATATTTTAAAATCATGCCCTACCTGTTCAGGAGCTTATCCAGAGTCAGACATTATAGAAAAGTAAGTTTAGAAGAGCTGTGTACTGCCTTTAAAATTTTGTACTCATTTGCTAAAACTTTTTAACAAGATATTAAGATATATGTTAGAAATAGTCTAATTTCTGAGCTGATCCACAGTAGGGGATGACAATTCCTCTTGAATTCTTGCTATAAGGAAAAAAAACAAATTGAATATAATGATTCTGTATCTTCTGCCTGCTTTACTCAAGTTTCAAGTTTAGAAACAAGCAAACAATGGGCCAAGTGCCTAATTTGAAGATACAAGAAAACATTTCTCAGCTCTCACTTGGGTTTAGTTTTCTGGAGTGACTAATAAGAAGGTGGTGATTGCTTCATTAGCATGCACTGAACTGAGTGCACAATGTAATTATATATTTCAGTTGTAATTAGGACATTTAATTGATTTGTTTTAACTAAATTAACAGACATCAGGAAAAAAACCCAAAGATTTGTGGCAGATTTTGAAATGTTTTCCACACAGCCAGCTGGGATCAGCTGAGCAGAAAATATGTGTTTTATTTCTGGATAATGTTAGGAAGATCAAAAATCTTGTTATTGAGAAACTCTTATGAAATAATATTGCATTTCTTCAGCCCTCTCCTTTATAGGCCAAAAATTTACCAGCTGGAATCCACAGCATTTTTATGGATACTTTTGGGGAGAGAAGAAGTGACCAATGACTCCAGTAGGAGATGCTTCCATACATTGCTGTGAGAAACAGGGTTAAAATGCAGATTTCCTTTCATTGCATTGGTCAGTTGCTAACTCTGCTGCCCAGCTAGACAAACACAGGCATTATTTAGAAACATCTTCTTCCTCCTTTTTGCTTACCTACTTCCCTCTGATTGTTTTCCTGGTTTTGCAACCTGGCTCCACACTTCTTGATTGTGGGTTCTTCCAGCAAGATGCCTTTTCACTTCCAGTTTCTGGCCTGAACTGCTGAAACAGCAAGAGAGAGCCTCGACACGCAGCACAGCTGATCTTCTGGAAGTAGTACAAAGCCTCTCCCATCGTTTTGTCTTGGAGAAGAGGGGAAATATTTAAAGTAGAGCTTAAAAAGTCTGTAAGTTGAAATCCAGCTGCATCCAGCCAGATGTTTTATTCACATAGACAACTTAATCCACTGGACCCACAAAAGCACCCAAAATTACCCCCAACCCTCAAGCTGAGGGGGTTGGACACCCCAACTTAGAAAGTGTTTGTGTGTGAAACTCATTTGTCTTTTCATGTCTGTTTCCATTGCTCGTGTCCTATTTTGAATTTTCCCCATTTCAGCACAGCCATGTTGCAAAAATAAATAACAGCCTCCAAATCCATCCCATGGGACTTGTCCCAAGAAAAATGCTGCAAATGAGCGCGGAGACAAGACATGGCCTGGAGGCAGCCGTGGTTTGCTGCTCGTGCATATCTGCAGAAGTTGGCTGAGGAGCAGTTTAGAAACCTCTGGGGTGAGAATGAGGTGGGGCAGCTGAAAGTGTTGTGGTTCCCACATTTATTCTGCTCTTGCATTTACAGGAATATGTGGAATTGAGTGTGTAGCTCAACACACAGGGAACAGGAGAAAGAAAAACTAAAGGAAAGGCTGAGCTCCCTTCTGGTAAAACCTGTTCTAGCTTTTAGGAACAGCTCATAACCCACTGTTTACAAACAGCAGCAACATCAATCTACAGCACAAACTACTCATAGTGAGAAAAAAACAAACAAAAAAAAGCAAGCAAAATCCCCAGGTTGCTACTGACACTAAAAATAGGCAAATTTAGACTGAAAGTCCCATCAGGGCAAACAGCTCTCCTCTGTTCCTGACTTGTGAGGGACCCTGCACTAAAGGGGGGAAACACAATTTGTCTCCAAAATGTTTTTCTTTGAAAATATGGTTTCATTTGAACTAAACATTTCTTCAGGAACTTGTCAGAAACAATTTAATTTCATCGAGAGCTCTCGAGGCAAAGAGATCCTCTGATAATGTCAATCACTTCATGTCAATATTTTCAGAACGTGCCCTGCATATTTTTATTTCAAGTGATTGTTCCTATTTGCATATTTTTCAGTTCCTTCCAGAAATGTTTAGAATTAAGATTGGAAAATAAGGATAAGATTCATTCATTTGATCCAACGGAAATAATTTAGTTGACACATAATTCCTTTCTATTTTTAATGACTTTATGTGGGAATAGCAGAATTTATTGCAACCCTGATAACAGACTCAAAACCTATGGAAAAATATTTGCTTTAACAGCAATATATATTACCAGGAAGTCTTGAAATTAATGGTTTGTTCTAAAAACCATTTTATGTTAAGTACGTTTGCATTCAGAGTGTTGGCTGGATCATTATGGCTCTGCTTTAGGAACGAAAACAAGTTTTGAAATAACAGTTTTAATGAAATAATAATTAAGGAGGTTTTTTTTCCAAGCTGTAGGAGAAAGCAGAGCTCCCAAACACCCTTTAAAGTGTGACATGTTCTGAACTCTGCAGCCAAAGCCATGGGGAACGTGAGGAAAACTCCTCCATGTGCTGTTGATTTGCACAAGGCTTGGTTGGGCTCTGCTGAGAGCAGCCAGCTCGACATTTAGGGTTTGGCACAGCCTGTGGGGAGCAGGGTGTGCCCAGCCTGGGCAGGGCTGCAGCTGCATCAGGGAGATGCTGCACATCCCCAGCAGGATCAGCCCGGGATGTGGGTCCTGCCTCTGCCCCCCCTTCCCTAGCCTCAAATAAAATCCTATTTTTCAGGCTCTCAGAATGCCTGTTACTATAGCACAACAACAGAATGTACAGAAGCTCAGCATCTTCCAAAATATGACCTTCATGCGATGTCATATTTCCATTTCCAATAGTAAAATGAGGAGATGGAAACATTTTCTTGTTCCTTGCCCTCTCCCATCAGGTTAGATTATTGTCTATCTCATGCTAGCTGTCTGGAATCCAATCTCCATCTTTGTCTGCAACTCAATTATATTATTTTTAGTATTTATCTACTATGCTTCTTTAGAAAAATACAGCAGAACAGGGAAGAATTACATGTTTGGATCATCAGCACATTGGGATGATTCATAGCAAGGAAGGAGTTGGGCCATTTCATGACCTTTTCTATCACTTAGTAGCTAAAATTCATAGTCTGTAAAATGTTTTCAATATCTTACATCTTTAAATACAAGTATTTCCTTTCAGAAAAATTTTTTTAAAAGAGTGTTACATTGTTTGTTTCTTTGCACTCTAGGAAATCCAAACTTTGCATTTTGGTGCCCTATTGCAAAGAAGAAGGAAAAAAATAAGTCTAAAACCAAAAAGTGAAAGCGCATCAGCCCATTTTGCCTTTCATTTGGGGTAGAAATGCAAGCTTTTAAAGCACAAATAGTAATCAGAGCTCAACTTTTCACTTTTAATGAGTATAGATTCCACAGCCAAAGAGTAAAATTGGAGAATAGTCCCATGTGCCCTTTTAGAAGTTTGAAGTTTACAGTCTTTTTCTCTTTTTATTGTAGGAAACTAAGAATCTGTTTATTATCTGTTTATTATAAAGCAAAAACACTTTCAAATGAAATGTCTTTGAATTAGAAAATACTAAACCTCAAGTTAAATTGGGGGAGTTTGAGTGCACTGTTGAACTCCTGCCTTCTGTTAGCAGAACGCAGGGGTTTCTGAAATCTGAAGGGAAATTGCAATAGGAGCAACTGTATTAGTAGTAAATGACTCATTCCTTAGGAGATGGAATATTTCTGAATATTGGACTCCAGTTTTCAGAGGATCACAGAATGATTTGGTTGGAAGGGACCTTAAGGATCATCTCATTGCCCTCTTCCAGGAATATTTTATTTGCTTCAAGTCCTTGAGTTTGGTGTTTCAGAAGTGAAAGGTGCTTGTCCACAAGCAAATTAGTTGTGATCATTCAGTTTTGGAGGTTTTCAGATAAAGGCTTAATTCATTTTTCAGACAATCCCTTCAGTGCTCAGTTCAGAAAGGTCCCAACACCATGCACAAGGGTTACTGGAAAATGCTTAACATCATCTTAGTTCTGCCCATTTCCAGGGAAGTGTTGAGTCTCACTGGTATTGCAGTAAAGTTATGTCTGCTTTCGAGCCCTTCCTGAAAGTATCATATTAATCATATCAAGCTATCATATCAAATACTTCAAACTGAGAAAAAAGTGTCTTTCTGGAGAATAGTGAGACTCTGCAGAAAGGCACAAATCTTTGCATTTGAAAGAATGCTGTTAATAACTCACACTCTTCCAAGTAACAGAACACTTAATGCCTGCTGGCTTTTGTTTAAATCAGTGGAGTGGTCTGTATGGTCTGTATAATTTCGCTTCCTACCTAAATTATGAGCTGTAATTAAGCTAAGAAATGCCAGCCAAAGCCCCCAGTTTGTGTTGAGGGATACCTGGGATCTGCAGCAGAGGAAGAATACACTTTATGCGGGGCTGGCTCGTGGAGTATTTTACATTTAGCATAAACAGCCTTCTGGCTACTTTGTTGTATGGATTACTAATCTCCTTTAATTCAATTTCCTTTCCTCCTGTGGGCAGCTATAGCACCTTTTGCAGCAGCTGACGTGCTGTAAATCCTGCACTCAGACATTCAGCTCCTCCTTTCCTGGGGCTGGAGGGAAAGCTCAGATCTGGGAGCAGGCACAAGGGCTGCTGTGAGCCAGGCTGAAGAGTTAATCTGATGAAATCGTGAGCACGGCCTCGGCTGAGCTCTGCACTCAGTGCTCTGTGGAGCCAGGGCAGGACCAAGCCAACGAGAGTATTCTGGCATCAGCTGCTGGAGGTTACAAGAACCTTATGTATCATTTAATGTATTTTCTTTTCATGTGTCTATAATCAATTCCAGTGGCGAGGCCTGTGTTTTGGTTCGTACAGCCAAGCCAGGCAATGGACTTGGCTCCATTTTCAAACCTCTTGGCTCGCTAAATGTCAGAGCCTGAGCTGGGCTCCTCTTTGTACTCCCATCTCATACAACTGGCCCGAGTTATGTGTGTTCCCTGAGAGCACAAGCACGGCCCAGAATACAAATCAAACCTATTTGGGAGCCAAACACAGAGGTCAGCGAAGCAAATATTTGTGTCTCCCCAAACTACCTTTCCTGCCTCCTGGCACAGGCTGCACAGCCCTCCTCAGTCCCGTGTGCCAAGAGCTGAAAATGAAGTAGAGTAATAATACAAAGAGTGTAAATGCATCAACAGTCTCTGATCAAGTTCCCCCGGGACTTACTGGATTCTTGCACCTAAGGGAAAACATAAATTCTCTCAAAGAGGAATGCACTGGAGGTTTTGGGTTTGCTGCTTTTTGGTGATGGTTTCTTCAGAGTGTTCGTTATCTTAAATAAAGTGCTGGAGAATAAAGACTGCTGCATACAAAAGTGATCAGTTCACCATTTAAATCCCTAGTACTACCTAGGAAACACTGATGCAGCACACAAAATAATATTAAATATATTATCTTTAGAGTATTCTTACAGGCTTTGACTGAAGAGACTGACAGATGCAATTTTGCAAGAGTTTTATTGGAGTGTGGTCAGAGATGCTGTTCCAGTTGCAGCTGAACTGAGTCAAGAAACTATCAATCTCAAAATGAGCTAGCTCAAAAAAAAAGAAGAAAGAAGAAAAGCCCAAACAAATAACCTACTAAAAAGTACTTAAGCTAAGCTGGATCCCTCTGACAGAGCCAGATTTGGGAGTGTCTGCAGATGTGGTTATGAGGCTCATGGAAAAGGGTGGTAACCCCTAATGGGGGGCAGTGGATACACAGCTGTGGGCAGGCTGGAGGTGAAAACGTCTTAACCTGGCTCAGCTGCTGCTGGAACAGCCCTGGCTGTGCCCTTATTTACACAACACTGGGATTTCTTAAGAGAGGAATTCTTAGATGGAAGAGCGAGCTGCTGTCCAAGTTCGCAGTGGGATGTGCTGCATCCCAAAATCTATGCATAAATATACATCCCCCAAACGTGTGTCTGAAGTGAACATTCAGTCCTTCAGAGCACCAGCACATAATACTGGCTCCAATCCCTCCCATAGCCATGGTGGTTGGAGCACGGGATGTTCCAAACAGCACATTTTGCTGCAGGAGCCTCAGCTGTAGATCTTGAGCAGAGAGAGGCTTCTATTAAACGCATCTGTACTTGTGTCTATTTGGTCTGTATCAGATTCTCCTTAGGTTACTTAAACTGCTTCCAGATTAAGCTCTCCTATGCCCCCACTGCTCCAAGATATTCTTAACCCTCTCCTGCCCTGCCACCCATCCATCAGGACGAGCCACTGGCCTGAAGGGAGAACCAAGCCCAGCCTGTGCCTCGTGGGAAGAAGGATTAATGGTTACATGTGAAGCACCCGGGCTGCAGGGGAGGCTCCAGCAGCCTCTCCAAACACGGGAGGGACGCAGGGCTGTGCTCTGCTAAAGGTCACGGTGAGCTCACGCCACAGAACGGCTTTTGGGCAGGACCCTCACTGGGTGGAGGGAGCTGCCTGAGTGTTCCAGGCTGGCCTGGCGGGAGGGGAAAGCCTGACCACACCAAAGGGATGAGGGGTGTGGGGAGAAATTGGATATGAGGCCTCCAAGCGTTGGGTTGGTTTAGAATTGATGAAAAGAGATGGAAAGATGTGGTTTACCACATGTAATACCTTTGTTTCAATTTGTGCCCCCAGAGCAGCTGAGGAGCTGTGACGGGATAATGACGACATCAACTGTGCTTTATCCTTTAGGGGCTTTTTGTCCCATGCACTCTCAGCCTCTGCTGCACTGCAGGATCCCAGTGTCTGTGGTTGTGTGGATCACAGAGACCCTGTAGC